>NW_027185771.1:11130455-11165029 GCF_028583685.1 Petaurus breviceps papuanus
CTCTCTCTCTCTCTCTCTCTCTCTCTCTCTCTCTCTCTCTCTCTCACTCTGTTTCTCAGAGAAATGCCCTCATTCCCCAAGCCTTGGCTTCCAAATGTATTTCACTCTGACATAAACACACCATCATTACACAGAGTTCCTTAAGATGTCCATAGCTGCAACTGTATATTTACAAGAAGGAGTCCTTGGCCACCAGAGTTGAAGAACTGTTTGCTAAACAATCCCCCTGCACTGTGGATGTGGTTTCTCATCTCCAAGACTTCGGGCCTTGCTGCACTCAGAGCCTGCTGACTCTTCCTGACTGGCCCATGCCTCAGGGAGCCCCTGCTTGCTCCTATCTGTTCTCTATCATTTCCCAGGCACTTCCTGAGTGATTTAACCTGATACCTAGAACATGCCTCACCTTCTTCAAGTCCGGAAATTAAAAGTCTTCAGGGAAACCTTTGAGAGGGTATTGAATCGGGAGATCTGGTTTGGTGGCCTTGGGGAAGAGGAAGGAATGGGGCAGGGTTTCAGAGGATCTTAGGCTTGCAGGGCTGGAAGGAACTTTAGAGATCTTCTCTTTCAGGGGTTCTTAACTCTTTTTGCACCCTGGACTTCTTGGGCAACTGTCTGGTCAATATGGCAGTCCCCTTCTCAGAATTGTGTTTTTCAAGCCCACAATTGAAGGAAATGCTACATTTCAATTAGAGGTTAGTGAAAATTGAAAAAGCTTTTTTCCCATGCAAGTCCACAGCCCCCCACCCTGAAATTTACCCACAGATCCCTTGGTTAAGAAACCCCAAAATACCCAGGTCTCCTGGCTCCAAAGCTGGAGTTAATGGGTTTCCTTTAGGTCCTAAAAAACAATTTTCCAGATTGTCTTTCTGAAGTCAAGACTGATCATTTCTGTCAGTCAAGCGACCCACATGTATTAATTACTTTCTATAACAATCAATCAATTGATGAGAATTTTTTTAAGGTTTGCTAGGTGTTAGGCACCGTGCTAGAAGCACAGAAAAAGTGGAACCAACGCCAGTCTTCAAGAGGCTGACATTCTATCTATATATGACACATATATAGATATATTGCAAACTGTTCATAAATAGATATAAAATAACAAACAATATTAACAACTACTCATTTCTCTAAAGTTTTCCTCACTGAACTATATATATGTATATGTATGTATATATATATATATATATACACACATATATGTCCTGATGATGATGGTTATTACTATTTTGCAAATGAAGGAACTGAGAATCAGAGAGAGGCTAGCTCCTGGTCTCCCAGCTGGTAAATGTTAGCATGAGGATTTGAAACCATGATTCCTGACTCCCAATCCAGGGTCTTTTCCACAATGTCATCTGGCCTCCCCACAAGGGGAGACAAAAATGTTAACCCTGCAAGTACCTTGCAGCCTCCCTATCCAGGCTCCCTGTTTCTAGGTAGAGAAACTTTTTATTCTCGCATGCAGAAGCAAATGCTGAAGCCATGAAGCGGCCCTGCTATGGAGGCTGTGGAGTCTTGTGGTTGGAAGCCAGGAACACATACAAAATCCAACTCTAGCTCTGGGGCAGGGAAGGTTTTATTTTCAAGAGGAGAATGTGAAACTTGAAGATGTTTGAACTGTACTCCCCAGACTCCATGGGAGGTAAAGACAGAACCCAGACATCAGGTCCTCAATGCGCTCTCTCTCTCTCTGTCTCTCTCTATCTCTCTGTCTCTCTCTGTCTCTGTCTCTCTGTCTCTCCCTCTCTCTCTCTCTGGGGAGAAGACAGGAAATGTGTAAAATTTTTTGTTGTTCGGTTGTATCTGATTCTTTGTGACTTTTGAGGGGGTTTCCTTGGCAAACATACTGAAATGTTTTGCCCTTCCTTCTCCAGGTCATTTGACAGATGAGGAAACTGAGGCAAACAGGGTGAAGTGACTTACCCAAGGTCACAAGTTGGTAAGTATCTGAGGCCAGATTTTAACTCAGATCTTCCTGATTCCCCAGCACTCTATCTACTGAACCACTTAGCTTCCCCTATGTGAAAAATACATAAGTATATTGTGTGTGTGTGTGTGTGTGTGTGTGTGTAGAGACAGAGAAAAATATGCAACCTCTGTGTATAGATATATTTGGTGTATGCATTGTACCTAGCTAAGTAACTAGCTGACTAGTGATGTCTCTAGAATTTTTCTGCTTCCCTTAGTTTCCTCTTTATTATGGCATTTCATGAATGTATATATACATTTACACATGCACATATACATATATGTATGCACACATATACATGTGTGTGCATACACACGTGTGCATATACATACATGTGATCACACACACCCAGGCATTCCAGCGCCATGATCTTATCCTCCATGCCTGAAATTCCTTCCCTCCTTATCTTCTCTTAGAATTCTAAGCTCCCTGCCACTCTTGCCCAGCCCAAGCCCCACCCCTTACACAAGGCCTTTTCTGATCCCCCAGCTGACCATGCTTCCCCCACCTCCAAACTTCCTCACTTGTTTTTCGTTTCTTTATGGTTTTTATATGCACTTTGATGTGTCCATGTTGTCTCCTCATGCAGAATGTAAGCTCCTCGAGGGCAGAGACCATTTTATTTTGGTTTCTTTTGCTCCTGGCACATAGTAGGCACTTTAAAAATGTTTCTTAACTGATTGATTCCCTGAAGAATTACGGTGAGTCTTCCTCCGATCCTTTTGGCCCAAAGTGTTTCCTGCCCCTCAAATCCTCCTGGCACTCTCTGTCAGGTAGTCGCTTTTGCTTTTAATCATATATCGCCTACACTACAGTAGTTTGTGTATATATCTGTTCTCTGACCCCATTAGACTGTAAGCTTCTTGAGATCAATGCCTCTATCATTCATAGCCACACATGACCTTGCATATAGTAGGTGTTAAATAAATGTTTGTTGAGCTAAATTGGCCCAGACAAGAATCATACAGGATGAGAAGGCAGAGGGGACTCCCAGCATTTTCTCCTAAAGTTATTTTTCCTGCTTGATGTATTGAAACCACCCCGGGTGAAACTGTCATGTTTTGGTGCTGCCCTCTGCAGACTACCCTCTGTAAATGGGGAAAGGGGAGACCTTAAAGGATCCCAGGTGATTCCTTAGAAGGAAGAAGATGATGGAGGAGTAGGGGGAGAAAGAGGAAGGGAGGAGAAGGAGAGGGAGAAGGAGGAAGAGAAGGAGGGGGAGAGGAGGAGGGGGAGAGGAGGAGAGGGGAAAGAAAAGGGAAAGAAGGAGGAGAGGGAGGGGAGGAGAAAGGCAAAAAAAAAAAAACAGAAGAAAAGAAACTTTTGACGGAAGAATGAGAATATATATACCATTTAAGAATGAGAAAGGCCAACAGGAGAATGCTGGGCCAGATAATTGGGAGGGAGACCATTTCTCTGTTCCAGGTCTCACAGGTACTATTTATAGGAATCTTGAGCTGAAGGGAATAGAGCTAAGTTGTCTCTATGGAATCAGGCCACACTTTCTGAATTCTGCAGTCAGCTAACTCATTCTTCTACCTATTCACCTCCCATCAGGCCCCTGACCTGTGTCCTCATGTGTATAATGAAGGGCTCTATCTAGATCAGAGCCTTTTAACCTTTTTTTGTTTCATGGGCTCTTTTGACAGTCTCAGGAAGCCAAGGGACACCTTCCCAGAATAATGTTTTAAATAGATTCCTGGAATTACAAAGGAAACTGACTTTATTGTAATACTTATCAAAATACTTCTTTTAAGTTCATAGACCCCAGGCAAAGAACTCCTAAAGAAAGATCTTTAGGGTGCCTCTATATCTGATGGTTCTCTCCCTTCTGCCTGGGAGCCCTTAAGGAAGTTCCTTCCCGTCTCTTGCCTGCCTCTCCTTCTCAAAGAAAACACAGGTTCTGCACCCAGGTTAAGTAAAAGCAGTTAGCTAAATCATATTATTCTCATAGAATGCTAGAACTCCAAGACACCTCAGTCAATTCAATCAACAACTTTATTCCACAAGCATTTATTAGATAATAGGCAAAAGGAAAAGCACTCCCTGCATTCATTTAGCTTGAACTCTACTGGGGGATATAATATTCAAGCAATAAAGTCAGTATAAATAATTAGATAAAGGGAGAGAGTCCTAACAATTAGGGAGATCAGTAAAGGCTTCCCCTAAGATGGGCACCTGGAATGAGCCTTGGAGGAAGAAAGTCAAGAGACAAAGAATGAGTACATAATAGGAATGGAGGGCAACCAGTGTAAAGTCATGGAGGAAAGAGATAGGTTGATGAATTTGGGGACCGGCCAAGCAGACCAATTTGGCTGGATATAGAATGCATGAAGGGGAATGATGCCTTATATGGAAAAGCAGTCTGGACCATGAAAGGTTTTAAATGACAAACTAGAGAATTTGTTATTTAATCCCTCCAGGCAATAGAGAGAAGATTCTTGAGTGGGAGTGGGATGTTTTCAGACCTTACTTTAAGAAGACTATTTTGGCTTCTGGGTGGAGAATGGATTGGAGGCGAAACCACTCAGGAAGCTATTACAAATCCAGGAGGCAGGTGAAGATGGCCTGCCTCTCTTCATTTTATAGGAAAGAAAACCGAAGCCCAGAAATGATCACCATACAGAAAATTAGAAGCAAAATTAGACCTGGAGTCAACTCCCAATCCAGTTTTTCTGTGAAGTCAAAGGAAACAGTTGTGGGATAATGGCTGTCTATGTCTCTAATCCCCCAAATTGAGATCAACCTAAAAATATCAAGTGTTGAAGAACAGACAAAAATCACTAAGAGTATTTCCAGTGGTTTCCCTCTGCAGTTCAAACAGTGGCATGAGTCCCATGCAAGGAAATGGGAATAGTATCATTGCTATTACTTTATTAGAAAAAAAGAGCATCAGATTTTGAGTTGGAAGACCTGTGTTCAAGTCCCAACTCTTCTACTTCTTCCCTGTGTGATCATGGCCTCATCTGTAAAATGAGAGAGCTGAATCAAATGATCTGTAAGAACCCTTCCATCTATGACCCTATCTTCCCATATGTGCCTTTTAAAAAGACTGATGCCTTCTTAAGGGAGATTTTAATTACATCTTAACCCTACCCCCCTCCCTCCATTTTTTTTCCACTGGAAATCACCTCTAGAATCATAACATCAATCAGTTAGAAAGGGGAATTTGATTTATAAGAAATTTGATTAACTGTTGAAAACACTCCAGTTGTGCATAGTGAGGCATCCTGAAAGCATCTTTTATTTGTTAGGATCAATGTATCACAGATTTTGAGCTAGAAGGAGCCTCAGAGACTAATAGTCCAGCCCTCTCCTTTTACATATGGGTAAACTGTGACCCAGGAAAATTATGTGATTTGCCCAGGGTCATACAAGTGGTGAGTGACAAAGGCAGCATTTGGACTCAAGTCCTCTGACTCCAGACCCAATGCTCTTTCCATGTCACTACATACAGAGCCATGGGAAAGTAGAACCACATTGAAGGTCAGACGGGGATGAGACCTATGAGATCATCTGGTCCAACCTCCTCACTTTGTGGTTGATGGTTGAATATAATCTGTAGTTATATTGTCTGTATTGTGTGCACAGCTGGGTCCCAATTAGTATGAATAATGACCCACCTTAAGTGTCTGCAATATTCAAATTCATACTGTGTAATTCTATTAGGGGCCGCTAGGTGGCACAGTGGATAGAGTGCCCAGTCTAGAGTGGGGAAGATTCGTCTTCATGAGTTCAAACCCAGCCTCAGACACTTACTAGCTGTGTGACTCTAGGCAAGTCACTTAACCCTGTTTGCCTTGGTTTCCTCATTCATCAAATGATCTGGAAAATGAAAGAGCAAACCATTCCAGTATCTGCCAAACCCCAAATGGAGTCACAAAGAGTCAGTAACAACAAATTCTATTGTGCTGGAACCAATGACCATATTTTACATAACTATAACCTTGAATAGTGCAAATTTCAATAGCAGCTATTAATCCCCCCAGGGTATTCATCATTCACACTGATCAGGACCTGGCTGTCTGCTTAATATACTCTTATACTAAGAGCTTCTTTCCTACTGAATCCTATGATGTAAGCCTATGTTTCTGTCAATATATCAATGCCAAGAAAATGATTGTGAAGCTCAAAGCTAGTCTCGTGTCTTCCCTGAAGAAAAATACATGCAATCATCTATCATATATTCCTGGCAGCCTTCACAACAAAGAACATACCACTAACTTCAATGAATGTTAATAAAGACTACCTTACCATGTCACTCTCTACATTGAGACATCTTTCTGTATAGGATTAGAACCACAAAATATTAGAACTGGAATAATCATAACTCACACTGACATGGGGCTTTCCTCACAACAGCCCTTTGAAACACATAAGTATTGCTGACTCTATTTTATAGATAAGGAAACTGAGATTCAGTTTAGTGGATTAGGGATTATAACCTGGATTTCCTAATTGTTCCTAACTGGTCTGTTGGGCTTCCCACTAGATCATGGTAGTTTCATCTGCCCTTGTAGACTGTGATTTGAAAGTAGGCCAAAGACCACTCAGAACAAGTTCTTCCCTTGAATGACCCTCCACAGCACCATAATGCCTAAGAATCCCACTATTAAGCTCTTTTGGGTAAAGCTACTTTCTCCAAAAGGCTGCTATTTAAGTAAAATATATATCTTAGTCATCCTTAATACATTAGAACAGATTAGTTGTTTGGAGCAGTAAAGAATGGAATAAGGTTGAGGCCTGGGGGAGTGGGCCATGAGTTGGGGTGGAAGAGTAAGAGCTCCTGGGAGGGGCAGGGGGAACTCAAAGTAGAGGACTTTGGGTAGCCATCCATAGGGATGGATAAGACATCCCCTTTCCTTGCACCTCCATCTCAGCATCTGTAAAGAAAGAGGTAAGATCTCCAGGGGTTAAATCTGACAGTCTATGACTCTGTTTCCCAGTTTTGCCTTCCTGTGGCCCAGGACTCACCAGATGTTGGATTCATGAATATGGATCAGAAACAAAATCAGGCAAAGGACCTCAATCTGGGAAAAGTCCCATTCTATTAAGCCACTATCAAGAATGTCCAAGAGCGGGGCAGCTAGTTGGCACAGTGAATAGAGCACTGGCCCTGGAGTCAGGAGGACATGAGTTCAAATTTGACCTCAGACACTTAATACTTACTAGTCATGTGACCTTTAGCAAGTCACTTAATCCCAACTGCCCTGCCTTCCCCCCTCCAAAAAGAAAAAAAAAAAAGAATGTTCAAGAGTAAAAAGCCACTGCAGGTAAGTGTAAGAAACATTTACATGGCCAAATTCCCCTACAGTAACCTGCCCCCAGGTAATGATAAGAAGAGGGAAAGGAAGAACTTCTAGTGATACCTTCACCCATTTTACAGAGAAAAAAATTGAGGCCAAGAGAGGACTTTAGAGATCATCTAATGAACAGCTTTCCCCTTCATTTTATAGAGGAGAGAGTTAGGTTTAAGACAAATTTTAGGCATTATCTAGTTAACAGATCCTCTTCTCATTGTGTGGAAAAGGAAGCCAAAAGTGAGTCTAACAAGAAACTTCCCTGAGTCTATACAGCTAGTGACAGAGTACAAACAAGAACCCAGGTTTTCTGTCTAGTGTCAAGTACCACATTTTCTCTTCTCACCACCCTCACCCCAGTTATTTGCTTATTTCCCTCTCTGTAAATTTTTCTCTATGTCTCTATTGCTTTCTGTCTCTGTCTCTCTGTCTCTCTCTCTGTGTGTGTCTCTCTCTGTCTCTCTGTCTCTGTCTCTGTCTTTTTCTGTCTGTCTATCTCTGTCTCTCTGTCTATCTGTCTGTCTGGCTGGCTGTCTCTCTCTCTCTAGCTCTCTCTGCATCTCTGTCTCTATGTGTCTGTCTTGTTTTCTCTGTTTATCTCTGACTTTCTGTCTATCTCTGTGAGTGTCTCTCCGTCTGTCTCTGTCTCTCTCCCTCTTTCCCTCACTCCCTCCATCAATAGCATCAAAATATGGACATTTTTTTAATCCCATTTCTTTGGCAAAGCGCTAACCTAGGTCACCTTTGAGGATGAAAATGTCTGTAAATCATTGTTGTAAAAGACATACCAAGGCTTCCTGACAAGAGGGCCATGAGAATCCCAGTGATGGAGTGGAGTGGAGAATCCTTGCCTCATAGTAGCTGGGAGGCATGCTAGAACACTGAATGTCAGAGATGAAAGGGCTCCTAGAACATAGATTGTCAGTATAAGAGGGACCTTAGAGTTATCAACAGACAAAATGGATCATTTATCAAGCATTTACAACATGATAGACACCTTAGAACAAGGAATGTCAGAGTTGGAAGGGATCTTGGAACATACAAATTCAGTACTGAAAGAGATCTTAACCCTAAAATAGTGAAATTGTAAAGAGCCTTGGAAATCATTTAGGCCAATTCCATTACCTCACAAATGAAGATACGAAGGTCTAGCTAATTAAAGTGGCACCTGCTGATTGGCCCTGATTAAGCTTGGGAGAGTGACACAACAGTGGATGTTTAGTTCCCCCAGGGGGCCATCTATCTTTGTGAGGTGATTTATGTGGAGATACAAGGTGAACTCAGTGATTTTGCAGCTGCATGGCAGGTAGCATAACTACAATCATTAATTCATATGACCATTATTGACAATATTATGACTAATGATGCCTAGAAGCAGCTAGATAGCCCAGTGGATGAAGCGACTGGCTTAAAAACAGAAAGATGTGAGCTCGAATCCTACCTCAGACACTTCCTACTTGCAATTTTGGGCAGATTTCCTCATCTGTAAAATAGAGGTAATATTAGCACCTGCCTCCCCAAGTTTTTGTAAGGATTAAATGATTTACACATGACAGCCACCTAGCATTTAGTAAGTACCGACCATTCATCAGGCACTGTGCTAAGCTCTAAGGGTACAAAAAAAGAGACAAAAGACAGTCCACATTCTTAAAGAGCTCCTAAAGTCTAAGACACAGGACAGCATACAAAGAGGATCTATACTGGTTAATTGGAAATAATCACAGAGAAAAGGCCCTAAAATGAAGGAAGACTGGGAAAGCCTTCTTAAAGAAGGTAGGATTTTCTCTGAGACTTGAAGGGAGTATGAAGGAGCACTTTCTAGGCTCAGGAGACATCCATCATAGGAGAATTATTGGATTCAAGAGATAGATGCTGTGTACAAGAAACAGTGAGGAAGCCAGAGTCACTGGATCACAGGGCATGGGGGGGGGGGGGAAGGAGGTTCTAAAGTACTTTGCAAAAAAAGAAAAGAAAAAGCATTTATGAGCTTAATGATCTTGGAAGGACATGAAAAGACCTGCATGAAATGATGAAAAGTGAAGTGAGCAGAACTAAGAGAACACTGTATACAGTAATAGCAATATTGTTTTAAGAATGACTGGGTGACTAAGTCATTTTTATTTTATTTTATTTTTTGCTTTTTTTGGAGGGCAGTTGGAGTTAAGTGACTTGCCCGAGGTCACAAAGCTGGTTTTTGCTCTAAGTGTCTGATGCCGGATTTGAACTCAGGTCCTCCTGACTCCAGGGCCAGTGCTATATTCACCATGCCACCTAGCTGCCCCATGACTAAGTCATTTTGACTATTATAAATATACAAATTAAAAATAAAGGACATATGAAGAAAGATACTATCTGTGTCCAGAGAAAGAACTGATAAATAGAAGTATGTTTAGAATAATTTTACATATATATACACACATCTATTTGTGTCTAATGGTAGCCATCTCTAGGATGTGGATGGGGAGGGAAGAAAAAAAAGGGGGTCATTTACACGATCACTTTGTTGTATGTTTGGAGGAAATAGCAAGTTGTACATGGCAGATTTGCAGTTTCATGTGCAATTATCTTTTTTAATGTACTATTATGGAAATGCTTGTTTTGTCCCATGAATTGAAAATAAGTACTTTGCAAATCTTAAATCTCTATATAAATGCTAGCTTTTATGATTACATGAAGTTTATTCTCCTTTTTAAGATTTATATATTTAATAAAGAAAATGAATGTATCTTAAGGTTATGGGATGAATTTGACCACACTCATTCACTGATTCCTAAGCTCATGGACTTTGTCCAAGGCTATTTGCAATGAACCATACCACCACTGTCACCCCGCATTAGGAAATTCTATGCTCTTTTGCTCCCAAGATGCCTGTGTTACAATTTTGGTCAAAAGCTATTCCAAAGTGGTAAATATATAGTGAATTTTTCTGCTTGTACGTTTTGGAATATGCCTATAAAGGAAGGTAGTTAACATAAACAAAACCACAAATTACTAGGTTGTGCCTTTGAGAGAGATTAATTTTGATTTCTCGGTTGGGAGAAACTAGGAGTTAATGGATGTAAGTTGTTGAGAAGAATTTGTCTTGATATAAGAGAAAATGTTCTAACAATTAGAGGTACCCCAAATGTATAAGGGAGGCAGAGAGTTAGTGAGTTGTTTATAATTATGGGAGACTATTGGCAGGGCTGTGATAAAGGGAATTCCTGCTCAGGCACAGATTGGAGCATATAACTTCTGGGGTCCCTCCCAACTATAAGATTCTATGATTTTATAATTCTAATACACCTTAACAGCATGCATGTAACCGTGCAGAGGAGAGCTTAGAGAGAGTATCATGTTATCTCCACTATAGTCACTAGAGGGAGACAGTGCCCAAGAGACCGTATGCTTTATAGCTAACAAATTAGCCACTGTGGGACCTCAGCATTTAGTATTTAAAATAGACCTTTGGAATCATCAAATTCAACCCAACCATTTCACTTTCCAGAAGAGAAAATGGAGGCTCATAAAGCTGAAGCAATTCGCCCTAGATCACACATAGTATTTTAGCAGAAAAGCTGGGATTTGAACCAGGTCCTTTGACTGCAAAGCCAGAACTCTTTCACCACTGGGATGACCAGTACTCATTTATAAAAGAATTTAAAATGGTATATTATTACCTACCATCTTTACATTACTATCATTTCCGTTAAAAATAATTCTTTATGTCCAAAGGGCTATAAATAATTTCATACGCTTTGACCCAGCAATACCACTTCTAGGTTTGTATCCCAAAGAGATCATAGAAGTGGGAGGAAGACCCATATGTACAAAAATACTTATAACAGCTCTTTTTGTGGTGGCAAAGAAGTGGAAATTAAGGGGATGGCCATAAATTGGGGAATGGCTGAACAAGTTGTGTTATATGAATGTAAATGGAATACTATTGTGCTATAAGAAATGAGGAGCAGATGGACTTCATATTTACCTGGAGAAATTTATATGAACTGATGCTGAGTGAGAAGAGCAGAACCAGGAGAAATTTGTACACGATTACAGACACAACATATGTGTGACAACCAATGGATGGACTGGACTCTTCTCAGCAATGCAGGGTTATAAGACAACTCCAAAAGACTTATGATGGAGATGTCTACATTTAGAGAAAGAACAGAGTTTAAGTGCAGATTAAAGCACCTGTTTTCTTCCTTTTTCTTGTTTGTTTTTGTTTCTTCTTTCCCATTGTTCATTCCATCCCATACAATCCTTCTTTATACCTGACTAATGTCTAATGTGAAAGTATTTGCAGATCCTATACTTGATTGCATGCTGCCATGGGGGGAGGGGAGGGAGGGGGAGAAAATTAGAAACTCAAGGGATTGGGGAACTGAATCTTGTAAACTAAAAGTAAACAAATTAATAAAGACACAATGTTCTTTTAATAATTCTTTATGGTCTTTAGGATATCATGAAAAGTGAGTGAAGAGAGGGGAAGCCATGCTAGAAAAGCTGTAAAGCTTACTAACTACAATGACATAAGAAAAAGTAAATGAAAATGAATCAGCAAAGAAATCTTAGAGAAGGAATGACGAAAATAGTATGATACTTTGTGCATTGAAATTAATTAGTTTCAATGTAAGTAGTTACTAAGCAATTCAGTTGATTGCATTAATATCACTGTTAAAGTTTTTAATGTTCAAAGGGTTTTGTAATCCGTTTGTTAGCTCCTTATAATAACGCTGATCGCAACTCATCCCCGTCAGCCTATTCTGTGAGACTCTTGTCAATGCCGTCCTATACATTCACCATAAGGGGTCCACCCAATTTGCTGAAAGCCTTCTTCACTTTCCCTTGACATTTTGAAGATAGTGGCAGAGCATTTAGGCTGTCTGTCAGCCATCCCTCCTACCTGGCATACTGACCAGGTCATCCCCTCTCTCTATCATAGTTTCCTAAAGAACTTTTTACTCTTTTTTTCTGAGACCCCTCACTGGTTATCGCGGGGCATCTCCCGAACACCGAGGACCTTTCCATTGTCCTCTCTGATTTTTATTATCAATTTTTAGAGACTGGGTCAACAAACTTAGTACATGACAGTACTTAGTACATGCCAGGCACCTAGCTAAGTGCTGGGAATACAAACGGAGCAAAAAGAAGGACAGTTCCTGCCCTCCAGCAGCTTACATTCTAATGTAGGAAGACAACAAAAGGGAGCAGGTTATCGGGGATGGACACAGAATTCGGTAAAGAAAGTTCCATGAAGAATCAGGAGGTGTACAGCCAGGAGGCGAATGAAGACAGAGCTGACCCAGGTCTCCTCTTAAAAACTGAGGTTCTGAGAGGAACCAGCCAATCAGAGGGAGAGGTTTCCGGGACCAGAAGTAGTCCAAGGGTGAGGTGAACTTACAGGGTGAAGTTCTTTTACTTCTGTGGAAGTGCTGTGGAAAGTCAGGAAGAAGTCAGTGAAGACTGGAGAGCATTCTGTTCCATGAACCAGTGACACACATACAGCAAAACTGCTTGAGTATTAGTATTAAAGATACACCTCTTCTGTAATGGGAAGTTGGGACTATTTAAGCAACTCGTTGTAAATTTTTAATGTGAAATAGACAACAGAGGTCTTTAATTTAAAAAAATTCTACATTTTAAATATAAAACTCATTTTCTTCCTTCCCAAACCCTTCCTTCTTCCAAACTTCTAAGCAAGAGCACCACCTTCTCAGTCACCTTCACTCTCACTTACTCAACCCACATGTGCAATCTACTGCCAAACCTTGTCATTTCTGTCTTCGCCACATCTCTTGTATCCATACCCTTCTCTCTACTCACATAACCTAGCAACCATTCTAGTTCAGGTCCTTACCTAGACAATGCAATAGCATTTTTCTTCTTCACCTCCCTGCCTCTTGTCTCTACACACTCAAATCCATCCTCCACTTGGCTTCAACCACGATTTTCTGAGGTGGGAGCTCCAGTGGATCCCTGTTATCTTTTTGCTTAGCATTTAAAGCCCTTCACAGACTGATCCCTTACTGTTCTTTCAGGCCTATACTCCCCTCCTCAAATTCTATGATCCAGCTACTTCAGCCCACTTTGCTGTTCCTGGCTGTACATACCCCATGCCCAGAATGTTCTATCCCCTTACATTTGCCTCACTCTCCCTGGCTTCCTTCAAGATTCAGGTCAAATCCCATCTTTTCAAGGTAGCCTTTCCCACTCCTCCCCAGGTGCTAGTTTCCTGCTTTTTAAACTTATACTCTGTTTATTCTCTATGTATCTTACATGTACTGAATTATTTACATTTACCCAAGCTAAACTATTTTATTTACATATATTTTCCTAGGGTAACTTATTTTATTTAGCCCTCCCCATCAGAAGGTAAGGTTCTTGAAGACAGGGACTGTTTTTGCCTTTTTTAGTTTCCTGGGGATTAGCCCAGTACCTAATAATTAACAATAATAATTAAGTACTTAATATAACTTTCTGATATTTGGTTGACTGAACCAGTTAGTGGGCAGTGTGATATAGAGGAAAGTGCTGGCTTATAAATCCCCACATCTGAATTCTCTGGTCCTGCTTCTCATACTTTTTGGACCCACGATCATCTTCTCTGAATCTCAGCTTATTCACTATCTGCTTTGGAAACCTCATGAAAGTTTTTGGTTTGGTTTGGGGTTTTTTTGAGGGGGGTTGAAATCAAATAAGTTAATGGATGGGAAAAGCTCTTTTAAAATGAGAAAGCTCTATGTAAATTCTTCATTATTTCAGAAATCTGTGGTTTTGTGTATATCTTGCCCCAGTACAAATTTCCATCCCTCTGGGTCTTCATTCCTCTCCAGAAGGCACTCTGACTCTCTCAGACTTTACCATGTTGCTGGGTGAATCCATCTCTTCTGCTCTCCACCTTTCCCCTTTACTTTTATATCTTGTCTTCCTCCATTAAAATGGAAGCTCCTTGAGGGCAGAAACTTTCTGCTTCTATCTGTATTGTCAACACTTAGCACTTTGGAAATGCTTTAATAAAGCCATGTTGATTTGTATCTAGAAGTTATAAGATGCATGTTTATGAATGAAATAGAACTGCCCAGCATATATCAGTCCGTCAACAAACATTTCTTAAACACCACCATCTTATATGTCAGGTACCATATTGGACTCTGAAGATTATTTTTCAGTCATTTCAGTCACGTCTGATTCTTCATGACCCCATCTGGGTTTTTCTTGGCAAAGATACTGGAGTGGTTCGCTATTTCCTTCTCCAGCTCATTTGACAGACTAGGAAACTGAGAACTTGCCCGGGGTCACAGAGCTAATAAGTGTCTTGGGCCAGATTTGAATTCAGGAAGAAGTCTTACCAACTCCAGGCCCAGTCCTCTATCCACAACACCGCATAGTTGCCCAGGTATATACAAAGAGATATGTATATAAGGGCCTTTCTATCACCTAACTGTGAGATTTGCAAGGTAAGAAGTGCAACTTTTGCAGGATTTTTTCTTTGCTTGTTTGTTTTACCAGCTTTACCTGTATGATTTCATTGGAGACTTGCAACAACCCTTTAATGTAAGGTAGGAATACCATGGATATTATTATCCCCATTTTACAGATGAGGAAACTGAGACCAAAAAGTTAAACAATTTGCCCATCACATGGCTAATAAAGACAAGCCCAGATCTTTCTGACTCCCAATCTTGTTTTCTTTCCATTAGACCACACTGCAGACTGCTATCTCTGAACAGAGTTGGAAGTTCTTATCTGTATGGCACCCACTAGTTTCTGGGGGCATGGCAGCTCTGGACACTCACATCAAGGGAACCTGTTGGAGCTCAGCACCGGCTGGGATAGCTCCTACTATGTGCTCACCAATTGCACGAATCACAGGACTTCACGTGATGTGCCTAATAGCTGTTATTACGAACCATGCAACTGAGCAGATCATAGACTTTTGAGTTTGGTGAAGCTCAGAGATCATCAGTTCCAACCCATTCATTTACAGAGCCACTGAGGGGAAGCTACTTGCCCAAGATAACAGACAGGAAAGAGCAATCACCAGAGATTGACTAGGACCAAAGGGACCTAGTGTCTTGAGAGACAGAAGCCTCGGAGGAACATCCGCGTCAGCTTGGAAAAGGGAATTGTGTGAGCCCTGGGAGGCTCTGGCACAGAAGATTTTAGGAAGTAAAAAAGGTGAGAAACCACAGTGTTATTTCTATACCCGTAATTACAGGAAAACAAGCTGTTTCTATTTTCTCAGTAGAAAATGGAAAATTCCCATTTCTTATGACTTTGAAGCAGCCCAGCAATCAATCAACCAACATTTATTAAGAACCTACTCTGTGTCAGTCATTGTACTAAACACTAGGGATTCAAAATGAGGCAAAAGATAGCCTTTGCCCTCAAGGAGCTTACACTCTAATGAGGGAGACAATGTGCAAAGAAATATATTCAAAACAAACTATATACAGGATGAACAGGGAATAACAGAGTGAAGGCAGTAGAATTAATTGGGGTTGGGGAAGGTTTCATAGGATAAGGGAAGACAAAGTGTCTATTTCTAGATATTGTCCTCATAGAACAAATCCCATAAACTCACAACACTACCACCATCAAATCCCCTGCAAAGGACAGGAGATCTCAGTTAAATATGTGTCCCATGGCTGGAGATGGGAGGAGCCAATGGACATGTGCTTTTCTCTTTGAAACTGTCAGCAACAAGTCATTGGCTTCCCAGGAGACTTTCTTGCCTCTTTTCTTGTCACTGCTTTGCTGTATAGCTTAGAACAAGCCACTTGTCCACTCCCAGCTTCAGTTTCCCCCTCTATCAAATGAGAGAATTGGTCTAAATGATCTCTAAAGATCTGTCCAGTTTTGACATTCAATGAATTTATTCAGTTTTTTTTTCCTATTCAATGGACTGAGGTCCATGGGTAGATTTCCGAGGATCCATGAACTTGGATAGGAAAAAAATTTCACTTTTTTATTTTCCCTAACTTATGGTTTCCTTTTTGATCCTATGCATTTAAATTTTGTGCACTTAAAAAAACATGATGATGAAAAGGGGTCCATAGTCCCGGACTATTGTCAGAAGAGTCTATGACGCACACAAAAGAGGTAAAGAACCCTTTGACAGAAAGGAAGAGGAGGGATGGAGAGAGAGAGAAGAGGAGAGGGGAGGAGAGAGAGAGAGAAAGAGAGAGAGAGAGAGAGAGAGAGAGAGAGAGAGAGAGAGAGAACTATCAATAACTATAGACTATGGGATCAAGAATTAATCCAAAATCCACAATAGCTTAGCATAATCATCTATAAAAGTCACACATAATTAGTGACAGATTCGAGACTTAAACCCAGATCTCTCTTGGACCAATCATAACTTTGACCATTCAGCAAGCAACCAGAAACAACTGGTGGTGTAGTGGATTGAGCACTGGTCCTGGAGAAAAGACCGAGTTCAAATGTGGCCTTAGGCACTTACTAGCTGTGTGACCTTGAACAGGTAACTTAACCTCTGTTTACTTCAGTTTCTTCACTTGTAAAATGGGGATGATAATAATAGCAAACGGGGCCACCAAAAGTGGACACAATTGAAATGACTCAACAACAGCAATATTTATATAGAACTCACTATGGATTAGGGGCTGTGCTCAGAGTTTTACAAATATTATCTCATTTGATCCTCATTAGGTGGTGCCATAATGAACAGAGCACTGGGACTGGAACCAGGAAGACTCATCTTCCTGAATTCAAACCCAGTCTCAGATACTTCCTAGCTGTGTGACCCTGGGCAAGTAACCCTCTTTACCTCAATTTCCTCACCTGTAAAATGGGCTGGAGAAGGAAATGGCAAATTCTCCAGTATCTTCGCCAAGAAAACCCCAAAGTGGATCACAAAGAGTTGGACATGACTGAAAAACAATGATTCCCCCCAACAACTCTGCAAGGTTGGCACTATCATGATTCCTATTTTACACAAGAGGAAACTGAGTCAAGAAGGGGTTAAGTTATTTTTCCAGGGTCACGCAGCTAGTAAAAGTATCTGAGGCTATATTTGAACTCAGGTATTCCTGATTGCAAGCCCAGTGCTCTACCAAGCTGCTCCACAAATAATTTTGAAAAGTGCTAAGAACTATGATCAATTACCATGGCCATCGATGATTCCAGAGGACTGATAATAAAACTTGAACACTGAGCATGTTTTATCACCATTACCAAGAGGTGATTGACTTAGGGCACAGAATGAGACATATCCATACCCATATCCATGTTCATAAATATAAACATGCATGTATATATGCATATATACATATATATTCCATACAGTCATTGAGGGGATTTCTTTTTCTTGACTGTATATTTATTATCAGGAATTTGTTTTTCTTTTCTTTTTTCAACGGGGTGGGCATGGGAGGGAGAGTAAATAGATCTCTGTTCATTAAAAAATAGAGAGGCAGGAGGGGTGGCACATATGTGAAATATTGCATGCACTTTCAGATGAAGTCACAGCAGTATTCACTTATTAATTTTATTTTGTCACAAAAGATTTCTCACAGAGTAGGGGTAACTTGTAAATGTACTGAAAAAAAACAAAGCATGTGTATAGTTTTTTTTTAAAGAAATTCAAAAATCCAGGAAAAAAAAAGTACTTACAATGTGCCAAGCACTGTGCTAAGTGGTAGGGCTAGAAGCAGTAAAGGAAGCCAGTGTTTAGTCCCACATTCTGACTGGGGAGACAACACTTAAAGGTTTTAGCTACAAGTCAGGTGAAAAGGTCCAGGAGTCCTCGGGGTGCAGCAGCAGAGCTGACATCAATGCATCTTCTTTAATGCTATTTCTATGCACAAAATCAAGCCAGTTTCTTTTGCTGGATCCCTCTATAGTGACTAGAACTTTATCGGTGAGAACTCTCTTTTCCCCGTCTTCTCTTGCTGTGGCTACTGGAAAGATGGTGGCTACAGCACCTGCAGGGGAAGTTGCCAGGTGGCATGCCCAAGAGGATTGTTCCTCTGGAGGAGGATTGTGGAGATCAGGCTGGAAGCAGGCTAGTGGCCTGGGGGTGGGGGTGGGGAGGAGTACTGCTGGCCCTACGGATTCTGGATTTAATGGCCGGGGTCAGTGGTGGCAAAGATGGTGGATCCTTTCTCCACAAGGGTTACTTCCCTCAATCATGGACACAAGAGCTGAGATGGAAACAGAGCTGGTGTTCTGGGGTCATTGTAATTCCTGAGCTCTTAAGCTCAGTGTCCTAAATTGTCTATTTCAGGTTCTAAGGAGAGGCAGAACATCTGGGTAGAACACCTAGAACATCCTGTCTCTTCCTTAGGATGATTTGTTGCTTCCTCAGAGTTGGCTTATACTTCCTACCTTTTTATGTCTTTGTATCTCTTACCTTGATTGTCCTTCTCTTCCCATCCACCTGCGGATCATTGCCATCCTTCAAGACCTAACCAAATTGTAACTCTTCCAAGAAGAACAGTCATTTGTCCAGATTCTGCAGACCATAAATCACTTAGGTTTGAAATATCCAGATAACTGGGGGAAAGGCTGAAGAGGGGACATTTCAGCTCAGTGAATAATAGGAATTATCTCCATTCTCTACTTCACATTGCATGAGAGAAAATGTGGTTTGAAAATTGTCATAAAATGATGAAAGAGCTTTTAGGGTCATCATATCATTAGATCTAGGCCCAAGGAGACCTTGGAGATAATCTAATCCAACCTCTCCAATTTATAGAAGAGAAAATTTATTAAACACTTGTGTAGCAATCATGACCATAGGTTAAGTACTCCCTTTTCTTTTAATTTTAAAAATATTTTTTATTTATGGAATAAAATAAGCATTCTCATGACAGTATAATAAAAAAGATGATTGCATGTGAACCTGCAAATCTAGGTATGACTTGCCATTACTTTAAATATACAACAAAGTTAGGATGTAAATTTTTTCTTTTAATTTCTTTCTTCCTTTCCCCTAGAGAAGGCCACCATTAGAAACAAATAGGTGTGTGTATGTGCATATATATGTGTGCATACATATGTATATACACATATATGTGTGTACATGTACATACATATGTGTGTATATATGTAAAAATATTCTATACATCCTTCTATTTATCAGTTTTGCACAGAAGAATTCTGTCAAAGTCATGGGTCTCACAGAAGAAAATTTTGCTGCTAAATTCTCTCTCCCCAGTAAAAATTTTAAAAATCACTCTAAGGGTTTCAGTAGTAGATAGTAAAGACAATAGAGCCAAATTTTTTAGTCCTAATTCAAAAGTTTATTCTTGAGCCAGTAGTTGATGGTCCCCTGTAATGTTATTTCCTCTTCTACTTCCTTTTCTTGCTTCTCATTGGTTCTTTGTCACAGTACCAGTGGTCACAGTACTAACTATGAATATCACCTCTTAGCAACTTATATTACCCTCAAAAGGATAGCCCACAAAAGCCTCCTTGATCCATAGTATAACTGGTTACTTTCCCAGACCAAACCACAAAAGCACATTTAGCTTATGATATAGCTGGCCAGACCAGTAGACTGGCCCACAAAATTCTCCCTGCAATGTCTCTGGATTACCTAACTCCCATATATGATTACATATTTCTAAGAGAAAATGTTCGTGTAATCCATAGATCAATGCCCCAAGTTTTGTGTTGACAAAGACCAGACTCAATCTTAGGGAGGCCCCACAAATGTCATATAATTCTTTGGTTCATTTTGCCACCACCAAAAATTTTCTCTAATAACTTCAGAATATAGCTATGTCTAGGTCTCCACAGATGTGGGTAAAAGGGTCTCTAGTTCTTGCATAGTTCTTGTATAAGCTTTCAAGAAAATAATCCCTATCAAGTACAAGACAGCTTTTACCTTGCCTCACAGAATACATGAAACTATGCTAAACATACACAACAGGCTATAAACAGTCAACATCTTTTTCTACTCCTTCCTGTTGAATCCTACCTTCATCCAATCCCCAGAAACCTATACAGACCTCCAGGCTCATGGTACCTAAAGGGCTTGGAGTACTCCCAAAAAGAAGATGAATTTAAAGTTAATAGCATAGAGTTTCATGTGCAATCATCTTTTTTATTATACTATGTTATAAAAATGCCTATTTTATTAAATAAATTAAAAATAAAATGAATAAATAAAATTTTTCTAAATTAAAAGAAAAGAAAATGGGGTACTTAAACTATGGTGAGGTACCAACCCTGTAAGATCTGGAGAGCCCTTCTCTAAGCATTGGCCTCCACTAAAGACTCAGCTGCCAGGTGGCATAGTGGTTAGAGAACCAGGCTTGGAATCAGGAACATTCATCTTCCGCAGTTCAAATCCAGCCCCAGATGCTTACTAGCTATGGACCCTCGAAAAGTTAACCCTGTTTGCATCAGCTTCCCCATCTGTAAAAATGGGCTAGAAAAGGAAATGGCAAACTGCTCCAGTATCTTTTGCAAGAAAACCTCAAATGGGGTCACAGAGAGCCAGATACGACTGAAAAAGACTTGGACTTTCCTTGAAATAGATTTGGAGTTTCTTAAAAAGTAACTCCCTTTGCTATTGCCCTGCACCATCCAAATGGGGTCAGAGGTCAAAGATCAGGTGTTTTTTTTTTTTTATTTTATATCAAGATTTAGTCCCCTTACTGCCCTTCCAACTCCAGTGAAAGCAACAAGTCAAATCCATAGTGGAAGAACCTGGTCTTCCTGCACAAGACTGGGCTTCAGGAATTTTCCTTCCTTGTCCCTCTCCAAGGCTGCCATACCTTTATCTTAGAAGTTATGTCACTACCCTGGCTAGAGTTGAGAGTTTAACTCAGGGAACTCTCCCCTCCTCTGTGCAGAATGCTCAGCCCTGTAATTCCATCCTTTCCTAGGGCCATGTTGAGATACTCTGGTACTATTTCTCACTGCCCCCTCCTGGACTGAATGGTTGAAAGAATGTATCAGAAGATTGGGATACACAAGCTTCCTACCCCATCCCTAAGACTTGGACTTGGTTCTTCTCTTAAGTCTCTCTCGTTTTTTAATCTATCTTCTGTCTCTTCTCTCTTTCCCTCTCCCTTCTCCTCCTCTTTCTCCTCCTCCTCCTCTTCTCTCTCCCTCTCTCTCTCTCCCTCTGTCTCTCTGTCTCTCTGATCCTCTTCCCCTCCTCTCCCTCTCCCTCCCTCTCTCTCTCATCCTCTTCTTCCCTCCCTCCCTCCCTCCCCCTCTCTCTCTCTCCCTACTTTCCTCCCTCCCTCCCTCCATCAACCTCTGATCATGACTTTGAGCTCCTTGAGAACCAGGACTATAATTTTTTCTTTTGCTTGTTTCCCCAGTAGTTAGTATAAGGCCTGACACATAGAAGGGTATTAATAGATGTTCATTGACTTAATGACTCAATCTGTTAATGTCATTGAAATTGATCTTCATTTCCTTTTATGGATCTAACCCAGATAAGTAACTGAGCCTACAAATCAAGACAGATTCAGTCAATGTCCACAGTCTGGTCAGAAAGAGCCAGTCAATCAACAAGCATTTATTAAGCACCTATCATCATTGTGCTTAGCACTGGGGATACAAAAGAAGGTGGAAGATAGTCCCTGCTCTTAAGGAGTTCACAGGCTAATAGGGAAGATAAACTCAAACAATTATGTACAAACAAGATATAGAAAGAATACATCAGAGATACTCCCAGAGGGAAGGCACTAAGGTTAAGGAAGGCCAGAAAAGGTACCTTCGGAAAGAAGGATTTTAACTGAGATTTGGAAGAAACCAAGGGAGCCAGAAGGCAGAGATGAGGAGGAAAAGAATCCCAACAATAGGAGACAGCCAATAAAGATACTCAGAGTAGGGAAATGGATGCCAGTGTCACTGGATCCCAGGCATATGCAGGTGGGAGTGGAGTAAGGTGTAACAAGACGGGAAAGGTAGAAAGGTGTCACCTTATAAAGGACTTTATAAGCCAAACAGAAGATTTTCTATTTGATCCTAAGATCAGTAGGGAGCCACAGGAGTTCATTGAATAGGGAAGTGGGAGTAGGTGATGAGTTTGTTCAGTTCTGGTCTTTTCATCAGGAATGCTTGAAAGACCAGAACTGAATAAAAAATTTGCTCTAGCAATAAGACAAGAAAAAGAAATTGAGAGAATAAAAATAGGCAATGAGGAAACAAAACTATCACTCTTTGCAGATGATAGGACTCTATATTTAGGAAACCCTAGGGAATCAACTAAAAAACTAGTCGAAATAGTCAATATCATCAAAGTTGCAGAATATAAAATAAACCTGCACAAATCATCAGTATTTCTATATATTACCAATAAGACCCAGCAGGAAGAGATAAAAAGAGGAATTTCATTTAAAATAACTTCAGACAATATAAAATACTTGTGAATCTATCTGCCAGACAAACCCAGGGATTGATTATATGAACACAATTACAAAACGCTTTTCATACAAATAGAGACAGAGTTAGACAATTGGAGAAATATTAATTGCTTATGGGTAGGCCTTGCCAAAGTAATAAAAATGATAATTCTACCTAAGTTAATTTATTTATTTCTGTACCATACCAATCAAACTACTGAAGAACTATTTTATAGAGCTAAAAAAAATTCATCTAGAAGAACAAGTTAAGAATATCAAGGAAATCAATGAGAAAAATGTTAAGGAAGGCAGACTAACAATTTCAGATTTAAAACTATATTACAAAGTGGTAATCATCAAAATCTGGTACTAAGAAATAGAGTGGTAAAAGAGTAGAATAGATTAGGTACACAATACACAGTAGCAAATTATTATACTAATCTAGTGTTAGATAATTTTTAAGGAATTATTTTCTTCAGTGAGTGTTTATACCTCTTTCCATTTGGCTAATTCTATTTTTAAAGATGATATTTTCTTCAGTAATTTTTGTTCCTCCTTTAACCAAGTTGTTCATTTTCTTATCACAATTTTCTTCCTTTGATTTCTTATTTACCTAATTTTCCCCCTATCATTCTTTTTTGATTTTAAAAATCATTTTTTAGCTCTTCTAGGAATTCTTGTTGGTTTGTGTCCAATTCACAGTTGTCTTTTTTTTCCTTTAAGGCTTTGCTTGGAGCTATTTTGATTTTATTGTCTTCCTCTAAGTTTGTCTTAATGTTCCCTGTCACCATAATAGTTTTTATGGTCATGTTCTTTTTTGTTATTGTTATTTGTTATATTATATATAAAAACTATTTTTTTATTATTTTTTTCACTTTCCCACCCTATTTCTTGATTTGAATCTTTATGTTAAGGTTGGGCACTGTTCTTAGGATGGGGTTAAGAGTGGGGGGAGTTAGATCTGTCTCAAGCTTCAGGTTTTTTCACACTGCTGTTTTCACAACTAGATCTGGGGGTTCGGACTTTTTTTATGCTTACAAAGTTGTGTGATCTGGGGAGAGGTGTAGTCCTTTCTCCCTTGGTCTGCAATTTAATCCTTACCCAGGAAAGGCCCCTGATCTCTTGGAATGAAATTATACTATTCCTTAGGGTCTCTGACCCCTGGGGCTTCCACTCCCTCTTGATGGAAAGTGCTTTTCTCTGCCCTTGAATGATGACTCATTGGAGTTGCCAAACAACATCTGTCCCACATCCAGTGCTTGCACAGGGGTCCCCTTTCTGACCATTTTCCAGTTCACTTAACCATCTCTGATTTAAGGGTTTACAAAGCTTCTGCTGCTTCTGTTACAACCTAGTCCCACCACTGGTGTTTCATCCATGTGGGCTCCAAGCCAGCCTCCTCTCTCCTTTTCACAGATCTGAACTCTTATGTTGTCTTGGGCTGCAAGAATGTCTCACTGACCTTTTGTTGGCTCTGCCACTGCAGAATTCAATTTGGGACATTATTTTAAAGTTATTTGGAAGGGAGTGTTGGGAGAATTCAGCTTTCTCCACTCCGCCACCTTGGCTCCACTCTTGGAAGTCTATAACTTTTTCCATAGCTCTTTGGATATCAGAATCAATTGCACTAATGGGCATCTCTGTATTTGGATGAGAGGGACCCATCAGGAGTGAATCCATAGGACTGAAAACTGTGAAGGATCTTGTGAGTAATGAAGACTGATTCTGTCATTTTATAGACTATGGAACTGAGGTCCACAAAAGGGAATGACTTCCTAAGGGCATTGAGGTAGTATATCTTCCAAAGGACTTCACATTTTGTCACTAGGCTGTGTGGAAGGGAAGAAGTTATAGCCAGAGTATATAGAAAACATCAAAAGGTTTCATGTGTGCCACCAAAGGAAGGATGCCCCCCAACCCCATGCACCTGTCCCGCTGTAGAAGGAAGCAAAGAAACCCACACACACCTGGAACCCTGCTTGGTATTCAGCCTAGCCAGCTGTGGACTTTCCATTGCCTACAGCTGTATGTGCATGTGATCACTGCCTGAGCTGGTTTGGCACCTCATATAGATCTTCATTCACTAACTCAACAAGGACCTTTTGAGCTCCTACTATGTGCAAGAAAGACCCTGTGCTAGGTTGTAAGGGATACAGAGGAATAAGACATGGTTCCTGTCCTCAAGAAGTTGCTAGTCAAGTAGAGGAGATAACATGACAAGGAAGGCAATGAGTAGTAGAAGAAGAATCCATTTACAAAAATCCCTAATCAAGATAGAGGGGAGAAGAGGAATAAGCATTACAATGTCTAAAGAAATGTGCCTCCAACACCACCACCAAACTAAGTGATGGATTAATCCTCATCCCCAGTGAAAGTGTGGGTGTAGACACGTGCCTTATTCTATATAGGTTCAATCTACACACAACCAATGGTGCAACCAAAACTATTGTCTTGGAAGCAAATAAGTGGAATGTTAGAGCTAGAAGGGCTTTTAGGGATCCCCTAGCATCAACCCTTAATTTTTTATATGAGAAATCTAAAGCCCAGAGAGAAGTGATTCACCCATGGTCACATGAGAAATAAATAGCAAAGTTATGATTCAAATCCTGGTCTTCTGGTTCCAAATCTAGCCATAACTTTGTACCTCAGACTAAAAGACCCTGCCCCAAGAATGGGGAATAGGAGGTGGAAATGGGACAGTGTGATATATAGTAGAAAGAACACTGGACAAAGAGTCAAGCTTCTAGCCTAGGCTATGCCACAGGTGACCACGAGGGAGCTCGTTCCCCCCTCTGAGCTTGTAAAAAATAAAGGGGGAGGACTAGATGACCTCTAAGGTCCTTTCCATCCTGAAACCTTATTACCCTACAACCACATAATAAAAATGGCATATTATTTGCTGAGAACCATAGAAAGAGGGAGAGAGTGAACGGTCCAGTCATAGAGGTGAGAGTACTTTCTCTCTCACATCCCCAATCTGGTTTCTTCAGATGATGAATACTGAGAAAAGAGGTAATGACTAGTCAAGTCATATTTCTCCTTTGAGGGACAAAGGGTTTCCTTTTTCTTCTCTCTGCTTCCACCCTGGCACTTTATCACACCACCATCTCCTAAAGTGCCTTCCTTCTGAGATTAGCTCCTGTTTGTCCAGGTGATTTCTTGCATGTATGTACATGGTCACTGACATGCTGTCTCACTCTGGAAAGTCTATGAACTCCTTGATGGCACAGACTCCTTTGTCTTTCTTTGTATCCCCAGTGATTAGTACAGAGACACATAGTAAATGCCTAATAAATTCTAATAATCATTAGCAAGAGCAACTGCTTAATCAGCAGCAACACACCAAATTTCATCACCTTTGAACCCCTGCTAACTACTACAACCCCCCCTTCTATTTATCTAGTGTTTTTTGGTTTGCAAAGTACTTTATATGTCATAACACAATTGATCCCCACAATAACCTAGTTAGAAAGGTGCATTTATCATGCCCATTTTACAGATGACCTAACTCAAGGCTGAGAGATTAAGTGATGGCTAGGTAGTATCCAAGATAGAATTTGAACTCAACTCCAGGCACCATACTCCCTCTACAGCATAGCAACATGGCACCACCTCCTGTGTCTAGAAAGTTACATTGTGCAAACCCAGAAGTATCAGCAACACAGTAACATAGGATAGGAACAGGCAAGTTCATAACTTTCTACTTCAGTCATAAGCCAGGACCATTACCAGGGTCAATGCAACTTAGAATCCTTGAGACACAGAATGCTGCAATTGAGAGTCTCAATGGAGAGTCATCTAACTCAGCTTCCTCAAAAGACCTGAGTTCAGATGCTGCCTGTTTATTATTTGGGTGACTGTGGGCAAGTTATCCTGTTTCTTTACCAGTAAAATGAGGGAATTCTTTGGACTCATTAATCTCTAGAATCCTTTCCTGTTCAAGATCAACAATGTAATATTTTTAATCAAAGAATTTAATAAGGTATCTCATGGTGTTCTTATGAACAAGAGAGGTATGAGGTAGACACCAGCAGAGTCAGGTGCATTAGGATCAAAGAATTGTCAGTAATAGGTTGGTGTCACCTTGTTCCTGGGCTTGACTATGGGGTCTTCTGCATTTTTATCAATAATAGATTAAAGGAACAGATGACAAGATTATCAAATTCACAGGTGGCAAAGAGCTGTGAGGAAAAGCTGCAAACACATTGGATGTCACAGAATTAGGATCCAAAAAAAATCTTTACAAGCTAGAACATTGAGCCAAATCTAGTAAGATGAAACATTGAATATCCCAAAATTCCTAGCACAGTCTTAGACCTTAATAGCTTAAAATGCACCAAGATTTTTAGAACACTCTGTGTTGAATGAATACTTATAATGGCTTACACAGGGATTCAAAAAAATCTGCCTTACAAGATTAATACACAATAAAAGGTGTGGGATGAGACAGCTGCTCGTCTGAAAAGGGCTTAGGGTTTTAGAGGATGCTGAGGTCATTATGAGTCAACAATTTGACTTGACACTCCCAAAGATCTAATACTATCTTATTCTACATAAAGAGAGGCTTTGTGGACAAAACGAGGGAGGGGTTTACGCTGCTGGTCAGACCCCGTTTGGAGTTCTGTGTCAACTCTGGATGCCTTCCTAAGGGAAGGACATTGATGATTCAGAGAGCCCAGAAGAGCACAAGCCGGAGAGTGAAGGGTCTCCATCATCGTGTCATGGGACCAACTGAGGGGACTGAGTTTGTTTAGCCTCAGTTGAGAGGGGTAGGGGGTGAATGAGATAACTGTCTTCTAGTATTTAAAGGGTCTCAGATAAAGTATAATATAAGTATTATACTTATCCAGCTTGGCCAGAGAAAGTAGGTTTGGTTGCATGTAAGCTCATTTGTGTTTTTTCTATCCCTAGACTTGATTCTTATAGACAACAGGCACTTAATGTTTGTTGAATTACATTTAATTGTTAATTCTCTGGGCAAGGGATGGAAGTTGTAAATAGGCAACTGTAGGCTTCATGTAAAGTAGGCCTGTACAACATATGGTCCACAAAGGATTTCAGGTGGCTGTCACCTCACCCGCAGCAACCAAACATCCTCAGTCTGTCTCTTGTCATGCAAGCCATATGTTGTGAAGGCCTGATGCAATGAAACACTTCCTGATAAGAGCAAATGGAATATTGTACAGTGCCTGGCATATAGTAGGCACTTAATAAATGCTTGTTGAATGATTAACCAACACCTCATTGCAAGTTTTCAGGCAAAGGATAGGGGACCACTTTTAGAAGATATTGCACAAAGAATTCTTGTTCACATATTGGTGGGACTAGACGACCTCCAAGACCCCTCCAACTCTGTGGTTCAGTGAATCTCTGAGTAGATGATGTCTAAGGCATTGTACAGATCTGAGTTTATATCTGAGATTTCCCATAGACTCTAGGAAACTATAATATACAACATTATGTGATACATTTGTTAGAGTGGTACAAACCATGAGCTAAGGGAAAAGGTCATTACTAACTGGGTGAGAAGAGGGAAGACTTTCTAAAAGTGGAATTGGGGTTGGGATTTCAATGGCAGGCAGGAATCCAACAAGCAAAGGCAGAGTATGTAATTATAGCATGAGTTATGGTAGCTCATGGGCAGGAGAGATTCCTTCTGGCTAGACACATCAAGAAAGACTTTGCAGAGGAGATGGCATTTAAAATGGACCTTGAGTGGTGCTAGGTGGCACAGTGAATAGAGCACAAGTCCTGGAGTCAGGAGGACCTGAGTTCAAATCCAGCCTCAGACACTTAACACTTACTAGCTGCATGACCTTGGGCAAATCACTTAACCCCAATTGCCTTGCCTTCCCCCCCCCTCCAAAAAAAAAAGCATAAAATAAAATAAAATGGACCTTAAAAAACAGGATAGGAATTAAATGGGCAAAAACTGGATCCCTAGAAATCAGGCATTATATGTGACCTATGCAGTACTTTCTATGATATATCTTTTTTTACTCCCCATGTGGTTGTGAGTCCTTTGCATTGAAGACATGAAATTGAAAATTTTGCAAACAAAATTAGTGCAACTAGAACAAAAAGGGATGTGGTCAGATGGGGGAAATTTTGAAGCAAATATCTCTGATAAGGGTCTGATACTCAAGCTATGTAAATAACTAATACAAATATATATATATATATATATATATATATATATATATATACACACACATATATATGTATATGAACAAGACCAAGAGCCATTTCCCAATAAATAAATGGCTAAAGGATGTAACAACAACAATAATAGCTAGTGTTTAAATAGTACCTACTATGTGCCGGGCACTGATCTTCACAACAACCTTGGGAGGTAGTGCTAGTATCATCCCCATTTTTAGTTAAAGAAATTGAGGCAAATAGAGACTTTTCATAATAATGAATATCTAACATTCATATAGTGTTTATTAGGTATCAGGCATTATGCTAAGCACTGTACAAGTATTGTCTCATTTGGTCCTCACAATAACCCTATAGAGTGAGTGTTGATTCTGTGGACCAGGGATGGAAGTTTTAAATAGGCAACTAAAAGGAGACTGAAGCAGAGTTTAAGTGATTTACCAGGGGTCACATAGCTAGTAAATATGTAAGGCTTGATTTGAACTCAGTTCTTTCTAACTCCATTCCCAGCACTCTATCCCTAGTACCACCTAGCTACAAGTTCTCAAAAGAAAAATTGCAAATCATATAATATACTGCTCCAAATCACTAACAAGGGAAGTGTAAATGAAGAAAATTCCACCTCACACACAAAGAATTCACAAAGAGCACAAAAAGATGTGAATAGTCAGCATCAGCTGAATTGTGGAAATGCAGGAACATTGATGATCATTAATGGAACTGAATTGCACAGATAGCCTGGAAGGCAATTTAGAATTATTCAAATAAAGTGATTAAAATGGCCAACCCTTTTACTTCTGTATGTCATGCTACCCAGATACCTCAAGGAGCTCAAAGCTAGAAAGGTTGCACACACAATAAAATATTGATTGCAGCATTTTTTTTGTCATAGTAAAGAATATGATCAAATTAGGTGTCCCTCAGTTGGGAATGGCTAAAGGAATTGTGGTAAATGAAAGTAATGCAAAATGCTACATTATAGGGAATGACATACAGAGAAGCATAGGAAGATTTATGAATTGTTGCAAAGTGAAATAAGCAGGACCAGAGAAAAAATGTACCCAATGACTACAACAACATAAATAACATCATCATCATCATCAACAACAACGAAACTCAATTTGGTGAGATTATAATGACCAAATAACCTAAGAGGAAAATATGAGAAGACCCCTCCCTCCTTTCTTTGAGGAGCTCTGTGGCTATGACTATGAAACTCTGTATACTTGGTTGATGTGTTGATTAAATTTGCTCAGCTAACTTTTTTCTCTCTTTTTTTTAAGGAAAGACTCTCTAGGAGGAGAAGGGGAGAGAGATATGGTGTATAATGTAGGAAATACAAAAACAGAAAATATCAATTAAAAAATTTAAACAACAACAATAACAAAAAAGAAAGCTCCCTCTTGACTCCCAGTGGAAGTGTCCAGTGAGTGATCCCCAACTCCCTCCCTTCTTCAGAACTCTGTTTCCTAGAATTCTCTTTCCCCTCTTACATTACCATTACAGCTACTTTAGCCACATAGAGAGTACAATCCAGGACATTTTTGAGTCTACAAAGACAATTGGGTAGAGCTCAACATGCATGTTTGTTTTATTTTTTTGTCCTTTTAATACCATTACAAATGCTTTTCTTGCATAACAGATGTGCCCTTGCAGACAATCTACTACACAATAGAGCATCAGAGGAATGTGTCCCCAGTTGTTCTATGAGAATTATATGTTTCACATTGACTCATGGTCTCATTGTAAATGCTCAAAACCAGAAGCACATCTTAAACCAACTTCTTATATAACTAAACTCCTTCTTCCTTTAAATGTGGTCAGAGTTTTCTAGCTCTCACTAGGCAGCTTTAGACTCTTCTGGTTTTGATGTGTGTCTTCTGTCCCTGAAAGAGGAAATGGTCAGAAGGCCTTGGGGACTTGGCACTGGCATAAATGCAGATGTTGGTGGCTATTTTCTGAATATTACTATAGGAAGGAGGGAAAGATCTGGGTGTCCCTAAAGTGGGGGGCACAGAGTATAGCCAAGGCATAAAAATCATAAGTTTGCAACAGATCCTGAAATAAGACTTCCATGTTGAATAGGCTTGCACTAACTAGAAGAACAGTTCATTTTAACAATATGCCCTGTGTTGCATAGGTTCTAGTATGGAGAGAGTATGGTAAACACCTTACAGTACGTTGGCCAGTTAATGCACAACTATTTACTGAGTTGGAATACAAAGGGGTGGAAAAAGCAGTAGACCCATGAATTAGAAAATCTGGTTTCTGGAAAGCTCCAAACTACACTGGGTGTCCCTGAGCAAATCACTTCTCTCTAGGCTTTAGTTTTTCTCATATATAAATGAAATGATCAGGTAGGTGGCACAGTGGAGAGAGCATTACAGCCAGGTGGACCTGAGTTCATGGGTGGCTTCAGACATTTACTAGCTGTGTGACTGTGGGCAAGTCACCTAACCCTGTTTGCCTCAATTCCTCATCTGTAAAATGAGGTAGAGAAGAAAATGTCAAACCACTCCAATATCTCTTCCAAGAAAATCCCAAATGCAGTCATGGAGAATTAGACTGAATAACAACAACAAAAATGAAAAGATAAAACTGAATGATATGCAAGGTTTCTTCCAGCCCTAAAACCTAGGATCTTACTAGAATATTAGGTACTAGAAAGATGAGAGGGAGGCGGCTAGGTGGCACAGTGATTAGGAGCACTGACCCTGGAGTCAGGAGGACCTGAGTTCAAATCCAGCCTCAGACACTTGACACACTTACTAGCCATGTGACTCTGGGCAAGTCACTTAACCCCAATTGCTCTCCAAAAAGCAAAAAAAAAAGATGAGAGGAAAGAGGACACCTTCAGTTCTTTGTAGGTAGAATAATCTGGTTCGGGAGATAAGCAACATATCACCCAACTTTGACATTCAGATTCCTGGAGTCCATATAGGTCAAATTTATGGTTATAAGCCTTCATTTCTGCTAATATTCTTCCTTCCTCCCACCCCCACCCCAGGTAAAATCAATACATGACATCATAGAAAAATAAAGGACATTTAATTTAAAAAAACAGTTATTATTTTATTGTTATTCAGTTGGGTCTGACTCTCCATGACTTCATTTGGGATTTTCTTGGCAGAAATACTGGAGTGATTTGCCGTTTCCTTCTCTAGCTAATTTTACAGATAAGGAAACTGAGGCAAACAGAGTTAAGTGACTTGTCCAGCATCATACAGCTAGTAAGTGTCTGAGGCCAGATTTGAACTTGTGAAGATGTCCTTCTGACTCCAAACTCAGTAATCTATCTACTGCACCACCTAGCCAACAACAAGAAAATCAGCAACTTAAAAGGGAAATAAGTGGTCTAATAGATAAAGCACTGTAATGGCAACCACACTGGCATACCCAGGATGGCTGCTAGCACAAATTCTTAGATCTGCTTTACTAGGAAAGATAGCTGTTTAAGGAGTCAACAATCTTTTAAAATCACATTCGCTAGTTCAGGGGAAAAATTAGCACCCTGAACTTCAGAGAATATACAGGCAGAGAAATAAAGACCAACATGCAAGGCTTCTAACTGTCTGAGAAATTAGCATAGATCAACAGATCCAATTTATTGACCAAGGCAACACATACCGTGTTTCCCCGATAATAAGACCTATCCTGAAAATAAGCCCTCCCCTTACTGTGTAAGATTCCTCTAAAATAAGCCCTCCCCCGAAAATAAGCCCTATTGAGATTGCTACTGTAGTGGTGATCCCCTGCCCTACACGCTACATTACAGTACCCTCTGTATGCACCATCTCCCTCCCCCCCGTGAAACTCCAAGCTGCATCCAATCAGAGCTGCAGCAGTGAGCGCGTCATCCTGTTCTTTATTGAATTCATTATTGAATAAAGGTACATTGTTTTGTTCACATTTACCTGTTTATTAAAATTGCTGTCAATGTTCATTAAAATAAGCCCTCCCCTGAAAATAAGCCCTCTGGTGTTTTTCTGTCCAAAAAAGTTAATAAGACAGTGTCTTATTATCGGGGAAACACAGTATATAGTTTCCAGAGAAAGAGAAGCACCAACATCTGGGTTTTTCAAAGGTGGGAGGGGGTGGTTCCTTAAGGACTAACCAGAGTCTCATCTAGTCAAATCACAAGAACATTCTCTCAATGAGTGAGCTCCAAAGCAAAATGCTGATTTCAGGGTATATATCATTTTGTTTTGGGGGATTTTTTAGAGCCAGAGGGCATCACCACCCTCCTGACTCAGAGTCTAATTAGAAATTAACAAAAGGTGTGAAAGCCTTCCTACAAGCAAGCCTCCCCTAAGCAAGCTTCCCTTAATGGGCTCCACCTGAGGTCTATTAATGAGTGAGGAAGATCTTAGATCCCATTAACATTACAAGCACCACACCAGGAAGACCTAAGTTCAAATCCTCCTTCTGATACTATCCATTCAGCCTAAAGCAAATCACTTGGCTTCTCTTAGTCTGTTTCCTCATTTGGGCAATGGGGATAATAAATAAGAGCTACCTCACCAGTCTGTTATAAGGTTCCAATAAGACAGCTATATTCCAAGTACTACTGTTAGTGATTGTTACTATGAAGATGATTCAAAAGGCACCATAAACAAGGAACTGAAATCAGAGAGTAAATACCCCCCATTTTCCAAAACGATCTCTTCTTATACCTCCAGTGTCAGAAGGGTCTGAATCTGGTCATCTCTGTTCCCTGGACATTCTCACCAGAACAACAGGACAAGTTATAGAAAGGAAAGGGCATTAAGAACTTCCCTGATGGATGACTGATGAAGCCCAGATGCCCAGGATACCCTGCCTCTACAGTAAACCTCAGGCTCCCATGGCCTCTTCTCTCTAGTACTGATGGCAGCCCTTTTGTCTCTCAGCCAGCAGACACTCATACCCTTCTGAACTAGCTCCCTGCTTATGGACAGAATCTATAGGACATTATCAAGTCCCTTACACAACGGAGACAAGTTTCCTATCAGACCTGGCCAAATCAGCTTGGAATTATTCAGCTTTGCTATTCTTGTTACCATTTGTTTAGTGTTAAGGTTTTCAAAGCACTTTTACCTTCTTATCTCATTGGATCCACATGATGACTCAGGGAGTGAGGTACAATGATAATTTCCATGTCAAGAGGAGGTATTTTAGCCTGAAAAAGAGGTGAGGTAACTTGTCCAAGGTCAAATAGCTAATAATCATATATGGTAAACATTTCATAAATGCTTGTTGCATTGACCTGAATGAATATAATGTTATTTCCTCTTGGGTGAATGGCTACATTTTGGAGAGTTGATATGATGTAGTGGGAAGTCAGGGGACTCAGATTCATCTTCTTTCTCTGATAATCACTTGTGACCTTGAACAAATCTCTCCTCGCCTTAGGGTCATGTAGAAAATGTGGATCTTGGACTTGATGGCTTACAAGGTCCCTTTCAACTCTAAATCAATCATTTGACAATCTTCCTTCAAGGTCTCCATTTTCAAATGACTAAGACATATGGGTTGGATCAGAGAATCTTTCCTGGCCCTTTCAGCTCTGCTATGCCATGACTGATGAGATAACTTATGGAAACAGTTTTGCAAACTTTCTAGCACTGTATAATCATGGTGATTGGCAAGAATACCAGAAATGTGATAAAAATGAAAAATATCTACTATTATATCACATCCTTAAGATTATGTATGTGGCAACTATGGGGGCACAAGCAGAGATGGCCCCTCGACAACAATGGACACTCCCATCAATGCCTTGGTTTTCTCAGAAGTCCCACAAAGGGGAAGGAAGGAAGGAAGGAAGGAAGGAAGGAAGGAAGGAAGGAAGGA
>NW_027185771.1:11165039-11174891 GCF_028583685.1 Petaurus breviceps papuanus
AGGAAGGAAGGAAGGAAGGAAGGAAGGAAGGAAGGAAGGAAGGAAGGGAGGGAGGGAGGGAGGAAAAGAGGAAGGGGGGGAGGGAAAGAGGGAAGGAGAGAGAGAGAAAGAGAGAGAGACTGACGACTGACTTAGTGGGATTCAAAACTAGGGGATTTGCTTCATTAGTCTCATATTAGAACTTGGCTTCCTTCTACTCCTGACAGAGGTGGTTATTTGGGATATCAAAACCACAGCACTTTTTGGATATTGAGGCTTTTGTACTGTTGCAGTTTTATGGTGTGTTTTGGGGGTCATGTCAAAGAATTCAGAGTCAGATCACTTCTAATTCAATAGACATTTACTGAGGGTTAATGCCCCTCAGAAGCAGGCTAGGTTCCAAGAGGAACCAGCAACTAAGCAAGACAACACTGGCAAATTTATAGTGTAATGTTGCTGATTACACAACAGAAATTATGAATATTTTTTAAATATTTTTTTTTTGCTTTTTGGAAGGCAATTGGGGTTAAGTAACTTGCCCAAGGTCACACGGCTAGTTTTTGTGTTGTGTCTGATGTAGGATTGGAACTCAGGTTCTTCTGACTCCAGGGCCGGTGCTTTATTCACTGCACCACCTTGCAGCCCCAGAAATTATTAATATTAAAAAGACAAGAGGGATTTGTTAAGGGATTAGGTAATAGGGGAGGGGTCCCTTCTATGGTTTGGCAGTCACACATTCTGGTCATGCTGCTTTCTGATAGGCTAGCTATTGTGGTACTGTTTGGTCAAGATGGATAGTTAGGTATTGTGGTCCTGTCTTGAGCTAAATGGATGATGTGATTATGGTTAAGTACAAAGACAGAACTATTCAAATATGTGAATTGGATCTGAGTACAGTGGCTAGCTAGGGGCAGTATCTATATTGAGTCTGGAGGACTGAAGTGTGGTTCAAGTCAGATTGTGTGGTCAAATCAGGTTATGCCTACTGTTCAGTGACACCCATAAGGAAGTTAGAATACTGGGGCTGGGGGTAGCTTTTTAAAGATTCTATCAGAAGAGTTATGTCTTGGAGGAGGGAGGTAGCATGTTTTGTACCAACTGTTTATATCATACCATGTTAGAAAATTAACGCTTTCTAAAAGTTAATTAAGGCTGGCTAATTAATGTCAACTCTTAAACATAGGAGAAACACAAGCGGAGGCTTGTAAGCAATAATATTAGAAAAATACCACCCCAAACCCTTCAGGATTAACCCTAGAACCCTAAGAGAATACAATAGACATTCTCTGGGGAGCTTACTCATCCATGTGTGGAGCAGTTGAGATGGTTACCTCAGGGTACGTGCTTTGTGTAGGAGCCTCATCTGGGAAAATCACTGGGCTCTTTATGTTTGTGGGCACCCTCTAGATTCTCCAGCCAGGACTTTTTCATGCCTTGGTGCTCATATTTTTTCTCACTTTTCTTTTAGGTTGCAATGATATGGCACAGTCTGGGGTCTTCTTTAATATATTATTCTGTACAGTCTGTTTTTTGGTATGATTCCTTTCTTCTAGCTACACAAATACTTCTGAGATAAATTTTACATAGATGAATGCTTAAGTACCAATATCTATACTATCATTATAACTTGATATAAGTATTACGGCAAATATGAGAATTATAGATTTTGCATCCATAATTATAGCACCTAGCAGCTTTGTCTAGAGCATGCTACAATAACCCATAAATGTTCATGTATTTTTTCCTTTTTCCTCTTAAGCAGACCTAGGAGGCTTGTCTTATTGTGACTTAAGGACAGTCAGGTTGTCTAAGATCTCTAGGGACTGCAGATCTATAGAAGGAAGATGCCTGCTAGCCTGGAGACCCAAAGTAATCCCCAACAGGTAAGAGCAGACTCCTCTTTGTAAGACTGTTCTCTCTCTCCTGCTAGAGCAAAGAGCTTATCTTTCTTGTTGGCAAAGAATTTCTTCATTTCTTTTTTTTAAAATCCTGAAGTCTAAGTTTATTGTTGTTTTTGGTCACATCATCTCCAAGACAAATCTCATAACTTATTGGACCACCATGAAGCCGTTAGCCCTTTGGTCACATGCTATTTCTAGAGCCTTTGTTCTTCTTGAATGATGAAAGTAATGGAAGAAAAAAAGATCTCAAAGTTTGTCATGGAATCAGAAAATAGCAGTTTGGGAAGCACCTTAGAGAGCTTCTAGTCCAGGGGTGGGGAACCTGCAACCTCAAGGCCACATATGGCCTTCTAGGTCCCCAAGTGTGGTTCTTTGACTGAATCCAAACTTCATAGAACAAATCATTGAATTGTTGGATACAGTCAAAGGGCAACACTTGGGGACCTACAGGGCTACATGTGTTGTTCCCCACCCTTGACTTAGTCCAACTCCAACCAACCAACAGGTAAGGAAATTTAGGTCAGAGAAGTGAATTAAGTGAATACAGCTGGTTAGGAGCAGAGCCACAGAAGGCTTCCTTTATTTCTATGTATTTTCTGGTCTATGCTGGGCTATTTATTTTGATAAAGAGAGGCATTAGCCGTTTGTGATGATTTTTTGCATAATCAACATTTGATGGGAGGGAGCTAAGCTAGAAAGTACATTGCTATTCTCCCCTTAAGAGCAATGAAGGAAAATGACATTGATCTTTCACCCCTCCAAAAACAGTGTACCCTTAGGTTACTAATATTTGAAGTATGAAAGATATGATTTTAGCTCAGTACTGCTCTTCTTGGAAATAGTGATGAAAGGGGCAAGCACCCAGCACAGCCTTCCTCCAGATCCACACAAAAGCAGAAATCACAGTCTCCCTTGGAGGAGGGTAGCCAGATTCTACATTTTAGTCACTTTATTTGAGTAATTCCATGATTTTTCTACCAACTCATAACTTATGAAAGTCTCTTCTGCTGGGCATCCATTTTCTCCTCCATAGAAGGACCTCCATAGACTAGATAACTTTTGATTCTTCTGGTTCTGCCAGTTCATGGTTCTATAATTCAGGGAATGTGTTGAAAATGACATATGTCAAAGTTGGGGGGGGGGGCTGAGTCAAGATGGTGGAGTAGAAACAGGACCTCCTCATGGCTCCAGCTCCCACCACCTCCACTCCATGTAAAAGGGGACTGTGAACAAACTTTGGAGCTACAGAACCCACAAAATGACACAAAGAAGCTAACTTCCCACTGAAGACAGCCCAGCAGGCCAGCAAGAATTAGCCAGCACAGCACTCTGGGAGCTGACCCCAGTCCCACCCCAAGGTTTTAGCCCCAGGGCAGGCCTGACCAGCCCTGGACTGGAGGAACTCCAGATCACCAGCAGCTGTGGTGATCCAGAATTATCAACACATAGATGCTAAGGACAAAGTGAGAGGTCAGTGCAGTGTGGACTTTGGGACCCAATAGTGGGGAGTGCGTCAGCTTTTGCCCCCAGGGCAAGAAGCAGCTGCAGCCAAGTGGCAGTTTCAGCTCCTGGCCTGCAGAGTGTAGGGGGACCAAGCAACCAGTCTGAGGGGTAATCACTCTTGCTTTAACCTGCTTGGATCTGGATTACAGTCTAGGTAGAGGTCCTGGGGTGTGTGACCAGCTTGCCAGAGCATGTGGAGACTTCAGAGAGGGCACCCAACTAATACCTCTGACAGCTGAGAAAACTCCAGCATTTGGGAATGAAGCTTCCCTGTCTGGTGGCAGGGTCCTACTGGGAAAAAGCCCAAAAGTCAAGTAATTGAGTGGCAACATGACCAGGCAAAGGAAGAAAACCAAGCAAAGCAATCCAACATTAGACTCCTATTTTGGGGACAAAAAGGATCACAGCATGGAACAGGATGGAGACAGTGAAGACAGAACTCCTGCACCAAAAGCTTCCAAGAAAAATACAAGCTGGTTACAGGCCATAGAGGACCTTAAGAAGCAGATAAGAGAAGTGGAGGAAAAATTGGGAAGAGAAATTAGAACAATGCAAGAAAATTACAAAATGAGAATCAACAGCCTGACTGAGGAAAATTCCACCTTAAGAAATAGACTAACTCAAATGGCAAAAGAGACTCAAAAAGGTAATGAGGAGAAGAATGCCTTAAAAAGCCGAATTTGCCAGATGGAAAAAGAATCTCAAAAGCTCACTGAGGAGAATCAATCCTTCAGAACTAGTTTGGAGCAAATGAAAGCTAGTGACTTTATGAGAAATCAAGATGTTGTTAAACAGGTCCAAACAAATGAAAGAATAGAAGGCAATGTCAAATATCTCATTAGAAAAACCACTGACCTGGAAAACAGATCCAGGAGAGATGATTTTAAAATTATTGAACTACCTGAAAGCTATGATCAAAGAAAGAACCTAGAAATCATCCTCCAAGAAATTCTCAAGGAAAACTGCCCTGATGTTTTAGAACCAGAGGGCAAAATGAGGTTGAAAGAATCCACCAATCACCTCCTGAAAAGGATCCCAAAAAGAAAACTCCTAGGAATATTATGGCCAGGTTTCAAAATTCCCAGATCAAGGAGAGAATATTATAGGCAGCCAGGAAGAAACAATTTGAATATTGTGGAAACACAATCAGGATAATTCAGGATCTGGCAGCTTCTACACTGAGGAATTGAAGGGCTTGCAATATGATATTCTGAAGGGCAAAGGAGCTGGAATTGGGACCAAGAATCACTTACCCAGCAAGGCTGAGTGTCATGTTTCAGGGGAAAATATGGTCATTCAGTGGAATAGAGGAGTTTCAAGCATTCTTAATGAAAAAAACAGAGTTGAATAGAAAATTTGACATTCAGATACAAGAAGAAAGAGAAGCATGAGAAGGTAAACAGGGAAAAGAAATCATAAGGAACTTATCAAAGTTGAACTATTAACATTCCTACATGGAAAAATGATAATTGTAACTGATGAAACTTTTCTCAGTATGAAAATAGTTGAAGGGACTATATATGTCTATATCGGAGAGTATACGGGGGTATGAATACATATGTGAATGTGTGTATATATGTTTACAGATATACATAGATAGAGGGCACAGGACCAATTTAATAGGAAGGGATGATGCTTAAAAGGTGAAATTAAGAGGTGTGAGACGAATGTGGTGGGAGGAGTTGGGGAGAGACAGGATGGGGTAGACTGTCTCATATAGAGGAGGCAAGGGAAAACGGTTGCAATGGAGGGGAAGAATAGGAAGGCAGAAGGGAATGGGTCAACCTTATTCTCATTGAATTTGGCTTGGGGAGGGAATGAGATACACAATAAATGGAGTGTCTCATCCTGCAGGACAGTAGAGGGGAAGGGGATGAGAGGGGGGATGATGGAGGGGAGGGCAGGCTGGGGGGGGAGGGAAGTTGGGAGCACCCACTTTTGAAAAGGGATGGGATCAGGGTAGAGAATGGAGCAGGTGGGAGGTGGGATAGGAGGGAGGGAAATGTAGTCAGTCTTTTACAATATATCTACTATGTTAATGTTTTGCATTAGCTACACATGTATGGCCTATACTGAACTGCTTATCTTCCCAGTGGGGGTGGGTGACAAGGGAGGAAGGGAATGAATCTGGAATCCAAAGTTTTAAAATAAAATGTTTATATATATATATAATATATATATTATATATACCATGTTTCCCCGAAAATAAGCCCTCCCCTTACTGTGTGATTCCTCTAAAATAAGCCCTCCCCCGAAAATAAGCCCTATTGAGATTGCTACTGTAGTGAAGGTGATCCCCTGTGCTACACGCTACATTACAGTACCCTCTGTATGCACCGTTCCCCCCCCCCGGCTGAAATGCACGCCGCGCTCCAAGCTGCATCCAATCAGAGCTGCAGCAGTGAGCGCTTCATCCTGTTCTTCCCAGTGATTTGCTTGCTGGCGCCATTGAGAGCAGTGCCGCTGAGGAGAGCTGAGGCAGAACAACATAAAAACCCGGTATGTAAGCGGGAGTGAGGGGCCATGATGGAGGATAAAAAGGGCATGATGGAGGAAAAAAGAAGAACTCAGGGGGCATGATGGAGTGAAAAGAAGGACTGATGGTCATAATTTTATTATTCTGTCTGTTTTGACCCCCAGACATGAGTACAAAAAGGAAGAGCTACCGTATACTGTTGAGTATAAGAAAGCAATTGTAGAGGAGTCACATGGCAAAAATCTTGCAGTTTTCTGTAAAGAAAAACTTTTGGATCTTCGAATGGTCAGAAAATGGAGAGCAGATTATAATAACCTCAATCAACAGGTGGATGAGGGAAAAGGGAAAAAGCGCAGGTCTGGATCAGGTCTGCAGCCCTTATATCCTGACTTGGAGATCCTCATTGGTGAATGGATTGCTGACAGGAGAGCAAAGGCCTTGGTTGTGCTCAGGGCTGATATTCAAGCATTGCGCTTTCAATGGCACCAGAGTTTGAAATGGTCTCAGAAGGATTCAAAGCATCACAACACTGGTTGGACGGTTTCCTTCAATGGTATGAACTGTCCCTTAGAAGATCAACAACACTGTTTAAGCTGGAAGATGGTGAAGTTATTAAACGTGCACTTGCATTCAAGTCCTTTATTGATAGGATCGACATTTCCAAGTACCAAACCTGCAATATGATTGCTATGGATGAAACTGCAGTGTTTATGGGACAAGGATCTCAAACAACAATTCATCACAGGGGTGCAACGTCAATCTACATTCCCACCACTGGCTATGAAAGTGCACGGGTCACCTGTGTTTTGGCAATTCGTTTGGATGGAAAGAAAGCCATACCTCTAATCATCAGTAAGGGCAAGAAAGATAAGATTGAACGTGTATCTGGCATTTATGTTCTTGAAACCAAAAAAGCCTGGTGTACACAAGCCGTTATACCATAAGAAAGTGGGTTGATTTAATGCTGCCACTTGTTATGCGAGGTAACCAAAGAGGTCTGATAGTCTGGGATTCAGCCAGCACTCACCACGCTAAAGAAATGAAGAACTTCCTTGCAGAGAGAAGAATAGATCAAGTCATGATTCCTGTAGGAATGACTGCCTATCTCCAGACCCTTGATATTGCAATAAACAAGCCATTCAAGGACCATTTGCGCATGGAAGTCAATGACTACATTGAAAATAGAATGGAAAGAAATCAGCGTGGAAACTTTGTGAAGCCCTGTCTGCAAGAAGTCGTGACTTGGGTGAAGAAGTCGTGGGATAAAATTACTGACAGCTGTGTCGCCAAGGCACTACGAGCAGGTCACCCGGACAAGACATATTCATTTAAAGAGAGCTATATTGCTGGACATGACAGATTGGGTCCACTTCTTCTGAAGGAAATGGAGGCACAAGACATCCAGGACAGAATTCAGGGTATGGACACTTATGACGATGTTGTTGAAGAAGATGACATGATCATTATTGAATAAAGGTACATTTTTTTGTTCACATTTACCTGTTTATTAAAATTGCTGTCAATGTTCATTAAAATAAGCCCTCCCCTGAAAATAAGTCCTCTGGTGTTTTTCTGTCCAAAAAAAAATAATAAGACAGTGTCTTATCGGGGAAACACAGTACTATTATTAATACTATTTTAAATGTAAGTGGGAAATAAGATATACAGGCACTGGCGCATGGAGATCTACCATGCCCTACTGGAAAAAGGGGGGTTTGAGAGGATATGAGAGAGAACAGATTGGAGGAGGGGATATCCTGTGGGACTGCTATTTTGGGGCAGTGGGTAAGGGAAAAACAGGGAGAAATTGTAACTCAAAATCTGGCAGAAATGAATGATGTAAATCACAAGTTAATAAAGCATTTGAAAAAGGAAAAAAATTAAAAAAAGAAAATCTAAGTGAGAATCTTGCCCCGGTCCACCAGTTGTGTGACCCTGGTCAAGCCACATAACTCTTTTCAGCCCCAGTTTATTCTTCTGTAAAATGGGGATATTAATAGTACCTACCTCACAGGGCTGTTGGAAGATCAAATGAGCTTTGCAAATCTTCAAGGACTAGATACTAATTATTGTTATTCTGTTCAGTTTTGTCTATGGAAATGCTCATTTTATTTGGCATTTGTTAAGTTTAGAATAAAAATAATAAAAGTTTTTAAAATATAAAAAAAAGAAAATGACATATGTCAGCAGTCCCTGACCACAAGGATGGACATATTTTCTGCTTACACTCAACCCAACCCCAGGAAAGCTGAAAATAACCAGACAATGACCAGAAATGACCATCACTTCATCCAGATCTACAGACAGCCCTAGAATCTAACAACATTATTAGTCAAAAACACAGCTTCCTAAGTGATTCAGTGTGTGTCTGACACACACCACTGATTTCTATTCAAAAATGAAAATGCCTGCATGGTTTAGTTAGCAGCTGTAAAAATGTGGCCTGAGAAAAACCTATGATAAAAGAGAAAAAAAAATTTTTTTTTTCCTTCCTGGTGACAGGCTATTCTGAAGACACTTCTTCCTCCTGTCTGGTACCACACCCTGCCCTTTCTCTGCTACCTCCCACCTCCCATATCTGAATTCTTTACTTGTAGTGTGCAAAACTAAAAGCATTGGGGTAGCTAGGTGGTGCAGGGAATAGAGCATTGGCCCTGAAGTCAGGAGGACCTTAGTTCAAATGTGGCCTCAGACACTTAACACTCACTAGCCGTGTGACCTTGGGCAAGTCACAACCCCAACTGCCTTTTCCTTCCCCCTCCAAAAAGCAAAAAAATGAAAAAAAAAAACCTAAAATCATCTAGCTCCCTATTGGGTACCTATTTGCCTATGACATCAGAGGTGAAAAGTCAATCAGATGTGCCCAAGTTAATCCTTCCCAGGAAAGGATAAAGGAAGGCTTTATCATCCCTGGCCCTTGTTTGGACCTTTACTTAACTCTTTTGTGTGCGATAGTTGAGGTGCGCCACACTGAAGAATTGGAATGGTGACCAAAACTCTGGCATAACCCAGGGATCAGGGCAGGAGACACCATTCCCCTGGATAACTTCTCCCTTTTGTCTTTCTGCCAGGTTTGAGGATTGTCATTCTCTAGACCAGGAGCCAGTGTACCTGTCCCCTCCAGAGAGTTGATCTCCTTTCATATAAATTCACCAACCCTTGGGTGATACAAAATGTAGCCCTAATAAAGCCTGTTTTCTTGAAACATTGTTTGTTACTTTTCCCTAGTGAAAATCTAAATGCTCCCAAAGTAGCTTAAATGGACTGGAACAGAGCTAGGGTATGATCACAGAAGAGGAAGACTTTGATTATGGCATGACCAAGTCTTGTAAATAAAAACAGACTCTTTTCCATTAAGCTCATGAAAAAAAAAAACCTGCTATAATTCTTGTGTCATAGACTAGGGTGGAACAAAGAGCCCAAATTCACTCTGGGGGATTTCTTAGTCCCTGAACTCATAACCTTCACCCAGGAAACCAGAGATAATAGATGCCTCCTGCCCTTCCCCCACTCCCTTGCTGAAACCAACCACTACTTACACATGCATCGGTCATGATATCACTGGGGGAAAAGTTTTATTAAAAGAAAAAAGAAAACAAAGCAATCTTTGAATGAGTCATTTATATAGTTCCCAATATGAGGAGTCCTCTGTCTTCATTAGATCCACTTTCTTGCCATTTGAGGCTAGATGTAAGAAATTCTGCCTGGATGACTGTGTTTGTCTCTTCTCTTTTTCTTTTTCTCTCCTCTATTTCTCTGTCCCTCTCTTTTTCTGAATCTCTGTTTCTCTCTCTCTCTGTATCTCTCTGTTTCTCTGATTAGCTCTCTCTCTCGCTCTTTCTTTCTCTGTTTCTGTCTCTCTGTCTCTGTCTGTTTCTCTCTCTCTCTGTTTCTCTCTCTCTGTTTCTCTCTCTCTCTCTCTGTTTCTCTCTCTCTCTCTGTTTCCCTCTCTCTCTCTGTTTCTCTCTCTCTCTCTGTTTCTCTCTCTCTCTC
>NW_027185771.1:11174991-11186157 GCF_028583685.1 Petaurus breviceps papuanus
TCTCTCTCTCTCTCTCTCTCTCTCTCTCTCTCTCTCTCTTCCTCATACTTCCACAGCATGGCATCCCATTCAGCAGTGTACAACACATGATCTAGGTCTACAATCCCAACTGCCCCTCACACAGAAGAGTCCGTCCCCAGAGTGTAGCTCCTATGCCATCTCAGGGCTCTAGGGTTGGCAGGAGGGAAGTTATCTTGCTAATGCTATTGCTCATAAGCCTTCACTGATGTGCTTCTCCCCATAACTGATATAACTTAATTGTTAGAAGTTGATATACATTAATCAACCACCTTTAATTAGCTTTCTAAAAGGGGTATTTGCTAAGGTGGTAAAGTAAGAGGAAAATATTCCCCTCTCAAAATCTCCCATGAGATCCCCCACCAGTACACAAAGTCCAGGAAAATGTAGGTTCATGCTTAGAGAACACATGTGGTAAAGGAGTACTTCCCAGCTCCTGGTTCCCAGAAGGCTGTTCTCCTCTGTGGGTACTCAAGATGTTCCTCCTAAGCATCATGTACCTTTTTGGCTGAGCCCTTTGTAGAGTTCCAGGTGCAGACACTACCATCAGCTGTTCCAAGGATATGGCATCCAGGGGTGCAGCAGGAATCCAAGACACCGATGCGAAGATGAGTAGCGGAAAATCCTCAAGTCCTTCAACGTTCACAAGGTCCTCCCCTGACCAAGAGGGGAGAGGGAAGATCAAAGCCAAGACTGAAATATTCTCTCCCTCCCCTCTCCTAAATAACTCCTTACCGGGGACTCTGGAACTACTGTCCCTCCTATCTCCCAGATCACTCACCGATTTGATTCCAAGTAGCTCTATAGTTTTCTTCACACTTCATAAGGCAGGAACAAGTTCCTCAGCCAATCTGCACAGACTTCCCATTACACCTTGGCTAAGTGTCCTGGTTTTGTTCACACCTAGTAAAACATAATGAGATAATTTCTCACTTGGTCAATGTACTAGGGCTAGCTGGGATAAGAAGTCAACCTCACATTTACATGGGTCTCAAGTCAGTCCAGGATAGGTCTCTAGGATGTTTTAATCTTCCATTCATCTCTCCAGAGCAGAAGAAGGGCAAAATTTTCCAGTGTCTCTCTCTTCTCCCTAATTACCATCAATGCATCCTTCCTGGTCTTTCCTCCCCTCCAGTTTCTTCCATTTCTCCCACTTGCCAGTCCTTATACATCACCATACATATCTCTGAAGTAGACATACTTTATTTTCTCCAGTTACTAAGAGTGAGAAAAGAGGGAGGAGAAAAATGCCAGCATTCCCACATGGGTTATTTCTACATCATTAGAGGAAATGCCCACATTGATGAGATCCCTGATCCCTTCAGTAAACACTACATTCATCTTCCTCAGTGGAAGGTTTTTTGGGAAGGCACAGGTCAGTTACACAGGATGTGAATATTTAAATGGGTCACAATTGGTACCAGTGAAGGACGTGCCCTTATTGATGAGATCAGGGAATCTTTGAAGTAAATATTCCCCTGGAGGTTATCCAGGGAGTCTATTAAAAGTTGTGACCTTTTATACTGATATTATGTTCACTATTACTGACCCTGGTGAGAGATATGAGAAGTGACTTTCTTAGGGTCATATTGCAAGGTAGCAGAGCACAAATTAGAACCAGTTGTCATGGTTTCTATTTCAGGGCTATTTTTACTATATCATACTATCTTTCAGAATAAGATATTATACAGAATTACCATTACACAGAAAATAAAAGTGACTTGCCTGGGCTAGGTAGGGACTTAAAGACAGAACCTGAGCTATAATTATACCTTCCAAAGTAAGTTGGTAAGTATTATTATCCCCATTTTAAAGATCCAATGACTGAGACTCAGAATTCAGTGCCTTGGCTGTTGACATACAGCCTCACTTCTCCTGACTCCTAAGTCAGTCCTCTTTACACTACACTGGTCTTGTGGTCTTCTTTCTATCACCCAAGTTTCCCAGACAGTAGAAATAATTTACTAGCTGTATGACCTTGGACTAGTCACTTCACCCTGTTTGCCTCAGTTTCCTTATCTGTAAAATGAGGGGGCCAGACTAAATGTTTTCTAAGACTCCTCCCAGCTCTAAATCTATGATTCTATGATCTGCCCAAGCTCACAGAGGAAGTGAGTCACAAATCCCAAGTAGAACCCAAAAGATCCAACCTCCTAGCCCTCAGGTGTTTTCCCCCATTCCCTTATGTACCTGGGGATGACTAAAGCACAAAGGAACGGTACCAGTCCAGCAGATAATCACTGGCTGGAACACCACTTAGAACTCTAGGGTAAAGCCTATGCAAATTGTAACCCAACAGCCACATCTGGTGTGAGACCATTTACAAAGATAGTTCTTGCTCTCCCCAACAAAGGAAGAAGAGGGCAATCACCCAGAAGGTATTTTTAACGGGGTGGAGGTGTGTGTTTTGCATAGTTTAGCTTTTCATTTTGTGGCTCAAAGACCTAAGCTGAGATGTTTGTTTAGGCAGGTAAAATCGCCTGTCACAACTTCCATCCAAGGACAGCCACTGTCTTTAGCTGAATTACAACTTGGCTGTAATGAACTTGTATTGTTCGAAGTCACTTTTACAGTTGTGGAAACTGGAGCTGACAAAGAGCCTGAGATTTAGCACTAGGAGAGATCTTCTGACCCACCCTCCCTCTTTTACAAAGGAGAAGCCAGGTCCCTAGAGACAGATTTCCCTACAATTTGTCCAAAGTCACATAGAAACCAAATGTTGTCAGAATTAGAACCTGGGTCTTCCTTTTCAAAGTCCAGTGAATCTACACCAGAAGAGCAGATGCCAAAGCCTCTGTCAGCACTGCCTGAGCAACTGAAGAGAATTTAACAATAAGGGAAGTACCTTCAGCATAACCCCAGCCTCTGCTTCTTTTTTCTTCTGACCTCCTGGGCTTTTTGGTAGACTGTAATTAGATTTGGCGATTTGTTTTATTGATGAGATGCTTCAAGTGGAGTGGGAAGCCTACACCACATATTCTCATGGTTGTTGAATCACATGAGAGAGTATCTAAAACTTCTGAAACTAGGATAGGGTGATAAGGACTTTGCCCCAGGACAGAGAAACTTAAAGGGCTTCTGATAGCCCTTACATTCTTCTAAGGAATAGAGGGAGGAAAGACAGATCTAGGGAGTGAGAAGGCAATGAAAGGGGTTAATTCATAAAAAAATTTAAAAGTAGAGGCCAGAGAAAATTTCCACTACACCAAGCTCTGGACCAACCTTGAAGTGGGAGGTGAAGCCTGGCCCTGGCCCAGTAAGCTAATGTTCTCATTTCCAGTAACAGGGGTTTGTCAATGACTGCAGCACATTTTACCAAGAGAAAGAGAATGGTAACACTTTCCAGAAACTTAGACTGTGCAGCAGTCTACTCCCCAGATTTGGAGGTAGGATGGGAAGATGGGGAAAATAGTTAGCAGTAGGAGGAGGAAGAGGAGGAGTGATGGTGTTGGTGTTGGTGGTGGTCGTGGTAATGGTAATAGTAGTAGTAGTGGTGGTGGTCATGATAGTAGCAGTAACAGTAATAGTAGTGGTGGTGGTAGTAGTAAGTAGTTAACATTTACATAGTGCTTACTATGTGCTAGATACTATGCTATGCTCTTTACAAATAATTCTCTTATTTGGTCCTCATCTTTCTTTGGGTGGATACTATTTATAGTTCTCATTTTACAGATGAGGAAACTGGAACAAATGGAGTTTTAAGTGACTTGCCCAAGGTCATACAGCTAGCATCTGAAGAAAAAATTTAGTTAGCAAATAATTCTTTATTAAACAGTTATGTGCCAATTATGCTAAGTTCCAGGGATATTTATTTATATACATATATGTGAGTATGCATGTATGTATACATACATATATGTATATGTGTGTATACACACACACACACATATATATATATGTTAGTCTGCAGGTCTATGTCTGATGGGAGTTCTAATATGGTTGGCCCTAAAAACAGAGGTTCACCCCCTACTAGATTGGAAGCTACATAAGGACAGGAACCATGCAAATCTTAACCAAACTTAACTCCTCCCACACAACACAGTGCTTTAAACAAAGGCATTATTTAATAATTGTTTTAATTAAATTAAGTTTGACTTACTTGCACTGAACAAAATGGAATGAAGTAGAATGTCCATTACCTCAAGGTCAAGTACAGAGAGTCGACATGGTTCCATGGGCTAAGATGGGAAGCAGAGATCTGTCTTGTGAGTCTCCTGCAGCTCCTAGCACTACATTCTAGTGTGGCAGCTAGGTGGCACAGAGGATAGAGGGCTGCACTTTAAGTCAACAAGGTGTTGGTCCACCTCTTTACTTACTAGCTGTATGACCCTGGGTCAGTCACTTAACCCTAGTTTCCTAGGTTTAAAATGGGGATTAAAAATAGCACATATAGGGGGTGAGGGGCTAGGTGGCTCAGTGAATAGGGCACTGGCTCTGGAGTCAGGAGGACCTGAGTTCAAATCTGGCCTCAGACACTTAACACAAAAACTAGACGTGTGACCTTGGGCAAGTCACTTAACCCCAATTGACCGCCAAAAAAAAAAAGCACATATATTACAAGATGGTCATGAAGACCAAGGTAACTTAAGTAAAGTGCTTTGAAATGAATGCTGATCTCTGCTCTGACGCTAACTGGATCATATAAGTTAATCCTGTTTCCTCTCACCCTGAATTGGTAAACTCCCATGATTCTGAGATCTAAGAAACCAAGCTGTCTCTAGGTGAGCCTCCCATGGGGCTCCAAGTCCATTATTCCTAAAGGTGTCTGGCTCAGCGGAGCTCCTCATGAAAACATTCATGTTCAGTGGCTCCCAGAGCCTCTCCTCACATCCAGACTCCAGGATCTCCAGGAGGGCTAGCAACAGGGCTGTGTTTAGAGATGTGAAGCATGCTGGAAAGGGAACTGGACCAAGACCATCGAATTTCATTTCATCTCACAGGTCACCACAACCCACTCACCGAAAACCACATCTATTTGTCAGGTCAGCTTGGTCTTTCACCTGTAGAGGCTGCAATGATCCATTCCCCGCCCCCCCTCACTCCCCCTTAGATCCTATTCCAAAGAAGAGATTCTGAAAATGATTTTGTGTTGTTCTTTTTTTAATCTGCCTACAAAAAAATCAAAGATACTTCAGTTTATGCATGGGGTGGGGGGGTGGAGGACAGGAAAAAATATCAAATGAAGGAGCAGCATTTTCCATAAAATCATTACAGTGAAAAGGAATTCAGAAATCATGTTGTCAAATTTACTCATTTTACAAATCAGGAAACTGAGCTTTAGAAGGGTAATGTGAGAAAGAAGATCAAGGTCACTCTGGCTTATTAATAGTTGAAACCAATTTCCTGACTCCCAGTTTCATAGTCTTCTCTCTGTAGATATCAGATAAAAATCTAATCTTTGATGGATTCATGATCTCATCCAGGTGCATACAACCTCTACCAGTTCAGATAATAACCTCCTTCAACCCCCATCCATTCCCTTCATGTACAATTCTTGCCATGTCTTTCAGTTGACATGGACCTGCTCCTTCACTGTAATACTACCACCGAGAATTCTCAAGTTACTGCTTTCTTTTCCTATGCAGGGAGCTCACAACAGAGGGCTCATTTCTATGCTAATTGGGCATCTAAATCCAGCCCCTGTGATGTGGAGGGAGTCACCTTTTGGGAACCAATATTGTGACCTGGCCCCCTCTATCTCTCAAGATGAATGTTTGCTATGGGCAGTTGCCTCTGTATACTGCTTTAATTCATAATCACCCCCAACATTTCTAAGTGAAGACTCACCCAAGGGAGAACATCCACACTTCTAAAGATCCACATCTGCATTTTCCTTCTACTAATCATTTCTACAGTGATTTGCTTGGAAGTTGATGAGGAAATGCAGCCTCAAATTACCTAAGGATTCACCCCTTAAGTATACACTCCATATATGTGCATAGACAGGCACACACACACACTCATGTGCACACACATAGGTAACTACCTAATCTTCCTCTGCTTCTGCGCACTCTCCTTCTTGCAAACAAACCCATATGATACAAATGGCAAAGATCAGCTTTGAAGTAAAACCAGTCCACAAATTGCCAGCATCAGAAAATTGTCCTAATTGTTCTCTTATATGTGATTTGTTGTTTAGTCATTTTCAGTCATGTTCAACTCTTTGTGACTCCATTTGGGGTTTTTCTTGGCAAAGATGTTGGAGTGGTTTGCCATTTTCTTCTCCAACTCATTTTACAGATGAGGAAACTGAGGCAAACAAGGTTAAGTGACTTGTCCAGGGTCACAAAGCTAGTAAGTGTCTGAGGTCAGATTCGAACTCAGGAAGATGAATTTTCCTGTCTCCAAGACCAGTACTCTACCCACTGTGGCACCTAGCTGTCCATTTATGTATGATAGGATAATAAATTTCAAAATTGGAATTTTGGATTATTGGAAATTATAGGAAAATTAGAGGCCATTAAATCCAATTCTTCTCATTTTAGGAAGGAAAGTATCTTGCCCAAGGTCACACAAATGGTAAGTGGCAGAGGGGAAATTTGAAATCAGATCTTCTGACTCTAGGGAAATAATCAATCACTACTTCAGGGAGCTGTAAACCTACACAACTCACTGCCTTTTAATTCAGCATCCCCAAAGGCTAGCATCTGTACATCTCCCACAGAGGATCCATGAAACTAATTAAAGACTTCCTTCTGTATTTTTTTTAATATCTCAAGAGCACCAACATAACACTTAAGACTATCTATCTAGTGTCTCCTATCTTCCCCACAGGATCAGACCATCTCCTTTTCTGGTCATTAGTATCTTTTACAATGAGGCAAATCAGCATTTATACTAGGCTGGAGCATCCTTCCTTACATGCACATCACCTGCCCTCTGGGCCACCCGTAATTCTGAGTTTGACTCTTCTGAGATTATATTGTCTAATGATGAGCAGAAATAGAGTCTCCCCAGAAGAAACATGGTGTTGAGGAGATAGGTTTTTGTAGTGGTGGCAGTTGGGGTCCTTCATAAGTCTCAAATGGGACGGAGTCCAGTCTCCTCCCCTTATTCATCTCTGGGTTCAGTTCATTGTCCATCTTCAATGCTTGGCCAAGGGACGGAGAAAAAGAGAGGGAGAGACAGATAGAAAGTCAGAGACTGAAAGAGACAAAGAGAAACACAGAGATAAAGATGAAAGGAAACAGAGACAGGGAGGTTTCCACAGCACATACTCTCGGAAGAACATTGTCCTCCTTCCAAGTAGTCGTCTTGGGAAACAACATTTATTCAAATAGCATGAGAATTGTTCCCCAAGGTATATACTCCTTTTTGGCGCCAAATGTTATTTCCAATTTATGAGCTTCTGAAGGTCATCTTCATTAGGGATGATAATCATACCAAAAACATATCACCTATTCTCGAACTCCACCTTTCCATAAAACATGGATCCCAATAACCTGTGATTGTTTCCTTTTTATTTTTTTTTTAGAGGGGGGATGGCAAGACAGTTAGGATTAAATGACTTGCCCTAGGTCACACAGCTAGTTAAGTGTCAAGTGTCTGAGGTCAGATTTGAACTCAAGTCCTCCTGACTTCAGGAGCTGCCCCTCCTTTTTATTTTAATCAATAAAAAACTCTCCACTTCCTCCCACTTTTCCTCTACCTCACATTGACCAGTGACTGATTCCAACACCCAAGCTCACCCTCAGAGAATGAAGATTCATCACTAAGGAGGAGATTTAGGGGAATGTACTGAAAATTCTGGAAACCAGTCCTGAGGGGTCTGGAGCTTCCTTATAGCTTCTCAGGGGAACATTCCTCATTTCGTTGAGGAACCTCTGGTCTGTTTGTTAAAAAATCAATCACATCTCTTTAGTCACACTTCATATTACTTGGTTTTATGGGTGAACCACATTATTATTATTTTTCATATTCTCAAACTGAGGGGTTGGTGATGTGGTTGGGGGGAGGGGAAGAATGAAAATAGCGAAGTTGTTTCCATCTCATCAGGGAAGGATTATATTCTCAGCCACAGGGATTCAGTTCTTCATTCAAAATCCCGTCCCTCCCTTTTATGGCTATTGTCACAAATGAGTATGAATGGTTAGTTCCCTTCACTATTACTACAGAGTGGCCCACTTCAGAAACAAGGGACTAGCTGATATCTTCCATCAGCTGTGTGACTTGGCCCCTCTGAGCTTCACTTTCTTCCTCCATAAAATGTGGGGAATGGGCTAGGTAGCCTTTGACAGTCCTTCTGGGTCTATCGTGAGCTAATCATCAATATTTTATTGTCTTTCATTTGTGTCTGACTCTTTGTGACTCCATTTTGGGGATTTCTTGGCAAGAATACGGGAGTGGTTTGCAATTTCCTTATCCAGCTCATCTGACAGATGAGGAAACTGAGGCAAACAGGGTTAAGTGACTTGCCCAAGGTCACACAGCTAGTTAAGTGTCTGAGGCCAGATTTGAACTCAGGTTCTCCTCACACCAGACCCAGAGCTCCATCACCATACCACCTAGCCTAAGAAAAACTATTTTTGTCAGTCCGTTTCCAGCACAAAAATTGTTCAATTGCTTTCTGTTGACTACAGACATAAAGTCTAAATTCTTTCAAATGTCATTCCACACCATTCCTAATTTGGTCTTAACTTTCCTTTTCTACTCAATTTTCACCTGTTTCAGGTGTATGCCAGAACCAGTCCATACCAGGTAACAAGAGTCAATTGGTAAATTTTCAGTGTAAGCATGTACACCTTGGGAATGCTATTTTATTATATGTTTATGTGTTTTATTATATATGTTTATTTTATATATTATATGTTTATTATGTATGTATATTATTTATATATTATTTATGTTTATTTTATATATTATATATTTATTATACATTATATTACATTTATTGCTTTGTTGGTTTCTAGACTTAAGAGAACGAAGGAGAATATTTCAAAAATGCAAAGTAAACTTAAGAGGATGTCACATGCATTTTCTCAAAGAGCCGACTATTAAACATTTACAAACACATCCCTGAATATCCCCCAGCATGCATATTCTCCTCTAACCAAGCCAGACTACTCAGTGGTCACAGGATCACGGAATTTCCAACTGATGGTCTAAGCTAGTTTCAGAGCTTACTCCCTAGAAATTTAGTTCCCAAGATTCCCAAGATTCATGCACCCTCATCCCTCCAAATGCAATGCCCTGCATGTTCTGGGACAGGCCCCACTGCCTCTCTCTGACTCAGTGGTCTCAGTCAAATAGAAAACTCCCACACAGAGAGCCCCAGTCTTTTGGGGGAGAGAATATGCTATTCATTTGAAATTGTCAGGGTTGATAGGAGCAGAATAGAGTTGGTGAAATCCCTCAACTGAGGAGATGAAAGGAGACGATCTTGTCAGTTATATCCCTCTCCATTACACACACACTAAACCCTCTTTGCCTCAGTTTCCTCATTTGTAAAATGAGCTGGAAAAGGAAATGGCAAATCTTTTCAGTATTTTTGCTAAGAAAACCTTAAATGGGTCATGAAGAATCTGAATCGATCGAACAATAACAGTAACATGAAGTCTTAAGGATCTTATTTGGTCCCCATAACAGCCTACAAGGTAATTTCTATTATTATTATTCCTATTTTGCAGATGAGGAAACTGAGGCAAAAAGAGGTTAAATGGCTTGCCCAAGGTCACACAGTTAGTAAATGCCTGAGGCAGGATTTGAACTCAAATCTTACTGACACCAAATCCTGTAGCATACAGCTCGGCTCCAATGTCCAGGGCCAAAGTTTTGTCAAATGAAGAGTTTGGATTAGGTGACCTTTTGAGAGCCTTTCCAGCTCTTGATATATGATCCTTCCACCATTAAATCCAAAAATTTCCTTTAAGACTTAGGGAAGTCCTCTCAATACTGATGTTTTAGGTATTGATTAATAAGCTTGTGTTGACATTAACCATGACGTCTGTGACTTCACATACTTGGAGCATGTCAAGGAAGAGCCAAGGGCTGTTCAGGAACAAAGCTGCATCGAAATACTCTATTGAATATATGGGCTGTCAGAGCTGGAAGGAACCTTGCAATACAGGAAGGTGCCAACCAGAAGAGATGCCAGGACATAGACTGCTAGATCTGGAAGAGATCCTGTAATGAAGAGTGTCAGAGCCAGAAAGGACCTGAGACCTCACCTATACCCACCCTTTCCTTTTACAGATGGGGAAACTGAGGCCAAGAGAGACAAAAATAACACTCAAAATTATAGAATTTGTCAGTGACTAAGGTGAAAGTAGAACCTGGTTTCTGGTGCTTTACCTAATGTTTGTCTGTTTTTTGATCCTAAAATTGACTTGTTACAAGACTTTAAGAAAAGGAAGTCAGCACACAGGCTCAAGCAGAGAAGGAAATAAAAGTGTTGTTTTCTAATTTCTAAATAACAGAGTAAAAAAAAAAACCTAAGATTTATATTGTACTTTGATGTTTGAAAAGTATCTTGTGTGCATTATAATTGGCTGTGTGACCCTGGGCAAGTCACTTAACTTCACATACCCCCAGTTTCTTCATCTATGAAATGAGAATAAAAAGAACATCTACCTTATTTAAATGTAGAGATTTGCAGCTCTTTTTGTGCTATGTAAATGTTAGTTATTACCATCATCATTGTTGTTATTGTTATAATTTCATTTGATCCTCATAATCCCATAAGTACTATACTTATAAAAAAAACATAACATTTTTTCAACTAATGAGGAAACTGAGGTTCAGAGGGCTAAGGGACTTAGCCAGGGTCTCATAGCTAGTAAATGTCTGAGGTGGAATTTGAACTCAGATCATCCCGACTTTAACTCCAGCACACCAACTTGTCATAGTAGATGCTGTATGTAATGAACATGACCAACTAGGGCTCAGATAAGTGTAGCATAATATAGTGGAAGGAGAATTGGTCTTACAGGCAGAAGATCTAGGTCCTAGCTATCTATGACTCTCTGTGTGAAGCTGGGAAGATAGTGTAACCCACTGAGTTTCAGTTTCTTCATCTGTAAAATGGGGGTGATGACAATGTTTCACAAATGAGAGACAGAGAGGGAGAGTGTGAGAGAGAGGGAGAGAGACAGAGAGACAGAGAGAGAAGAGAAGAGGAGAGGAGAGGAGAGGAGAGGAGAGGAGAGGAGA
>NW_027185771.1:11191157-11199009 GCF_028583685.1 Petaurus breviceps papuanus
TCTTGGCATACCTCCTATTTTTGTCTATTTATTTTATTTACTTTTTAAAGTTTCATTAATATTTTTGTTTTTACATTACAAACATCTACAAACTACCGTCATTTTGTGAGAGATCTCTTATAATAAAATAAAATAATCATCTGGAACTGTGTGCAACTGTAGGAACACCCCTATTCTATTTTTAAAAGTTTTACTTAATAGAAATTGATTTTATCTCCCTCCAAACCCCAGCCCACTGAAAAGACAAAGAAAAAAATTCCTCATAACAATTATTCATACAAGAAAAACAAATTCTCTCAATGCTTGTAAACCATATATATATATATATATATATATACAAGCACACATATATATGTACTTTTATATATTTACACTTGCATATCATATATGTATATTTGTTTTATATTTATGTGTATATATACATGTATACACACATACATATATATGCATATATACATAAATATTTCTATACCCTCAATCTGTCACCTCTCTGACATAGATAGCATATTTCATCACCAATCCTCTAGAATCGTGAATTGTCACATTATCAATCAGTGTTCTTTCAGCTTTCATAGTTGTTTGTCTTTATAGTGTTATTATTGTATAAGTTATTCATGTTCTGCTCATTTCATTCTTCATCAATTTACAAAAGCCCCCCAATTTTTTAAATATTAATATTGATGTTACATTATAGATTTTCTTCTGGTTTTGCTTACATCACTTTGCATCAGTCCTTAGAAGTCTTTCTACGTCTTTCTGAAATCCTCTCTTTCCTCATTTCTTACAGCACCATAGTATCCCATCACATTCAAATACCACAATTTATTTAGCAATTCTCCAATTTACGGGCATCCCTTTAGTTTCCAGTTGATTTTTTTGCCACCTTGAAAAGAATTGCTATGATATTTTTATCCACATAAAGCCTCTTCCTAGTTCCTTGATCTCTCTTGGGTACAGGTCAAGGAGTGGTAGAGCTGAGTCAAAAGACACACACTGTTCAGTAACTTTTTGTGTATAATTCCAAAATACTTTCCAGAATGGTTGTACCCCTTCACATGCCCACCAATAGTGTATGAGTGTCCCAGTTTTCCCATAGCTCTCCCAACATGGATGATTTTCCACTTCTGTCATCTTTCCCAATTTTATGGGCATGAGGTGGAATCTCAGAGTTGCTTTAATTTGCATCTCTCTAATTAGTAATGATTTGGACTATTTTTCCATCTGGCTATAAGATGGCCTAGGTTTCTTCCCTTGAGTCTGTTTATATCCTTAGGTAATTTTTCAATTGAAAATAGCTTTTATTCTTATAAATATAAATCTGTTCCTAATTAAAATTAAAATATATCTTGGAAATAAGATCTTTATCAGACAAACTTCCTTGAAAGATTTTTTTGGTTCCTAGTTGCTTCCCTATTAAATCTTAGCTATATTGGATTTGTTTATGTCAAAACTTTTTAATTTCATGTAACCAAAATTAGCCATTTTCTCTTCTGTAATCCTCCCCTCCATCTCTTGCTTGATCGTGAAATTTGGGTTTATTTTTCCTATCCATGGATCTGATGTAGATATTTTTTTCCATGTTTCTTTAATTTGTTCATGATGTTACCTTGTATCCATTTGGACTTTATCTTTGTATAAAGTGTGATGTGCTGATGTAAATTTGATTTCTTTCATATTCCTGTCCAATTTTCTCAAGCTGTTTTTTTTTAAATCAAATAGTGAGTCCTTATGCCAATGATTGGAGCTTTTGTGTTTATCAAATACAATGGTACAATATTCCATATATTTTCTTCTGTACATTGTGCTCCTAATTTAATCAGTCCCTCTATTTTTGGACAGTACCAAACTGTCTTGAGAATTACCACCTTGTGGCATAGTTTGAGATCTGGTACTGCCGTACCCACTTCTTTTCATTATTTCTCATCTACATTGTATATAATATACGTTGTATCTACCCAGTGGCATAAATATCATCTTCTCCATCAGAAAGTGAGTCCCTTAAAGGCAAAGATAGTTTTGCGGGTTTTTTGGCTGTTTGATTTGGTTTTTGCCTTTCTTTGTATGCTTAGCACTCAGCCAAGTTGCAGGAATATAGTAAGCCTCAGCCTCTAGATTTCTGAGCAGCAAAGATTCTCGCTCTGAAGGGAAACTCTAAGCCACATCCACCGGGCCACAGCTTCAGGGCACCCAAGAGTCTGCCAACAATTTAACATGCATTTATTGCCACTAGATACAAGGCACTAAACAATGGAGGTGCAAAGAAAGTCACCAAACAATCCCTGCTCTCAAAGACCTCCAGGTCCTATGAAGGGTCCCCTAGACCTCAGTGGCCCCCAAGATCAGGAGCTAAGTGTATGTGCTCACAAGCTGGACTATCTCTTGGGTATGTCTCACTGTGTTGGAACAAACCCATAGACCAGGTCTAGAACTTATGTTCAAGTCATGTCTAGAGACCTAATCACCACCTTGTCCTTCCACAGGCACTGAAGACTTTGAAATAGAAGAAATCTTGTCTGTCTGGTGTCCAGGATCTGAATTTGTTCCATGCTCATTAGATGCCCCCCATTGAGTGGGCATTGCCCATCCTATGGCCATCTTAACAATTGTACAGCAATAGAATTCCTCTTGTCTCCCACACCTGAACTATTGTGACAACCTCTTAACTCATCTTTCCTCTCTAATCCATCTTCTACGTAGCTGCCAAATTAATATCCTAAGAACACAAATCTTTCCGCCAAATTGATATCCTAAAAGCATAAGTCTTTCTGTACTATCCTTTTTACCAAAAAAATAATCTTTCATGTGTCCCTATTGCCTCTAGAATAAAAAAGGAGATCTTCAATCTGGCAGTGAACGCTTTCTATAATGTGGCTCCCAATTACTAATGTCTTAGTTTCTATTAGTCTCCACACCTTCTCTTTTCCAAAGTAGTACCCCAAGTAGCCACTCCCCAAACATGACATTCTGTCTCCACTTTTGTATAAATCACCCCCATACTCTAATTCATTCCCTCCTCACTTCCACCTCCTAGACTTCCCACAGCTCAGTTGTGACATCTCCTACATGAAGCCATCCCTGATTTCCCTCCTCCTTGCCTCCACTCCAGATTATTAGTTCTGCCATTTCATTGATGTCATCTACATCTACTTAGTACTTATTTGCTTTGGGGTTGTATTTCCACTACCAGACCAGAATAGAGTGTAAGTTCCTTGAGGGCAGAGATGTTTTATTTTTGTCTTTGTTTTCCCAGTCTTTCACAGAGTGATTTGAACATCTTAATAAATGTTTATTGGCTTGAATGAAATAGAATTTGATCCCCTACTTTATCAGTTTAAAAATCAATAAATGAAGCCCAGCAATGAAAATTGACTGTAATTCTGGTTTCCTGATTCCCTGTTCAAAGTTCTCATTCCTACAACATGCTGTTGACCAGTGATGGAAGTTTAAATTCTGTGGGCAACTAGATGGCACAGTGAATACAGTGCCAGCCCCAGAGTCAGGAGTACCTGAGTTCAAATTTGACCTCAGACACTTAACACAAAAACGAGCCATGTCACCTTGGGCAAGTCACTTAACCCCAATTGCCCTGCCTTCCCCCTCATAAAAAAAGTAAAAAAAATAAAATAAAAAAATAAAATAAATTTTTTTAAAAAATAATAAGTTTAAATTCTGGGTCCCAGAACAAGCATTTCAGAAAAAGGTCTCCCTCTTTCTCTCTTATGAATTACCAAATGATCATCTCTCCAACATAGACAGTACCAACCTATGGCTGGACCAACAAGACAGTCTTTTCCTTTTGCCTGCTCCTGACCACTACTTTGGAGGGAAAGTCTTGACTTCTGTTTCGTTTCTTTGGTAATTGTCTCACTCTCACACAGTATAAAATTAGAACAGCCCAAAGTTTCAGGAACAAATACCTGTGTCTGTCCCTTCAGCTGCAAGAAAAAGAAACTAGACAGGGACTTTCCTTCTCTGCTACCAGCTGGGGCTCAACTCGGATGCTGTGCTTGGAGTGGGAGGGACAGTGGAGGAGGAGAAGAGGGGAAGATCCACTGCCCACCTGGTCATCCTTCAGGATATCATGGGATGCACTCCTACACATTCTTCTTTCTAGAGTAATGTTCTCAGGGCAGAAGACCAGAGCTTGTAGTAACCAAAAACTCTAATACAACCCACTCCCTAAAAAAGAAACAGAAGGCAAAAAACTAACACAACCCACTCCCCAAAGAAGAAACACAAGACAAAAAATCCCTCATTCATTTTTCTTAGGACGAGTCAATAACACTTTATCAAACACTTCCCACTACATATTCCATCAGGGAATACTGGATCTAAGACCCTCCTACATTAAAACTGACAGCTAAAACAAACTTACATCAGAGATACTTGCCTCTCTGTCTATATGTAATATTTTGTAACCATAAGACACACAAACTGATCAATATTATTAGTATTCTGAATCTATGACTGTAACTACAACAATAACTTGTATCTTACATGGTTTTAAGACTGACAAGTGATTTTTATCTGTTTTTTTAATTGAAATTAATAACAACCCTGTAAGGTGGGTGTTATCATCATTCCCATTTTACAGATGAGGACACTGAGGCACAGAGAGGTTAAATGATGTACCCATTTACACTTAGTAAATGTCTCACCTTTGACTCCAAGAAGCTGTAGTATCCACAACGGCCACACCCTGGTAAAATCGTCTTGACAGATGAGTTAAACCAGTTAGAGGGATGCCTGCTCTAAGCACAGGAAGAATTCCTTCAGTGGAACAGGGAAATGAGAATAATTTGTTCCAACGGCCATGAAGACACCTCGGGGGGGGGGGCACTGTGGAGCACCGAGAGCTTGGTCAGACATTGAAGACACTAGGGTCACCCACTGCACCCCAAGGCCATTGCCAGTCTTCCTGTCTTTGGTCCTGCCACTGGACTTCGATGACTCTGGAAGAGAGAATGAGACTGATGGCTTCGTGCAACTCTGCCGCACTTAAATCCAATTCACACACAAGTCAGAACGTGACCCATGATGGTCCTCTATGAAAATGAAGAATAAAGAATAACAACAACAATGACAAATGGCTATAGCAGGATTTGAACTCAGGTCAAACATTCCCACCACAGAACCACTATTGCAACAGATTAGAGACTCATCAGCTCTCTGGTTGGCCACCAGTGATGAGATTTTTTTTTAGCCATGGTAATTGATTCCAGGTCCAGTTCTCTATCCCCTATACCACCTATGGGGCAGTTAAGGAAGATCCAAGTTCAAATATAACATCAGACATTTGCTAGCTGTGTGACCCTGGGCAAATCACTTAACTTCTGTTTGTCTCAGTTCCTCATCTGTAAAATGGGGACACACTAGAGAAGGAAATGGCAAACCACTCCCATATCTTTGCCAAGAAAGCTCTGTGGACAAAGTCCATGGGGTCACATAGAGTCAGACACATCTGAAAAACTGAACAGCTCATGAGGGGCATAGAAGAAATAATCACACAGATGAGATCATATATTTTTTAATTATTTTGAGTGATTATGTTCCAAGTATCCAGTGAATGGGACAGTTAATAAATATGATAGATTAATAAATGAGTGATTGATAAATATTAATAATCAATTACACAAAATATATTATAATTTGTATAGGGACACTGAGGTTAGATGACTTTAAAATGATTAGATATTAATCGATATAATTGTGGTCAGGGGTATCATGGCAAAGGTGGGATAACAGAAGCCATGCATCAAAGTAGACAAAGCATTGGATTGAGAGTACCTGGGCTCAGTTCCTGGCTTTAATACTTATTACTTGTGTGACACTGAACAAATTCCTCTTCTCCCAGTTTTCTCTTCTATAAAATAATGAAGTTGAGATAGACGGTCTCTAAGACTCTCTTTCAGCTCTATATCCTGTGGTCTAAATCCTATGGAGCCGGAGCTGGGCCTTGAAGGATTCAGAGGATGTAACTAAAGGGAAATAAAGGAGGGATAAGGCTAAGAAGGATGAGTTCAGGAAAGAGGGTGATTCTGACAGATTGGAAAGCCATTCATTGCTTGGAAGGAAGGAAGGCCGTTCCCTAGGGAGAATGATAAGATCACAGACTTGAAGGCAGAAGTGAGAACACTGTGCTTGTATACAGATTTGCTTGGGTTCAAATTCCACTGGCACCACTTACTCAGACCCAAATCATTTAACTGCCCTGGGTTGGATTAGACAATCACTAAAGGCAAACTAGATGGCTCAATAAATAGAGCACTGGGCCTAGAGTCAGGAAGACCTGAGTTCAAATCCAGACTCACACATAAAGTAGCTGTGTGACCCTGGGCAAGTCACTTCACCTCTATTTGCCTTAATCCAATGAAGGAAATGGCTAAACTACTCCACTATCTTTGCCAAGAATACCTTATGGACAGTGTGGTCCACAGGGTCACGAAGAGTCAGACACACTTGAACAACAACAAAAATCTCTTCCAGCTCACCTACTCAGTGATTCCAGGCTGTTCCAGAGAGCAGAGCTGGAATCAGTCATAGTAGTTACAGAAAGGCAATCGAACTAATCTGCCTATATAACATCTATCTGTCTATCTACACATCTATCTGTCCGTCTATCTACAAATCTATCATCTCTCTATCTACCCATCCATCCGTCTATCTATCCACAAATCTACCATCTCTCTATCCATCCATCCACTCGTCCATGCATTTGTCCATACATCCATCTTTCTATCTATCCACAAATCTATCATGTCTCTATCCATCCATATGTCCATCCATTCGTCCATCTGTCTGTCTTTCCACACATCTATCATCTCTCTCTCTCTATCCATACAGATACACACACATGTATACCCTATCATATTACATGATGTCTCTCTAACGCTTCTTACATCGAATTTGAACTGATGTTCACAGACCTTCTAGTCAACAGCTCTCCTCTCAGCCATCTCCCATCATATTCTTCCTTGTCCTTTCTAGCTCTGATTACACGATCCTATTATGTATGCATCTGTCTGTCTATCTTGTATCCTTCTTGTGGGTAGGGAGAGTTTCACTTTTGTCTCAGGATCTCCAGTGCCAAGCACAGTGCCTGGTGCATAGTAGGTGCTTAATGATGCCTACTTATTAGTTAATTGATTGCCTTTCTGTAACTACTGTGACTGATCCCAGCTCTGCTCTCTGGAACAGCCTGGAATCACTGAGTATATGAGCTAGAAGAGATTTTTGTTGTTGTTCAAGTGTGTCTGACTCTTCGTGACCCTGTGGACCACACTGTCCATAAGGTATTCTTGGCAAAGATAGTGGAGTAGTTTAGCCGTTTCCTTCTCCATTGAATTAAGGCAAACAGAGGTGAAGTGACTTGCCGAGGGTCACACAGGTACTTTGTGTATGAGGCTGGATTTGTGTATGAGGCAGGTATGTCAGGTCTTCCTGACTCCAGGTCCAGAGCTCTATCTCCTGAGCCATCCAGCTTGCCTTTAGTGATTGTCTAATCCAACCCAGGGCAGTTAAATGATTTAGATTTGAGTAAGTGGTGATGGTAGAGTTTGAATTCAAGCAAATCTGTATGCATACAGATTAGATAAATGATAGATGTTAGGGAGATCAGTAAATAGATGTGTAGATAGATAGTCAGACAGACAGATGGACAGATGGATGGATATACGGATGAATGGATGGATGGATGGATGGATGGATGGATGGATGGATGGACCAGAGAAAGAGAGATAGAATGAATATGTGGATAGATGGACAGATAGATAGATAGATATAGAAATAGATAGACAGACAGACAGAGATAGATAGATAGATAGATAGATAGATAGATAGATAGATAGATAGA
>NW_027185771.1:11199019-11231260 GCF_028583685.1 Petaurus breviceps papuanus
GATAGATAGATAGATAGATAGATAGATAGATAGATAGATAGATAGATTAGATAGATAGATAGATGGATGGATAGACCAGAGAAAGAGAGATAGAATGGATAGATGGACAGATAGACAGAGATAGATAGATAGATAGATAGATAGATAGATAGATAGATAGATAGATAGATAGATGGACCAGAGAAAGAGAGATAGAATGGATATGTGGATAGATGGACAGATAGATAGACAGACAGACAGACAGACAGACAGACAGACAGACAGACAGACAGACAGATAGATAGATAGATAGATAGATAGATAGATGGATGGATGGATGGATGGATGGATGGATGGATGGATGGATGGATGGATGGATGGATGGATGGATGGATGGATGGATGGACCAGAGAAAGAGAGATAGAATGGATATGTGGATAGATGGACAGATAGATAGACAGACAGACAGACAGACAGAGATAGATATATATGTAGATAGATAGATAGATGGACCAGAGAAAGAGAGATAGAATGGATATGTGGATAGATGGACAGATAGATAGACAGACAGACAGACAGACAGACAGACAGACAGACAGATAGACAGATGGACGGATGGATGGATGGATGGATGGATGGATGGATGGATGGATGGATGGGTGGGTGGGTGGGTGGGTGGGTAGATAGATAGATAGATAGATAGATAGATAGATAGATAGATAGATGGATGGATGGATGGATGGATGGATGGATGGATGGATGGATGGATGGATGGATGGATGGACGGACCAGAGAAAGAGAGATAGAATGGATATGTGGATAGATGGACAGATAGATAGACAGACAGACAGAGATAGGTAGATAGATAGATGGATGGATAGACCAGAGAAAGAGAGATAGAATGGATAGATGGACAGATAGATAGATAGATAGATAGATAGATAGATAGATAGATAGATAGATAGATAGATAGATAGATAGATGATAGATGATAGATGAACAGATGAATGGATGAATGTGTGAATAGATAGACAGATGCATAGATGCAGAAAGGGAGAGGACTAACCTGTGTCACCACATGGGAAACCTGTCACTTTGCTGATACTATACAACACTCACTGTCCCAAAAGATGTAAAACCCTATTTTATAGGATTTGGAGCTGAAAGGGATCTTAAAGGTCATCCTTCCCAACCCCCTCAGCAAGATTCTGTCAGTGGGAGAGATGAAGAAGGTCCAGTGGGACTGACCAGAAGGGGGCACTGCTTCCCTTGGGGAGCCTTTCTCTGCACTGGTTACAGGAACAGATCTTGCTCAGAGACAAGCTGATGACTTATTACCAAGGTAGCCAGCCTCTGGCAGTGAAGAGAGCCTTGGACTCCCTCAGGGAGTCCAGGTTCTAGGCTCAGTTCTGGCACTTACTAATTATTTAAATTTGGGAAAGTTATGTGCTTAATTTGCCTTCCCCTACCCGGCGCCCTTCTATAAAACATCCATGTTAGTCACTGTATTATATAATCATTAGGTTTAGATATGGGAGGTTCTTTGGAAGTCATTCACTGTTTCTAATTTATGTATGGCTCAACCAAGGACCAGCCTTGGATTCAGAAATACCTGGGTAGAAGAGCTCATATGTACCAGCTTATGAATGGGCAAGTCATTTAACCTTAGTGCCTCTGTACAACTCTCCAGGACTACAAATAGTAGAAAAGTTACCGGTTCAAATTGCTAGACACAGAGATTCATAGAATCACAAGTCTGATCAAAAATAATAATATTACCACTATTTAAACCGACCCCCTCTCATCAAAACAACTTTGCTGTCCCTCCTCTGGGTTCCCTTCCAACTCATAATTGCATGATTCAAAGATACAGAAGGACTATCCTCCCTTTGATCTCAAGAACTATAGCCTATACCCAAAACTAACCACCCCACCCCAGTCCAGCTCCAAACCAACCCCAACCAGTACGAGAAAAGCTCTAGATGCTGCCACAAATGCTTGGATTCAAAAGGCCTGACAGTCAGGAGCCTGCAACAGATCAGCATTTCAAACACCAAGGGGCCCTTGGACATCTGCAAACGCAGAGATTCTCCATTACTGTTTCTCCATTATTAAGGAAAGGAGAAGTAAAGCATCGTGAGAAATACTGTCCTCTCCCATCCCCAGCATACTCAGCTTCCAAGGACCCCACCAAGCTAAACCCAGTCAGGGTTCAAGTCAATTGCAAGGAGCATCTGTTTTTAATTGCCATTTGCTTTATCAATTCATCAATTTCTGTGATTTATCAGTTTGTAAAAAGAAAAGGACAGAGAAAGTCCAAGAGATGTTTCTAGTTATTTTAAGAGCAGAAATAGGCTCAGTTAGAGTAACTATAGCTGTTTGTCATGAGGAAGAGAAGACACAGGAGGACTGGGACCCTTGGTTTCCGGTAACAGAAGGGCCAACAGCTCAACTGAGTTCAGCTCAGTTCAACAAGCAACAGAAACAGTGCCTGCCTTCAAGGAGTTTCCACTTTATTTTTTCCTAGAGATTGATGTGCCAAGTAAAAGAGGGAGGAGACTTGCCCTGTGTGCAGTGCAAAAAGAAAAAAATTTCTGAATTTAGATTCTGAAGACTTGAGTTTAAGTTTCTGGGATGGATGAGTCATTCAGTGATTCCAGGCTGTTTCAGAGGGCATGGCTAGGAACACTGGGGAGAAGTTACAGAAAGGCAATAAATTAACTAATCAATAGGCATTATTAAGGACCTACTATGCACCAGGCACTGTGCTTGGCACTGGAGATCCAGAGAGAAAATGTCCCTGTTCTCGGGGAATTCAAACTTAATTGACTAGAATAATGGGGGAGGGGTGGGGGAAGAGAGACAGAGACAGAGAGACAGAGAGACAGACAGAGACAGACAGAAAGACAATCTGCATGCTGAATTCATCAATTCTCTATCTGGAAACAGCATTTTTATCATGAATTCTTTGAAATTGTGGTAGGTCATAGAGTGGATAAGAAATACTAAATCTTTCAGAGTTATCTTTTTTTATTTTTTTTTGCCTTTTTTTTGGAGGGGGGGAGGTAGGGCAATTGGGGTTAAGTGACTTGCCCAAGGTCACACGGCTAGTTTTGTGTTTGTGTGTGATGTGTACGAGTCTGGATTTGAACTCAAGTCCTCCTGACTCCAGGGCTGGCACTCTATTCACTGTGCCACCTAGCCACCCTTAGAGTTGATTATGTTTACAATATTGCTGTTATTATATAAATTATTTGCCTGGTTCTACTCAATTCACTTTGAATTAATTCATATAGCTCTTTCTGTAACCATTCTCTTCATCATTTCTTAAATCATAATAGTACTCCATCACATTCTTAACTCGTCAATTGATGAGCATCCCCTCAGTTTCCCATTCTTTGCTACTGCAAAAACAACTGCGATGAATATTTTTGATATTTTTTTCCTTTTTATTTGATCTCTATGGCATATAGAGCTAATAATGATTTCTCTGGGTTAAAGAGTATGTACGCTTTAATAGCTTTGGGGGATGGGGCACAATATAGTACCAAACTGCCTTCCAGAATGGTCAGACTAGTTCACAGCTCCACCAACAAGGAATCGGTGTACTTATAGTGTATGTGTCCTATATCCCCTCCAGTCTTTGTCATTTTCCCCTTTTGTTATCTTAGCCAATCTAATGTGATCAATCCTTTCCAAAACCAATGGTAGTGTTCATTTAATAACAGTTCCCAGAGCAAGAGGTAGAAGGGTTTGGCTCAGAGGAGGAAAGGGATGGATATGTAGGAGAATATGGCAGGTTGGTTGGGAGAACTATGGTCAGAACAATCTGGATAGAGTAGTGGGCTCTCTCCAATCAGAAGAGCATGATCCCAAGGAAGAAGTTCAACAGGTTGACTTCAGGGTGATGCCTTTGTTAGCCACAGTGACCCTCAAAGACTGTTTGCTGAAATGGAGAGACATTGAGACCTTAATAACTAGTAGGGATACCAAAACTGACAAATCTGAAGATCCTTGAAGTCCTGAAGTTAAAAAAAATTCTAAACCAGTGCATCTAATGTTCTAGACCAGTAATAACTCCTATTCAAGTGAAGGCTGAACCTGAAGACAACCTCAATGCAATTCACCAAACCCGAGGTCCTTTCCAGCTCTCAGAGACTATAAATATGGCAGAGTTGGTGGAGACATTCGAGCAAAGCTTCCTAGCCTTTGGGGGATCTTGGTCCCCTTCTGGAAGTCTGGGGAAGTCTATGGAGCCCTTCTCAGAATCATGTTTTTAAATGCATGAAATAAAATACATGTGGTTATAAAGGAAACCAACTTTACTGAAATACAATTACCAAAATACTTAAAAGAACAGGTTCACAGACCCTTTGTGACCCCATTTGGGGTTTTCTTTGACAAAGATGTTGGAGTGGTTTGCCATTTCCTTCTCCAAGACCAAATATATCTAGAATAAATACAAAGTAATTTTAAGGGGGGATGTCCTAGCATCTGGGAGGATCAAGAAGGCTTCATGTAGAGGGCCAGTCAGTAAGTCGGTTAATATTTATTAAAGGTCTCTTATGTGCCAGGCATTGTGCTAATCCCTGGAAGCTTAAATAAAGGGAAGAAATCTCTCTCATGTGGAAAATTAGAGGTGATGGGGGAGACTCTCTAAGGCAAGGGTCACAAAAAGTCAGTAACAACTCAACAACATTATTTCGTCTCTACTTAAATAGACAACAAGTCCTCCCTGATAGAATGTAAACTTTTTGAGGGTCGACATTTAGATTTTTGTCTTTGTCTCCTAATCCAGTGCCTGGCATAGGGTAGAGGCTTAAAGTTTCCTGACCAATTGGTGCATCCCAGCTCTGACATTCCAGGTTCTATAGGTCCCTCTAGCTGACATCATCTCCAGTGACACTCATTAAATGGATCACCTTTTGGAAAATTTATTTGGGGACATTTTAAGAATGAGTTTCTAAATCTACATGTTATTTGCATGAAGAGGAGGAGGAGGATTATAAGGGTTTGCAAAACTCATTGATTTGAATACCGTAAAGGTCTGTTTTATAGACAGATGATCAATCAGAAGCAGAGATTTGCCCACAAACGAAAAAAAGTTTAAGGTTCATGGAGGCAAATGGATGTTTTAAGTACCTTTATATCTCATTGAGCACTAATGATGGGACTTGTCATAAATTAGGCTGCTGAATATCAATTCAAATTTCTATCACTCTTTAAGGTTTCATAATGCATTCCTTACAATAAGCTTGAATAGTAGATAATAGTAATTATTCTAATTTGACAGTTAAAGAGACTAAGGTTCAGAGAGGTACAATGACCTACTTTCTCCACCTGGCTGTACTACTTTGGGAGTTGTCTGACTTTCCTCCATGCTCCAGGAACCTCATCTTTCGGAAACCTCATCATCCTGCAAGACACCTTGGTCCTCACACCTCATCCCCACTCTCAACCTCTTATTGGAGAGTGGAGCCACAAACTTCTATTTAAGGAGGGGACTCGGGACAAGTATCTCCTAATACTAATAAGTGTCTAATACATGTCTGAGGCCAGATTTGACTTCAAGTCCTCCTGACTCCAGGGCCAACACTCTATCCACTGTGAGCTATTTTGTGGTATGTATTTAAGAAATGTTTATTGATCGATTGACTGACGGACTAGTAAACATTGGAGTAAAGACTCAGATGCAGGTGAAGGGAAGGAAAGAATCATAGGTTTGGAAAGAATCTCAAGAAGTCAGTCAGTCGGTCAACAAACTTTTACTAAGAAATCACTACACATCACTTTCTGTTTCTGTTCTGAGGAGGCAAAGAAAAGCAAAAACAGACCCTGTCTTCAAGGAGCTTACATTCTAATGGAGTAGACAATATGCAAATGAGTATGGACATACAACATCTATACAGAATAGGTGGGAGGTCGTCTCGGAGAGAAGTCACTATCGGTGGGAAGAACCAGGAAAGATCTACAAGAAAGTAGAATTTGAGCTGAATCTTGAAGGAAGCTGGGGGCAGAAGGGAGGAGTGGGAGCATTCCAGTCTGGTCAACAAGCAAGGAGATGAACTGTCATGTCTGAGGAACAGCAAGGAGGCAGGTGTTGCTCGATCCAGATTTATTCCCAGTAGCTTTTTTACATTGAAAACCCCAGAGAATGCTCAGAATCAGATTGACTAAGATCCCTTCCTCCCCCAGGTCCCTAAATGCTAATCATGCTTTATCAGGCTTTTCTTAATGTCAGCTTGCTATGTATCAGAAACTGTGAACTGACCAAAGACAAATCTGAATCCATTTAGTAACAAGTCCCCTGTAAGGTGGGCTCTGATGGATCAATAATTATCCAGACCAAACCATATGTCCTTTAGTCATTCATATGAGAAGAGAGAACTCATAGACTTGGGGACTATTAAAGCTGAGGTACTTGCAAGATCCCCTAATCTCAAGCCATCCAATATAAAGCATATAGTCTGACCTGGGATGTGGACTTCCTAAGATTTTTAGAGAGAGAAAAAGTAAGACAATCTAGGACCCAATCACCTGCCCTTTCCTACCACTGTATAACTGACAAGGTGGTCAGAAATCACAACATAATCCTTAGCCCCACTTGTTTTCTATATATGTATCTCATTAGCATTGTGCTTTTAAGTTTGAGCCTACTGATGTTTGTGTGTGTGTGTGTGTGTGTGAAATCAGAAAGATTGATTTGTAAATACTCTCCTTGCTATGCCTTCTTAGTAAATTTCCTTTCATAAAAGCTAATTGATGTCAACTGGTTGATTGATATAGAAGAGGATTGAGGCACTCTGGATGGGGACTCATGAGTACTAGACAGTACCTCCAGGAATACCTAATGATAAAATTCTGAGAGAAGAAATAGTTGACTGCTCTCTAGGACCCTGACCATCTATGGTAGCAGGAATTGAGGCAGTCTCTCTGAAGAGATGATACATTAAACAAGTCATCTAACATGGGACTCATTTTCCTCACTTGAACAATGAGAGGAGGTGAGGTTTTCCTTTGGAATTTGATGTTGTAGGAAACCTCTTGGTTTTCAGGAATGTCTCTTTGAAGAGATTCAGTTTGATAACTCCTAGAAGTCAAGTTCACATAAAAGAGGAAAGGAGACATCACAGAAGAGGTAAGTCTGCAAGTTCAAATACTATTTCTGCTACTTCCTACATTTATGACCTTGGACAAGTCACTTAATCAATCTGGGCCTCAGTTTCCTCATGTGTGAAAGGAAACTAGACGAGTGGAAATCTTATGACCAGAAATAGAGACTTCAGCTGGACACAGGCATTTGTCTGCAAATAGTAGGGTCAAGGAACTCTGAGAAACAGAAAATGGGAACAATCTTAGATCTGGAGCCTAAGTTCTTGGGTTCAAATTCCAGTTGTGTTACTTGGTACTTCTGTGATCTGAGGAAAGTCCCTTCACCCCTATCACCCTGGGTCTCCTCCTCTAGGGCTAGATGTGTGGACTAGAAGATCTCTCTAAAGTGGCTTCCAACTCTAAATTGACTGAGACTTGGAAAGATTCAATGATGTACCCTGAGCCACATAGCTAGTAAGAGTCAGTGGCTGGGCTAGAGACATAGAAGTGGAAAAATCTTAGGGTTCATTGAGTCTAGTCCCCTGGTTTTACAGTTGAAGAAGCTGAGGAAGAGTGGTCAAGCAACTTCAAGGTTCACAAAGCTAATAAATGTTGACTTCAAGCCCCACACTCAACCTGCCATGCTGATCTCAAATTTTGGTCTTTCTAACACCAAGCCCAATACTCAATCCACTTCTCTTCTACATCCTCTCAAATCCAAGATATAAAGATTTCGATTTGGATCAGAGGCTTATTAGAGCTGAAAGGGACCTTAGGGGCAGTCAATCCCAACCCCCTCATTTTACAGATGAGGCAGCTGAAATCCAAAGGGGCTGACTCCCAAGGTCACGCAACCAGTAAACTGCAGAGTCAAGAACATTCCAGCGTGTGACCTCTAACTGAAACTCCGTTGCAGGTTTTTTGTTATGGGGACACAGCTAAAGGGGAGATAAAGAACATTCTGGGGAAGAATCCTTTTTAAAGTCAAAGATAAGAATAATAGAGAAAGGAAGAAAACTTTCTCTTCTCCACCCTCTTGCTGAGGTTTGGTGAAACTCTCTTAATGCTAAGAGATTCTGAAGTCACTATGCCACTGTCTGAAGCAGGTTTGCCACATAGCAGCAGAGCAAACAATGTTCCCTAACTTTTCTTTAAAATGCCTAGAGTGATCAATGGTGGATAGTGAGTGAGGAAGGTGTCCTACGTTCACTGTCTACACTTCATCTCTCATCTACTTGTGATTTAGCCTCCCCAGGCTAGAGCTAATATTAAGTCCCTATTGTGCCAGACAACAAGACCTCTCTAGGATTGAACCAGATGAGAATCTCCCAAGGAGGCCAGGCAAGAGCAGATGTCCATGACAGCCACCACCACAGAAGTCATTTTCTCACCAGAAACCTTTACACACCCGGATGGTTTAATTTCCTTTCAGTGTGAAAGAAGGAGGCAGGAGGGGGTGGGGGGAGAATGTGGAAGGGGAGGGGGGAGGTGACACCAAGTGCAAAGCAGCTTATTGCACAATTTCAGGATAACATGATGTCTCAACGGTCAGAGACCCAAGCCACCAGAAGCAGCAGGGACATGCAATCGAGTGGCTCTGTGGCCCAGGGTTTTTTAATACTTTTAGAGAAGTTGGGCTTATCCCAAGTTCCTCTCCCTCAGATTGTTCCTGTTGTTTTCTGGTTCCTGCCCCCAAGGATCATGTGACCCTTTAAGCCCTTGTTCTCCAAGACTACTCCGTTTTACCAGCAGCATAGAATGTCAGAGTTGAGATGGACCCTAGAATCCAGAATGTCAGCCATGGGGTGGACCTTAGAATCCAAAACGTCAAAGCTAGGATAGACCCTAGAACCCAGAATGTCAGCAGTACGATCGACTATAGAATCCAGAGTGTCAGAGCCCTAAGGGTCTTCGGGAACCCAAAATACTCAAGCTAGGAGGGACTTTAGAACCGAGAATGTAAGTGCTGCTAGGGGTTTTAGAACACAAAATATCAGAGCTGGGATGAACCTTAGAACCTAGAATGCTAACATAAAATATAGGTTAAATGATAGGGCATGCTAAGAATATAATTTTAGATTTGGAAGGACCCTTAGAAGTTATCTAAACCAATCTCTTTATTTTACATCTAAGTAAACTGAGGAATAGCCAGGGGAAGTAAAATTGTTGAAGAATTAGAACCTGATCTAGGTCCAGGGTTCTTTTGATTCATTTTCTCACTTTAAATCCCAGCTTCTACCTTTTGCTCTTGCCTTTCCTAATTTTTCTTTATAATGCCCAACATGATCAGGGAAGGGGTCTACATTCACTGCCTCAGTTCTTTATCTTACGCCTGCTACTCAGCTATCTACAATCTGGTTTTGATCTCATTAAACCATTCCTTCCAAGTCACCATTGACTTCCTAATTACCCAGTCTAATGGTCTTCTTTTTCTCTGACCTCACCCTCCCTGACTTCTCTATAGCATCTACTCAGCTCTGTGCAATGTCTCCTCATTTTAATAACTCATAGACCTTTATTTAGAAGCACAGATTGAGAGCTGGGAGGAACTTGAGGGGTCATCTAGTCCAACCCCATCATTTTGGAGATGAGCAAATTACAGACCAAACTACAGAGGTTGAGTAATTTGCCCAAGGCCACATAGGTACTGAGTGGCAAAGCCAACATCTGAAATTGTGTTCACTAACTCCAATTCCTCTTTGCTCCTGTCCTATAAATGGAGCTTGTACTAATTTGTGCCAGTAGCTATTTGTCTACAAGATTTGCCAAGATCCAGTGACTGGTCTCCTGGATGTTCCACAAACAAGACCCTCCATCTCTTAACCTAGGGCATTCTCTCTGTCTGGCCCCCATGCCTGAAATGCACTCCCTCCTCTGCTCCAACTAATGACCTCCCTGGTTTACTAAATCCCATCTAAAATCCCACTTCTACAGAAAGCCTTCCCCAGTCCCCATTAATTCCAGTTCCTTCCCTTTGTTAATTATTTCCTATTTATCTTGTATATAGCTTTCTTTGTTTTGTCTCTGTATTTTCTTGTGATGGTCTTTTGTCTTGTTTTGTTTGTATATCTGCTTGCACATCGTCTCCCTGTTAGACAATAAGCTCCTTGAGGGCAGGGACTTTCTTTTGCCTCTTTTTGAATTCCTAGTACTTAGCACAACATAGTATACAGCAGATACTTAACATATAGTAGATATTTAATAAATGTTGATTGATTGATTGATTGAAGTCATATTATGCCTGACTACCTTCTTGTTTTCCTTTAACAGAGTTACTAGATAAGAGAAATGTTGTAATTAGAATTTGTCTAGGTCTCAGCAAGCACTTACTAATCTCTTGTGTTATCCCCTTGTACAAGCTAGAGAGAAATGAACTGGATGGCAATACAGTTGGATGAATTAAAAACTTGTTAAATGACTCAAAGAATAGTCATTAAGGGTTGGTGTTAACCTGGAGAGGGAGTGGTTTCAGGTGGAATTCCCCAAGAAACTGCCTTTATACCCCTTATACCCTTTAAAAAAATTTTTTTAATCAACAACTTGACATAGTAGAGAGAGCACTAGACATGGACTCAGGGGACCTGGTTTTGATTCTCTGTCCTGACATTCAGTATTGTCTGAGCTTGAACAATTCACTTGACCTCCCTTTGCCTCATCTATAGTACTTCACAGGATTGTTGGGAGGAAAGCATTTTGCAAACCTTAAAGCAGTATGTAATTGACTGATGATGACAATGATGATGATGATGAAGGTATAGAAAGCACACTTGTCAAATCTATAGGCTACAAACGTGGGTGAGATTTATAACACATTGGTCTGCAGAATCAAAATATACAAATATTTCAATAATTACAATGCTTTGAAGATTCCAATAAAATTAAATTTTAAAATAATAAATACAAAGTCTAATACCTGGTTCAAAAAATCAATTACATCTGTACAAAATGGGTGAGGATGTAGAATATGGCCAGTGATGTGCTGGTAAATGCTTAATCACCAGTTCTCTAAAAAAAAAGTCAAACATGCACACAATGCACTGTCAAATTTAAACTGAATTATTAGCATTTTCTCCAACACTTTCTTAAGACTAGGCAATCGACAAAACAATAAATCAAACCCTGATTTATATCAGTTGATGATTGCTGAGGTCTAAAATCTCTCACTGAAAATTTAACAATAAACTCTCCTTGTACAGATAGTTCCAGCACGCCATTGTATATGGCTTGAAAGAAGTTATGGGGGCATGAATTGAAAGTGTGATATGATCTCACTATCTTGGGTTTTGGTAGGAGAGGTGGAGCATACAGCACAGGGGAGGTGGGGATTCTGCTGAAGTCTATACTGTTCAAATCCCAACAAGAATAGTGTCCTGAGTTCTGGATAGCACATTTCAGAAAGAACGTTTTTAAGCTAGAGAGCATCTAGAATCCAGTTTCCCACTTTATAAAGGGCCTTGAGGTCATAGCATAGGAGGATCAGTTCAAGGGCTTATGGATGTGAAGAAGAAAATAAGAAGGAGGAGGAGGAAGAAGAGGAGAAGGAGGAGGAGAACAAGAAGAAGAAGAAGATGATGATGATGATGACAACAGCGACGATGACAACAATGATTCTCAGGAGACATCCAAAATAATTAACTTCAATTATTTGAAAGATTGTCCTATGTGAAAGCAATGAGATGCATTTGATTGACCCAGAGGGTAGAACCAGTTTCAGTGAGGGAAGCTGAAAAAACAAAAACAAATTTTAACTCAATATAAGGAGAAATTTACTAGCAGTTAGAACCAATAAAATTGGTCTTCTTGGGGGGTAATGAGTTCAAATTAATGAAATCCTTCTAGCAATAGCTAGATGATCACTTCTTGGTGATACTGTAGGGGGAATTCTTACTCAGGTGTGGGGTAGACTAGATGACCTCTTAAGTTCCTCAAATTCTAAAATTCTCAAATTTTTGTCATTCTTATCTTCCTTTATGAACAAGTAGCTCTATGGGAGTGGAAAGGAATTTAAAAGACCATCTAGTTTCTTGGATCATAAATTCCATCAGACTGGGGATTGGGTCTTACCGTATCCAGCTCCAGTTTTTCCCTTGACCTCTAGTCCCTCATCACCAACTGCCTTTTGGACACTTCAAACCAGATGTCCAATAGAAATGAAATTCTACTTGTCCAAAATAGAACTCATTATCTATCTACCCACTCACCCACCCATCTTCTGAACTTTTCTGTTGCTGTCAAGGGCACCATCATCCTTCCAGTCACCCAGGTTCTCAACCTTAGTGGTATCCTCAGACATTCTCTTACCCACATACTCAATCAGTTGCCAAATCTTATTGTTTCTACCCCAATATAATCTGTACTGTATGTCCCCTTTCCTCCATTCACACATCCTCCACCCAGCAGACTTCTCACTGGGACCATTGCAATAGCTTCCTATTTGATCTCCTTGTCTTCAGTTGGTCTCCATTCCAATCTGTCCTCCACCCAGCTGCCAAAATAACTTTCCTAAAGGACAATACTGACCATTGCATCCCCTTCCCCTTCATTCGATAAACACCAGTGGTTTCTTATCAATTCAGGATCAAATAGAAACTCCTTTGTTTAAAATTAAAGTTCTTCACAACCTGGTGCCTTCCTTTATTCCCCTACACATCCTCGATGAATACAGCAAGATTGGCCTCCTTGCTGCTCCTCAAAAAAAAAAAATACATCTCCAAAATCTATGGATTTGTACTGGCTGTCTGTCATATCTAGAAAGTTCTCCCTCTTCATCTCCACTGCTTAATATCCCTGGCTCCCCTCAAGACTCAATTCAGATGCTACATTCTGCAGGGGACTTTTCTCAGTTGCTTCAGTTGTGTCTAATTTGAAACATCCATCTGAAAGACCTGTCCCTTTCTCCCATTGGGAGTGCCCAGATTTGAACTCAAGCCTTCTCACACCAAATCCAAATTTCTCGTCTTATCCCATTCCTCTCCCAACCCGAACAACTTTAGAGAGAAGGAAACTAGGAGCAGCGTGATGGGGGCAGGGGAAGAGTGCCACACAGGCAAAAGGACCCAAATGTGACTCATCTCTTCCCTTTACCTGTCACATTAGTCACACTAGTGGCAGGACTAGTGGTAGGACTGTGGTTAAGTCACTGAACCTCCAATTTTCCTCATCAATAAAATGAAGAGCTTGGACTGGATGATATGTCCAATCATATGTGAGTATGATCCTACTCACAGAACAGGACTGTTGTAAGGATCAAATGAAGTAATATGTGTAAAGCACTTTACAAATCTTAAATCACTATTTGTGTTTTTTTGTTCAGTCATGTCCCACTATTTGTAACCCCACTGGGGGTTTTCTTGGCAAAGATATTGGAGTAGTTTGCTATTTCCTTCTCCCACTCATTTTACAGATGAGAACACTGAAGCAAACAGGGTTAAGTGACTTGCCTAGGGTCATACAGCTAGTCACTGTCTGAGGCTGGATTTGAATTTAGGTCTTGCTGACTCCAGACCCAATGCTCTATCTACTACACCACATACCTGCCCCCAAATCACTATGTAAGTTTCAGTTATTAATATTTTAAAGTGATTTCCCCCAAGTCTGTTCCAGCTCTAAACCTTACTCATCCATGTATTCAACAAAAAGATGTATTAATCATACATAACCCAGATTTCTTCCTCCTGTCCATGTAGAAGAAGGCCATGTGCTGAAGTGCAAAGTTTGCTAGGTTTGGAGGCAGAGGACCTGGATTTGAATCTTGACTTTGCTCTCCTTGTTATCCATGTGACCTAGGGCAAATCACTCCCCCTCTTTGGTTCTCAGTTTTTCCATCTGTAAAAAGGAGGAAATTGTCCCAAATGATCTTTGGGTACCTTCTAGCTCAAAATTCCATAATTCTATGAGCTAAAGAGGACAAGTATTATTCCCATTTTACAGATAAGGAGACTACTTCATTAGAGATGGGAAACAATTTGCCCAAGCTCACACATTTCATTGGTGGCAAAGCAGAGACAAGAACTCCCACTGTTTCCTGCTGCCATCTTGAATGCTTACCTCCTCCCAATACCAATATGATGTGGCAAAAATATCTATTTTGCTCAGCATACAGAAAGGGACATATTGTCAATGTAGCTCCATTACATACTTAATCAGTAAGTATGTTTAAGTGCCTACTAAGTGCCATGCACCATGCCCAGTGCTGGGGAAACAAAAGAAAAAAATGAAATAACATAGACCTCAAAAAGATTATATTTTATTGGAGGAAAAAACATATACTAACTACCACCTCCCATCAGACTCTTTTGGAGATAGAACAAAGACCCAGACCCCAAGAACCTGGGAATTGGAATGCCTACCAGATCATTTGTCCTGCCCCCAACTTGGCTACATTAGTCATAATCCAAGAGTGTAAACCACATAAAGAACACCTTACCATATAAAGAACACCTCCTTACACCAACTGCCAACCAGCTTCCACTGACAACAGGCTTGAATAACTTGAAACAGATAGGCATCCTGAGGGAGAAACGTAAGGTGATGTGTGCCAGTCAAACCACAGCTATCATTATCTCCACTCAGACCCCAGAGAAAATGGCATGGGACCCAAAATCCAAGACCCCTAGGAATTACAGTGCCCCTAAACCACCAGACTTACCTCTAGCCTGTCCTCCAGAGCCATCATCAAAGAGAACAACCCTTGGAGAGAAGCGATCAAACATCCCTGCCACCACCAACACCAAACCCCAACCAACAAGCCAGTAAGACAAAGGGCTCCAGTAAAAGAAGACAACTGACATTGGTACCAAAGCAGACCCCCCACAACCATCACCCAGGGGAACAACTTTTATAGATAATATAACTTAGAAACTGCCTCTTTGGATACTGCAGCTCCCAACTCTTCATAGTTACAGCTACAGAAGACCAGGAAAAAGAAAGTTTGTACCACAAAAGTCCTTGTCACCATCAAATGGGCAGAGAATCATAGGACTGTAGATCATGGGGTATATAGTCAAATCTGATTATAGCAACATAGATTAAGAGCCAGAAGGGACCTTAGCCGCCATCAAATTTAACCCCATAATGTTACAGATAAGGAAACTGAGGATGAATCAGATTTATTCCAAGAGGACCTTTTTGGGGTCATGGATTCCTCTGCTGAAGCTAATGGACCCTTTCTGAGAATAATGTTTTTAAATGTATAAAGTGTCTCATCAAGGGTCACAAAACATGAGACAGGAATTGAATTCAGATATTCCTGACTAACCCCAAATCTCTAAGCACTGGGATACAAAAGGAGACCCAGATTAACAAAAGAGGAATGAAAAGGGAATGACATGGGCTGTCCAGGATGTAGAAAAACATGGAACAGAGGAGAGAATCAAGAAGGTAGGGATCCTAACTCTGACCATCACATGCTAGCAAGGCACGTCATTAAGACCCAGGAGTGAAGTGATTTACTCAGTTTCTTCATTCATAAAACAGAGGGACAGAACCGCACAATAAAAATTACATGGCATCTGGGGCCTTTTTCACAACGACCCTATGAGATAGGGAGTGTAAGTATGCTCATCCCCATTTTGTAGATGAGAAAACTGAGACCCAAAGTCTTGCTCAAGATCACAGAGTAAATCCTACAAACGTGACTGGAACTGATATCTTTTGACTCCAGATATCTAAGCTTCTTTCCCATTCTGGAATCCTAGGGAAATCCAGGAACTAGGAAATACAATAAGGGTACCTACACTTGTAAATTACTAGAAGTGAAATGTACCTTAGAGATGAAATCTATTTTTCTTTTTTGTGTGTCATGGATTCCTCTGGAAGTCTGAATAAGCTTATGGACTTCTCAAAGTGTTTTCAAATGCATAAAAGATACTAGATTACACATAAAACCAATGATATTGAAATTAAAATGTAGTTCCTACATAGACTGTCCCAAATTATGGTGCATTGATCCCTGATATATTCTGAACCCTGAATATTACAGATGAGGAAACTAAAGACCAAAGAGGGGAAATGTTTGCCCAAGATCATGCAGCAAGTGCCTAGAACAAGCAGAATTTGAACCCGTCTCTTGACCAACCCCTCTTTCAGAATATTTTCCATCCCAGTACATTGCCTCTCCTTGTTAATAATGCATTGTGTCCCTTGCCCAGTAACAAATCAGACTATGTCTATTTTTACTCAATCTTTATCATTCCCAGTGGTGAAAGAGCTGACAATTTTGAGGAAGTGGCAGAGTGGATTTTTTTTTCAATCAAAGTGCAAAACTTTCTGTACAGAGTCAAACTTTGAAAGCAGTATGTGTGTGTGTCTGTGTATTTGTGTGTGTGTGTATGTGTGTGTGTGTTGCAGTCAAGGAAAGGTGAGGAAACTGACAGGGAGAGTAAGAGAAAGATTAGTAAAAACCAAGTCCCAAAATTTCCCCCTCGGTTCATGAAGCTCTGCCCCTCCTCCCAAGCAGAATGCTCCAATGGAGCATTCATTCCCTCAGATAGCTTGATTGTGACATCCCACCCCATTAACCCCATATGAGGCTCAGAGTTGATACTCTTGTATTGCAATTTATTACTATCTCCCAGAATCCTTCTTTCATAACAGTGCCCAGAACATTCCCACAAACCGTTACAGAATATTTTAAGCTACAGATTTCAATAACTGTAGTGCTCTTCTTTTTTTTCTTCTTAATTTCAGCTTTACTCTTTTGCAAAATAACTGTTCAAAAAAAAAAAAACAGAATTATAAGCCTGACCTTCCCTTCTCTCAAAACTACTCTCCCTAGAAGGAGTTTCTTTAGGAATGTTCTCCTTTCTCATCTCTACTTCTTGGAATTCCTGATTCCATCCACAGCTTGGCTCCAGGACTACATTATTCATGAAGCCTTTCCCAATCCCTCCCCTACAAAACTATATCCATTTTGGGTATACACTTATATGAGCACATGGTGTTTCCTCTGATAAATTGTTAACTCCAAGGAATGTTTTTCACTTGTGTCTTGATATCTCCTGCACTTAACAAGGGTACCTGGTCATCTAGTGATTGCTTAATAAATACTTGAGGGATTGCTTGATGAGATGATAGGCTAAATTGACAAATGTGCCTTAATAGATTGTTTGCTTGATTGAACAATGAAAGGGAGAAAATGTGCAAAGCTAGAGATGGTATGTTATATTGGAAAGAACATCAGATTTGGAATCTGAAAACTTGGGACCAAATCCAAACTCTACTTTTTGGTACTTGTGTGACAACCTGTGGTCATTTTCATTGGATGCCTGGACAGTTCTTGTTCTGCTTCTCCGTCTTCAAGCTTCCCTGGCTTCCTTCAAGCTTCAACTCAAATCCCATCTTCCCCAAGAAACCTTTCCTAGTCCTCTTTAACCTTAATGCCTTCCCTCTGAGACTACCCCTGATATAGTCTGTCTATTTCTTCCTTATTCCTAGTTGTTTGCATGTAATCTCCCCCATCAGACTGTCTCAAGAGCAAAGATTGATGGGTTGTTTTCTGTGGAGCTTTTTACTTTTCTTTTTATGCCCAGCCCTTAGCATACTGCCTGACACATAGAAAATGCTTAGGAAATGCCAGTTCATTGAAACAGTTGACTTAACTAGCTGATGGACTGATCCTCACACATTAGGACCTCTGAGGTAGTCAAGCAAAGAGATTGTTTCCAATGTCCCTTTCAGCTCTTGATCCCGTGAAAAGGAAGTGTACAGGCATCCAGGCAAAGCAAAAGAATACTTCGCTTGGTGTCTTTTACCTGGCTTGAATATTTTCCAGGTGTTTGACAGTGAATCAGTATCCACCTCTCTGAACCTCAGGAAAGAAATTGCTTGGTCACTCTTAAAATACTCTGGAAAGAGGGAATTGTTTTGATCGTCAGAAATACCAAAGCCACAGTCTTAACAGTTTTATATAAATTCTCATTTACCCACAGCTTGATAACTTTCCTAGGCTATGTCTAACTTCTTTAATATTAATAACTATCCTGCAGTGCTTTACATGAATTGTTTCATGAGTTTCCCAACAAACCTATGAGACAGGTACTACAGCTAGGTCTGATCGATGAAAATAACCCATCCTCTGAAATGGTTACATGTATTTGTACTTCCACCATTCGAAGTTATAATTATATAAAATAAAGTCATTGGCTCCAGCCCAGTGGAAATACCTAGCATGGATCTGAAGAATTCCTATTTCAAAGAATTCCTGCTTTTCACTAATATAGCTATTATCCTTCCCATTTTACAAATTAAAAAACAACCTGAGATTCAGGGAATGACACACAGCTAATAAGCATCAGAGACAGGATTTGAACTCAACTCCTAATGCCATGAGGCCTAGAACCTTATCCATTACTCCAAATTGTTTCTCAATTTCCTCAAGTTTCTGTTCCTCAGAACATGTGATAATCATCTGGGCTGCTGGCAAAAAAAAACCAATTCTATTACTATGAATTAACCAATAATCGTTTTCTGTAGTTGCCTAGGCTAACCTCCTCCATTATTCATCTATCCTTCCCTAGGCTAACCTCCTCATCCATCTATCCATTCGTTCAATGACTATTTACTAAGCACCCACTAGGTTCCAGTGTCCCAAAAGTCTTAGTGCAGTTTTAAGCTTGAATAGTTTAAGTTGCACTGAAACTTTGGAGACACCCCACAGAGGAACGTAGTGTTCCCTGGTTAGGTGTTACATACCTGAGCAGTTTCCAAGCCCTTTCAACTCCTTTCTTTCATATGATTCTCACAACAACCCCAGAGGAAAGCTGAAAAAATTAAGCCAAAGTCACATAGGTAGTAAGTTACAGACCCTGGACCCAAAGCCAGTTTGTCAGCCATCTGTTTTCCACCAGGCCATGTGAGCTATAAACTATTTAAATGGTCTACCTGATCACCCAGATCTTTTCAATTGCTTTCTTTCCTTCCTTCCTTTCTTTCTTCCTTCCTTCCTTTCTCTCTTTTTTTTTTTTTTTGACAATTCAGCAAACTTCTTTATCTCTGTTAAAGGTAAGAAAGGCTTAACTGGGTCCCAAATTATTCTGTTTTGGGTTGGTTATGTATTATGAATTTCTCCAAGAACATTCTCATTATGATTCCCAGACAAGGGCATCTATAAATGAAATCTATGCAAATAAATGCCCAGACAAGGGCATCTATAAATGAGATCTTCACGCAAAGAGTGCTAACTCTGGTATTGGAGGACCTAGGTTTGAGTTCCATTAACCAGAAATGAGAATCTGGGTAAGTCAGTTCACAACCTATAAAATGGAGTTAATAAGACTTGTATCTCTAACCTCATGGGGCTGTATTAAGGAAAAGCTTTTGTTCACTTGAAAGAGTTAGAAAAAGTCATGCCTGTGACCCAGTCCCTGGTCTTTTACCTTAGCAAGACTATTCAGCTATGGGAGTTCTACTCAGCGAACATGAGACCAGATTCCAACCACAAAGGCAGATAAGAAAACAGAAATGTTGAAGTGCTCTAACCAGTGAAAGCTTTTCTTGGGGTTGCAGAAACTTTCATATTTTAGGTGAATTCTTAAATCAAGCAGAACTAATTATGGACTGTCCCCACCTACCAGAAGCTCATGGCCTCTCCTCACACTTCTTGCGTTTAGTTCCTGTCCATATTGTTTTTCCTTTCTCTAAGATATATCTGGGCCCACACTACCAATATTTGCCCCTGTCTTCCCCACCTCCACCTTCTCTCCCCCTCTCTCTCTCTCTGTCTCTCTCTCTCCTCTCTCCTCTCTCTCTCATTTCTCATTTCATTATTCATAAAAGGGATTGATACCTCAATAATATTTTCTCTTTTTTAACTTGCTTTAACCACATTTTATCATCTTGAAAGAATGTTTTCATAGGTCAGTATCCTGCTATAATTAAAATGCCACCCTCTAAACAGAACCCATCAACCACATAGAAGATGGTCGAATCCACAAGAGAAACTCTGAGGTAATCAAAAAGTTTGGACGTTTCTCCCAGTTTTGCTCATAGATTTAAGAAATAGAAAGTGAGCAAGTAGAGTCAAATCATGTGATGTTAGGTAAATCCTATACAAATGTCCCTAAAGTCTGAGTGCACTGAGACTTTTGGGACAAGCTTCATCCATGTTTATTTATAAGATGGCTGATGGATGCATCAAGATGCTTTTTGATGTTGTCCCAATTTTTTTCTTTTCCCTTTAGATTCTGTTAGCCAGCCCCAGCTGCCGGCTATATCCTACACAAAGTAAGCTCTCCATTAAAAAAAAAAATTAAACTCAGCCAAGCCCTAAAGTCATTAAAACAAGAACAACTTTGTGTTCAATAGTATTACTAAAGAATCACAGAATAAAATAATGGGAAGAGAAGCCTTACCTGCCTCCCTGTTCCTTGAACATCACCTTTGGGCAAAGACATTATAGTTAAACCATCTAGGACTTAGGAATTATAAATTCTTACAGTTAGAAGAGAGCTTTCAACCTTACCTGGTCCAACCTCCTGCATTATTCATCTACCTACCTCCACATCCATTCATCCAATGAACATTTATTAAGCACCCACTATGTTGAGATCCCTGAACTAGTCTGAAGGAGACACCAGGCTTAGACAAGACATGTCTATGTCATCTTAGAGGTGAAAGTGTAGTAGGGAGAGGAGCTACAAACCCAAAAGACTATAGATGTAATGTGTTCTGAGGAAGGGAAGGAGACTGAAGACCAGGCCCTACAACGCTCTCTTGAAGGATCCATGTATATTTATTCTAGAGAAAAGAAGTCTTAGGGGAAATATGAAGACTTTCATCAAGTTTTTGAAAGGCTACCTTAGGGCAGAGATATTGGACTTGTACTATTTTACACTAGGAACAATTGTAGGAAGTTGCAAATAGGCAGGTTTTGACTTAAACTCTCTCACTATTAGAGCCATCCCAGATAGGGCTGCCCAAAGTGGGTGATGACACCCTTTCTCCCAAGCTTCCAGGCATAACCACTTGGGAGGAATGTTGTTGAGGTGGGTTCTCATTTAGCTTTAGGTTGAACTAGGTGAATCCTTTCCAACTCTCTGATTTTGTAAAACAACTAATACACAATATTACTCAATAAATGCTTTATTATTACTGTAGGTCCAAGTGGGAAGGTCATAATTGCCAGTTGGGAGAAATGGATCCAAGAAGGCTTTGAGAAGGAAGGACTGGAGATGGAGTGGGCTTCAGGATTCAGGATGGGGAGGAATTCAACAGGCAAAGACACATAATGAGATTACAGAAGGCACAGAGAACAACAGGAAGGACAAAGGGATGGCAACCAAGCAGCTCTGAACCAGTGCTATGGGGCATTCCTGGGGTCATCCCTTCCTCCTCAAAGCCCAGAAATGGGGCCTCATAGAGTCCCTAAATGTACTAAAGCTGTCAAAGCTCTCATTACTGTTCGCAGTACCAGGAGGCCCTGTCAATGCTATTATATGCAGATAAATGAGGTTGGTGGTGGAAAGAATGCACTAATTGAACTGTGTGGCATTAGGATAGATCCTTGGGACAATTCATATGAAAGCAATGTCTTCAGAACTGGAGGTAAGGATGGAGGTCAGTGCTGAGTCTGACAAGGAAAAGACAATCACAAATTGAACAATCGTAGAGTTTAGAGCCCAGGGGATGACAGGGTCTCTGCTTTAATGAGCTTACAGTTTACTAAGGTGAATAAGAAACTAATACAGGGAACTATTGTAACAGAGGGACCAGTCAATGAGGACCCAGTCCTGAGAGCATGGAGAGAGTCTTCAAAGTGAGGCAGGGTGCAGCAGTAAGAGAAGGGAATATATATTTATATAGCACTTACTAGGTGCCAGGATCACAATGGATAGAGTAGATAGAGTGCCAGGCCTGAAGTCAGGAAGACTCATCTTCCTGAGTTCAAATCCAGCCTCAGGCACTTATAAGCTGTATGATCCTGGGCCAGTCACTTCACCCTGTTTGCCTCAGTTTCCTCATCTGTCAAATGAGCTGGAGAAGGAAATGGCAAATCACTCCAGTATCTTTGCCAAGAAGACCCTGAATGGGGTCATGAAGAGTCAGACAGGACTGAAACACAGCAACAGCTATGTGCCAGGAACTATACCAAGCACTTTACAGATATTATCTCATTTGATCCTTACACCATCCCTTCAAAATAGGTGATGTTATTATCTCCATTTTGCAGTTGAGGAAACTGAGGCAAATAGAGGTTAAGTACCCAGGGTAACACAGCTAGTAAGTGTCTGAGTCCAGATTTGAACTGAGATCTTCCTGACTCCAGATCCAGTGCTCAGTTGGAACCGCAGAGGGCAACTAATTACATCTTTTTCCCTTCCAAGGTGCCCTGATGGGTTGGGGAGTTCTTTAACACTGTTAGCTCTAGTTCCCATTCCAGTGTGTTCTCCACAATATCAGTCATCAAAGATAAGCACCCCAGTATCATTTAACCAATTAATACCAATTAGATTTTACAAAGGGTTATTTATTGAGAAGATTGAGGAAAAGCAGACATTAAGAAGCATTTGTTCTAAAACTAAGGGCATACTCCCTTCTCAGTCCCTGGGGATAGTGGGCTCAAACTCATAGTGGTTGCTACAAAGGATTTGTTCCAATAAGTTTAGTTATGAATGTAGTTCAGTCAATGGACAAATTATCCCCTTGCTATGGGACACAACATCTCTCAGTGTAATGGGAATGTAAATTTGAAGATCTTCCCTGCCCCTAGGCTAAAGTGCACCTGGAGCCTGGGGTGGGGGGCTTGTTTTTCAGTAGATACTTCTTGATTGGCCAGTGAGTCAATAAGGTTGTTACATTCTCTGAGCCAGGAGAAGGCTATATAAGCCCTGATGTGTAGCTTTGTTTTTGGGGCTCACTTTGAGAAGTGTTCTGTGATTTGATCTGGATTCTGGGAAGCCATTGTCCAGAGCCCCCTGGCTTTGAAAAACCCAGATGTTGAAACCCAGATGTTGATTTGGTATGGATGTAATGGTTGGACAGTTTGGAAAGCTGTCTACTTGATCTGTTTCTGTCTTGATAATTCTGCCTGTATACTTTGAAGTTCAGGGTGCTGACCTTTTTCCCCTGAACTAGGTAAACAATACATGTTTGACTGATTAAAGTCAGCTTGTTAACCCATTTTGAGTTGCTTTCCTTTATCAAAGCAGATCCAAGAACCTGTATTGGCAGCAAACCCTGAGGATGCTTGGGGTGCTTGCTGCTATACTCGGCCTTCAGGTTGAACCAATTTTGGGCTGTTCTTAACTCCAATTGCCCTACCTTCATCCCTCCAAAAAGCAAGAGAGAGACAGACAGAGATAGACAGAGAGAGAAAGAGAGAGAGAGACAGAGACAGAGAGAGAGACAGAGACAGAGAGACAGAGACAGAGACAGAGACAGAGACAGAGACAGAGAGAGAGACAGAGAGACAGAGAAAGAGAGAGAGACAGAGAGAGAACTCAAAGGGAAGCCCAGGGGAATAAACATGGCAGAAGAAGGGAACCGTCTCATCAACAGAAATAGGGAAGTCAGAAGGAAGAGTAGATGTAGGGGGCATGAAAATAAGATCCACTTTAAACATCTTGAGTTTGAAGTCCTGGTGGGGTACACAGATACATTTGTTCTACAGAAGTTTGGAAATATGGATCTGAAGCTCAGAAGAGATTTCAAGAATGGAGATAAGGATTTGGAAGTCATCTGCATAATTGTGCATGTCAAAGCCAGGGGAACTAATAAAATTGTCAAGGTAGAGAGAGTAGAGAGAAGAGAAAAGAATCAGGGACAGACCTTCGGGAATTCTCATTAAGGGTCTAAGAAAAAGATAAGACACCAACAAAGAAAAAAGAAGCTATTCAAAAAGTAACAAGAAAACCAAAAGAATATGATGTACCTGAAACTAAGGGAGGGGAGATTATTGAGTAGCAAAGGGTTTTCAAGAGCATCAAAAGCTGCATAAAGGAAGTAAATCAGGATGGTGTAGGACTTGGAAATTATACCATATGAGCATCCATTGGTGGGGGGAAGGAAAAGGACCCATATATACAAAAATATTTCTAGTAGCTCTTTCTCCGGTGGCAAAGAATTGGAAACTGAGTGCATGTCCATGTCCATCAATTGGGGAATGACCATACAAATTGTGGCATATGGTTGTGATGGAATACTATTTTTCTATGAGAATGATGAGCAGCATACTTTCAGAAAAAACCTGGAAAGATATATATGAACTGATGCAACGTGAAATGGGCAGAACCAAGAGAACACTGCACATAGTGACAGCAATATTGTAACAATAATCAATTGTGAAAAACTTGGTTACTCTGATCAAGACAATGATCTAAGAGGATTTTGAAGGACTCATGATAAAAATGCCATCCACCTCCAGATAAAGAACTGATTAGAATCTGAATGCAGATAAGGCATACTTTTTAAAAACTTTCTTTTTCTTTTTTCTTGGGGGGAGGAAGAGTGGTCTGTGTTTTCTCTCATGGCTTGAGTGACATGGAAATATGATTTGGCATAGACAATACAGATAGATGATGTATTATCAACAACAAATTGCTTGTCTTCTGAAGGAAGGAAGAAGGGAGACAATTTGGAACTCAAAGTTTTTTTAAATGAACATTAAAAATTGTTCTTACATGTAATTGGAAAAAATATATTAAAAATTTTACTTAAGAAAAGGGGAACTGGATTTAGTCTGTGGAAGAGAAGACTCAAGAGGAAGGAGAGGGTTGGGTGGGGTTACAATAGCTATTTTCAAGTGTTCTAATTTGGTATTGATTTTAATCCTTGTACTAACAAGTCATTGATCTGGCTTTATAGAGACAGCTGATTTAGAAATATCTGCTGCATTGCTAACCAGTTGTTCCTTGACTATTAAAATATAACTAATTTCTTTTTGTGAGGTTATTTGGTGCTCACCATCCCCAACACCTCTCTATTCTCTTCTCAATGAAAATATTCTTGATACACAGGTGTGAGGTTTCTGAATTGTCCATCCACCTTTGCTCTATCTCATTTCTTACTCGTGTACCATTTTTTCCAACAAGTTTTTTCACTTCCTTTCCTTGTATCTACTTTTGCATCAAAGTTACAGAAAACAAAAATGTTCTTCTATGCCTGACTGATCATTCTGTGTGACTTGTCCATATCCTCTGCTGTTTAACACAGGAGACCCACTCAATACACTTGAGGTCTTCTTCACTTTTCCCCATGGACTCAATTCATCATCTATCTGCATTGTCTATCCCAGAAATGCATTCCAATAGACAAACATGGTGAAATATGGGCACTAGAGATTTTTTCATCCCCTTGATCTTTCATACATGGTTTGATAGACCAAACTTGTTTGAGTAATTACACATCTCTTTCAGGAAGCTCTCCAATGTTCTAAGGCTTGATGCAATTAGCACAATGTTGTTCACAATCAGGAGCATCCAAAAGGAATCCCTCTTTGACCTGGACTCTATGCCGAACTTCTTCCATCTCACTGTAAAATACCTTTAGATGAGAAAATATTTCTCTGTTTTATGTCTCTCCAAATGTTCATTACCAAAAGGTTATTGACCAAATGAAAAACATTTATTAAGTGCTTATGGTTATTTTTGCAGTTATATATTCCAAGGAATCTTCAATGATTTTGATGTATAGATGGAAGAAACCTTGTTGGAAAATAGCCTGTCCAAATGTTATTTCATAATCAACAAACAATAAACACAATGAGATTTTATATCCTCTACATCTTTCAGTTAGTTGTGAAATTGAAAGGATGTGATCTATTGAATAGCGCTTACAAAATCCTGCTTGTTTCCTACTAATGCCATCAAAAAAGAGACCTTTGATTTATGTACTGGATATTTATACATGAATAGATGGTTTAATGAATAGAGTATGGAATTTGAAGTCCAGAAGACCTGTGTTTGAATCCTGTTTCAAACACTAGTTACATGACTCTGGGCAATTCACTTAACCTCTCCATACCTCAGCTTCCTCAACTATAAATATAGACAATAATAGTACCTACCTCCCAATATTGTTATGAGAATCAAATGAGTTAACATACATAAAGTGTTTTGCAAATTTAAATTGCTATATAAATATTAGTTATTATTATTATATATGGGACATTAAACAAATACATAAGTAGTTATTGACACTCTCTTGGTTTCTTTGTGTTGGTTTTTGGGGTTTATTTGGTTTTTTTAGTGTGAATAAAGTCCAAGATTTTTTTTCCATTATTTTGATATCTTTCCCTCCTTTGAATGCCTTATATATACAGTACCCCAATTCCCTCCCAAATATATTGCTTCTAACACAAATCTTTACATATATTTGGTCCAATCTGTCTTCTTTTTCATCTTGGTGCCATTTCTACCTCCTCTATAAGCACACCAGAGACTAGGATATTAGGATCCCAGTATGGTGGTTCCTCTGTCCTTGAATGTTATTTGGTCTTCAATTAATTATAATACTTCTTTCAATAGATGTTTATTGAATATAACTTTATTACATTGTGTCTACAAAAGAGATATTTAATATTTCTGCTTTTCTAAATTCATTTGTGAGATTTTAATGCCTTACTAAATAGCCAATTTATATAAAGGTGCCATAAATAGCTGAGTAGTATGTTTACTCTTTTTATTTCCCATTCAAAAATGTCTAGGGTATACAGTCTATTCAGGGAAAACTAGTACCTCCAATGATAATAAGCACGGAATCAAGATCAGCTACTGCACTGAGGTAAATTCTTCAAGTTGAAATGGCTACAAACCAAGACCAAAGTTGTACATGATTTTTTTTTTTGCATATGATTGTGGACTCAATGCAGCCTCAGAATGTGAAATTCAACAAAGTATGGGTCGATTCTCTGCTGCTTGTGCTAATTTTGTCTAACAATTAATACCAAGAAAACACAGGTACTCCTTCAGCCAGCACCACACCACCCATACATGGAAGCATTGGTTCTAGGAAGTGGAGAAATTTTGAATGCTGTGGATTAGTTCTCTTGCCTTGTCAGTATAATTTCTAGGGATGTACACATTGATAATGAGGTTGACACACACATTGCCAGAGCCAACTCAGCATTTGGGAGGCTCAGAAGGAAATTGTGGGAGAGAAGAGGTTTTAGACTGACTACCATACTGAAAGTTCATGGAGTCATTGAGCTGACCTCATTGTTGTATGCCTGTGAAACCTGGACAGTCTACCATACTTCACTTGAAATAAATAGATTTCATTCCAATCTCTTTATTTTTTTGTTTGGTTTTTTTTTGGAGGGCAATTGGGGTTAAGTAACTTGCCCAAGGTCACACAGCTAGTTTGTGTGTGTGTGTGTGTGTGTGTGTGTGTGTTAAGTGTCTGAGGCCAGATTTGAACTTGGGTCCTCCTGACTCCAGGGCCAATGCTCTATTCACTGCACCACCTAGCTTCCCCTTCAATCTCTTACTTTAACTATGCATGCATCTTTCAACTTGAATTGTGTTTCTTGTTAACAACATATTATTGGATTCTGTTTTCTAATTTGTTTCACTATGGTCTTCCATTTTATGGGTAAGTTCATTCCATTCACATTCATAAATATTTTTGTTAATTGTGTGTTGTCCTTCAACTACTTATGCATTTCTTCTCTTTGTTTCCTATTCCCTTTTTAAAAGAAAAAGAGAGTGATGAGAGAGAAGGCATGAGTTTATAATCAGTACTGTACATTTGGTGTAATCTGTATCTGCCCCTCTTCTCTTTCCCTTGCCCAGAGCCCAATAACAACTTCTCGTTCTTTTTAAATTTTCTTATAAGTCTCTCTTCAAAATCTACCTTCCTGAGAGTTTGTTTTAAAACTAATCCTTCCTTTAATCTACTTCTCCTATTATTCCCTCCTTTGACTTCTCCCCTTTCCCTCCCATTTCCTTATTGAGCAAAATGTATTTCTGTACTCAGCTGTGTGTATATTCTTCCTTCTTTTGACTAGTTTAGATGCCAATGAAGTTCAAGTGTTTTTGCTTCCACCCTGTCGATCTCCCTTTCCTTGTTTGTATAGACTTCTGTTTATGTATCACAACGATATGAAATAATTTTTTCTCTCTTTCCTCTACCTTTCCTCCCCCCCAGTCAATTTCCATTCTTTTTTAAAAGTATTAAACATAACAATGCTATTCTCAGGCCCTCTGTTTTTAGTATATTCTGGATTATGATCATCTGATCATGATAATTATGAAGAGAGATATATGTATCCTCTTCCCATATTAGAATGGAAACAATTTATCTTTAATCCCTTATGATTTCTCACTCATGTTTATCTTTTTAGTGTTTCTTGATTCCTGTGTTTGTATTTCAGTGTTTCTACTCAGTTCTAGTCTCATCACCAGAAAATCTTGGAAGTCCTCTATTTCATTAAAGATCCATTTTTGCCCTGTAGGATTGTATTATTTTGTTGGGTGGGTTATTTTTTGTTATACTACTATCTCTTTTGTCTTCTGGAATATTGCATTTCGAGTTCTTTTTATGGCTTCTAAATCTTATGTCATCTCCTAAAAGGCTCCTCAATACTTAAATTCTTTCCTTTTATTTTTTCTTTGACCTAAAAGTTCTGGATTTGGATTGTAATATTCTTGCAGTGGTCATTTTGGGGTTTCTTTCAGAATGTGACTAGTAGATTCTGTTTCTACTTTGTCCTGTAGCTATAAGACATCAGGAGAGTTTTTATTTATTATTTCTTGAAATATGTCTAGGCTTTAGCAGTTCTAGATTTCTGTATTACAGAGCAATAATCATCAAAACAATCTGATACTGACTAAGAAATAGACCAGTCGATAATTGGAATGGATTAGGTACACCATATACAATAGTAAATGATTATAGTAATTTAGTATTTTATAAACCCAAAGATCCATACTTTTGATGTTAGAACTCAACATTTGACAAAAATTGCTGGGAAAACTAAAAAGCTGTTCGGCAGAAAATATACATAAACCAATATGTCACATTGTATACCCAGATAAAATCAAAATGGATAAATGATTTAGATACAAAGGGTGATGTGATAAGCAAATTAGGGCAGCATGGGAAAATGTACCTGTCAGATCTATGAATAAGGAAAGGGTTTTGACCAAAGAAGAGATAAGGTAGGATTACGGGAGTAAAATAGATAATTTTGATTATATGAAATTAAAAGACTTTTGCATCAATAAAACTAATGTGCCAAAATTAGAAGGAAAACAGAAAACCTGGGAGGGTGGATTTTTATAGAAAGTTTCTCTGATGAAGACCTCATTTCTCAACTATATAAGGAACTAAGCCAAATTTATTTTTTTTTTAATATTAAGAGCCAATCCCAGTTGATAAATGGTCAACAGACATGAACAGGAAGTTTTCAGAAAAAGAAATCAAAGCTATCAATAGTCACAGAACAAAATTCTCTCAGTCTTTACTGATTGGAGAAATGCAAATTAAAACTCTGAGACAATACTTCATACTGATCAGAATGGCTAAGATGGCAGGAAAAGAAAATGACAAATGCTGGAGATGTAGAAAAATTGGGACACTAATGCACTTTGGTGGGGTTGTGAACTAAGCCAACTATTCTGGAGAAGAATTTTGAACTACACCCAAAGTGTTATTTTGAAGAATGTGCATACCTTTTGACCCAATGATATCAGTCTATATCCCAAAAAGATCAAAGAAAAGAGAAATGACCTATTTGTGCAAAAAAAAACATTTATGATGACTCTTTTTGTGGTGGCAAGGAATTAGAAATCAAGGGGATGCCCAGCTGAGTGGTTTGTAATTATGATTCAATACTGTTGTGCTATAAGAAATGATGAGCAAGATAGTTTCAGAAAAACCTGGAAAGATTTATATGAATTCATGTAAAGTGAAGGGAGCAGAACCAAGAGAAAATTGTACCCAGTAACAGCAATCGAGTAACAGTGATTAATTTTGAAAAACTTAGCAACTCTAATCAAAACAATAATCCAAAACAACTCCAAAGGATACTGTCCACTGCCAGAGAAAGAATTTATGAACTCTGAATGCAGATTGAAGCACACTTTTTTAACTTTCTTTATTTTTCTTAATTTTTTGTCACTTTTCTTTTGCAATATTCATAATATGGAAAAACGTTTTGCATGACTTCACATATATGGTCAATATCAAATTGCTTGCCTTCTCAAGGAGAGGAAAGAAAATGGAGGGAGAGAATTTGGAACTCACAATTTTTAAAAATGAATGTTAAAAAAATTATATGTAATTGGGAAATATTTAATAAAATATATTTTTTTAAAAATATGTCTGGCTCTTTTTGGTCACAACTTTCAGATGATTCTTAAATTCTTTCTCTTTGATCTATTTTTCTTTCTTTTTTATTTTTTTTTCAGGGGGGAAGGCTGGGCAGTTGGGGTTAAGTGACTTGCCCAAGGTCACATGGCTAGTAAGTGTTAAGTGTCTGAGGCTGGATTTGAACTCAGGTCCTCCTGAATCCAGGGCCAGTGCTGTATTCACTGTACCACCTAGCCACCTCGCCACCTCTTTGATCTATTTTTCAGATCATTTTTTTTTGCTATGAGAAATCTCATAATTTTTCCCATTTTTTTCAGTCTTTTGACTTTGTTTTAATATTTCTGGTTGTCTCTTAGAGTCTTTAAGTGTGACCCAAGACAATGTATAATCATTTCCCTCCAGCTGTGAACTCTGCGAGTTCCTGATCAGCATTTAAATCTGAGCAACATCACTGTTGGCTTGCCCCTGTCTGGAAGTGTCAATATAATATTACCAGATTTATTTAATATCAGCCAACTGGAAAACTCTCAAGGTTCAAAGTGAAAGAACTTCACATTTCCCTTTGCTCTGGTATTCTTGACTACTTATACAGGCTTCAGACTGGTTTGGAGGATAGAAGTGTCTCTGTTCTGCTTCTGGGATCAGTCACACAACTACTGTTTGCTTCTGAATTTGTTCCTAGTATAGAACAAGGTCTAAAGTCATCAACTGTTCCTTAGCCTTGAATTCAGCTCCTTAGTAGATCTGTTTCTTGGTCTGCCATAGATTTGTGACCCAAAACTGGGTAGTGAGCAACAGAGCTACCTGTTGATACCAAATCCACATTCTACACAAGGTCAGGGTTTTTCTTTATGGGTCTGGGACCTCTTCTTGACCTGGTGCACAGCCTTGGTCTCCTTCAATTCCTGTATGCTTGAATGCTCTGCACAGTGAGCCCCTGGCCAGACTCTGTCCCCAACATCTGCAGACCTATCTGTCTCCCTTTGTTGATTAGGGCTGGAAAAATGACTCTCTGTGATTGTTTTTCTTCGATTTCCCAATCAAGTTTCTGTCTTGTGTGTTTTCTAGTTACATTGGAGGAATTCAGCTCTACTTTTTTCCTGCTACTTTGCTATCATTCCTCTTATTACCTGGGAGACTTTGATTGTTATCACAACTGTAGCCTTCTCTTCCATTAAAGGCATCTGTACATCAAGGATTCATTCCAACTCTGCAATCTTATTCTTGTGTGATCCTCAATGGCTATTGAATTACTGAAGTGAATAAAGGGGAGATCCCTGTATTCACCAACACTTCAGATGAAATAACTGATCCAAGACTAGGTCTGCCATCTCTTAAAGGCTGCCAGCTACTGGCCTAGTCAATTCCTCCAGGCCAGGCCAGCCATAGTGTTGGGTGGGGGAAGTATGAGAAAAGGCCCGAATTTCTGAGAAGTTTATCTGAACTTGAAGGATCCTCCCTTGGTCATATGGTGAGAAATTCAGTGAATCAGCAAGTTAGCTGCCTGTGTGCCCCATAAACCTTTGGTGGGGCTCTACTATCCCACTCCTTGCCACCTTCGAGAGGGAGAAAAGTAAACATGTTCAACTGAGAAACCTCACTCAGTGAACTATTGCTTCATGATGTGAATCCAGGAAAAGAGGAAAGGGGTCAGTCGCTCAAGTATTACTAAAAGTCAACAATATCTGAACAAGCAGAAATAAAGGGGGAAGGGAGAGGGGGCCCAAAATCTTTGAGCTCACCAAAGAAATATTATCTAATGCCAACAAAGAGTCAGTATTTCTGGAAGTACTTGAGTTTCATATTAAAACATCACTGATTTCTGCTCAGTCCAGATCAAATATCACTTTGAGGGCTTGGATGGAGGTGTGTGTGCGTGTGTGTGTGTGTGTGTGTGTGTGTGTGTGTGTGTGTGTGTGTGTG
>NW_027185771.1:11231270-11249251 GCF_028583685.1 Petaurus breviceps papuanus
TGTGTGTGTGTGTGTGTGTGTGTGTGTGTGTGTGTGTGTGTGTGTGTAGCCTTTTTTCCCCAAGAACATGCATCCATCTCCTAGACTGGAAGTCAGTTTCAATTTGCCAAGCTTTCTTTGAGGAGTGTTGGTTTATAGTCTAAGTTGAAGACACACAAAAGAACCTAACTCTTCTTCTTCCAGGCTGTCTAGCCCAGTCTGATAGACTCTGAGGAGCATTAACCCCAGAAGAACTGAGACTAGAGATCACTGGAGAGATGGTGTAGCAGAGCAAAAAGAATCAGAAGACTTGAGTTTGAATCCCTGCTCTGGAATTAATTGTGTGACCTGGGAAAAAATCATTTTGCTCCTCAGTCTCAATTACTTCTCTAAAATAAAGTTTTGAATTATATGGTAATTATGGTTCCTTCTGTCTCTCAGTGGAGTTGCTTGCATGCTATCTCTCTCATTAGAAGGTGAATTCCTTGAGAACAGGGACCATGTTTTTGTTTTTATTCATTTTCCTGCCCAGGGCTTAGCACAGCACCGGTACATACTAAACACTTTTAATAAATGCTTGTTGACTAAATAAATCCCAGGATCTCATGAAGGAACAAATCTTATTAAATTTCAAGAACTGGAACCTCTGATGTCATTACATCTTACTCAAACAAGAGTTCTACAACCTACCTGACAAATGGTCATCCCACCATTAGTGAAAGGCCTCCAGTGAATTCTTCTCACAGGCAGCCCATGCCACTCTTGTCTAACTGTTGGTAGGAAATTTTTAGTCCCATCAAGCCAAAATCCTTGTTTTGCCCTCTGAAGTCTAAGTCTAATGCATCTTCCATGTAATAGTCTTTCATGTACTTGAAGACAGATCATGACCCCACCTCTTTTTCTTCTCCAGGCTAAATATCTTCAGTTCCTTCCATTGATCCCCATATGGTAAGTCTTGCTGGACCTTTCACTATTCTGGTTGTCCTCCTATGAAGATCTGAAAGTTGTCCTTATCTCCCTTAAAATGTGGGTCAAGAACTAAATATAATATTCCAGACAGGAATGACCTTGGCTCACTTTTGAATCTCTCTCTCTCTCTCTCTCTCTCTCTCTCTCTCTTTCTCTCTCTCTCTCTCTCTCTCTCTCTCTCTCTCTCTCTCCCTCTGCCTCTCCCTCTCTCTCTCAACAATCAAGTCAGATCACTCATATCTTCAAAAAGTCTCAGTAGCTCATTACTATCTATAAAAGTAAAACTTAAGTTCTTTTTCTTCAGCATTCAAAGCCCTCAATATCTTGGCAACAACCCACCTTTCCAGTCTTATCTCACATTCTCTTCTCCAGTCAACAGCACAGCTCAGCTACACCTGCTATGCTGTTCTTCACACTCTCCCACCTATGACCTTCTTTCTTCACCTTCACCTGCTGTATCTCTATTCATTAAAGTGTATTTCAAATCCTTCCTCCTCCAAAGAGCCACCACTGACCCTCCCATTAACAAAGACACTTTCTCCTCAGAAATCAGAGTTCTTTGTTTCACATGCATTTACTTTGTAATCCTATACACTATAACTATATGTGTTGCTGTCTTTTTCCATTAGAATGCAACCTATTTGAGGGTAGGGACAGTTTTTGTGTTTTATTTTCTATCCTGTGTTTAGCACAGTACTTAGCACATAATAAATGTTGCTGGACTAATTGATTGATTCTCCATACTAAACCATAAGTCTTTTAAGGACACAACTTTATCTAGATTTTGTTTCTCTTCCAGTGCCTAGCACTAGACTCTGCACACAGTAGATGCTTAGAATTACTGTTGTAATAGTCTCCTAAGCTTCCTACTACTTTTCAAGCTCAATGGTTACTAGTGATCGACAGTAAAAGGAAGGAACACAGGACAGCTGCAGGATAGATAACTGACTTGGGCGCCTTGTGTCCCAGGTAAATGGAGACCACCTATGTGAGCCTCTGTTTTCTCATATGCAAAGAAAATAGCATTGAATTCAAGGTTCTAGTGAAAATTAGACCAATTACAAAAACTTTGCCCGAAACCACAAAAAGGCTTCCTCTTTGGGTGCCACCTATGGCACCCAAACTGGCCATGAAGGAAATGAAAAGGTCAGGTTACCCTGAGAAGATGAAAATCATGTCATGTAGACTAATCGATTCATTAATCCACAAACCACCAAGTTAGGCACAGGTGGCCATGGGGAAGAGAGGAGGAAACACCAACATAAGAGAAATGTCATTCAAAATAACTATAGCATGCATAAAATACCTGGGAGTTAATCTACTAAAATAAGGGTAAGATTTATAGAAATAAATAATTTCAATGATACTCACTACTTATGCCTGAGCTTTGACAATATAATAAAAATGATAAATACTATTTAAACCAACTTACGTACTTAGTCCTAGAGTAGTAAATCACTAAGGAGACACTTTGTAGAACCAGGCAAAATAATAGCAGAGTTCATTAGAGGCAGCTGGTAGCACAGCAAATAGAGCTCTGAGTCTGGAGTCAAGAAAACCTGAGGTCAGATCCAACCTCAGATACTTTTATCTGTGTTACCTAGGAAAAGTTGCTTAACTTCTATTTAACTCAGTTTCCTCATCTACAAAATAGGGGCAATAATAGTACCTACCTCTAAGGGTCATTGTGAGGATCAAATGACTTAATTTTTGTAAAATGCTTATTCCCTTATTTGGATAAACAAAAGATCTAAATAGCAAGGGACATGAGAATAAATATAAATCATAATGATATTGGACCTCAAACTATATTAAAAAGCAATAGTCATTAAGGAAATTTGATGCCAGAAAATAAAAAGAAACAAAAGTAGATTAGTGGGACAAGCTAGATAGGCAAATAAGAGAAGCAATGGGAAACAGTAGCCCAGTGTCTGATGAACCAAAGGGCATATATTACTTGAGGAAGGATTTACTTTTGGTGAGAATTTGTGGGAAAACTGGAGATCAATTTGGGAGAAAATGGTCTTAGACCACCACCTTATACTATACACCTCAATATGTTTAAAATGAATATACATCTTGAATATCAAAAGTCACACCCTAAAAAAAGTTACAAGTGAAAGAGATCAGGTACTTTTCACATTACAGCTAGTGGAAAATCCTTAACTAAATAAGAGATAGATATTATTATAAACAATAAAATTGACTACATAAGATTTAAAAGTTTTATATAAATAAAATAAATGAAGATAGAATTAAAAGAGAAACCATAAAGTGGAGAAAATATAGAATTAAAAGAAAAACCATAAAGTGGAGAAAATACATCATTTATGATTAACAAAAATTTAATATCCAAGGTATATAGTGAATTGACACAAATATATAACACTAAGAAGCATTCCACCACAGATAAGTGGTAAAAGGTTAAGAACGGATTTCAAAAGAATAATTGTAAGTGAAAATGACCACATGAAAACATGTTCTGAGTCACTAATAGTAAGAGAAACAAATTATAAATCTGAAATTTCACCTCCAATCATGAGAATCTGCAAAAAATGACAAAATAAGGAGAGTCAATGTTGGTTGGGCAACAGGAGAGTAGGTGCACCAAAGCACTATTGGTGGAGTTGTGAAACAGTCCAACCACTTTGGAGAACGAAAAGTGATTAAACTGTCCAAACAGTAACAAAGGTTCAGTGTTTACCAAAATATTCACAGAAGCACTCATGGTGGGAGCAAAGAACTTTCCCATCAACTAGGGCATGGCTAAAGGATGCTACATAAATGCAATAGAATATTTATTATTGTGCAGTGTTATTCGATCATTTTTCAGTTGTGTCTGACTCTTAGTGGCCTCATTTGGGTTTTCTTGGCAAAGATACGAGAGTGGTTTACCATTTTCTTCTCAGGCTCATTTTACAGATGAGGAAACTGAGGCAAAGAGGGTTAAGGGACTTGCCCAGAGTCACACAGCTATTAAATATCTTGAGGCCAGATTTGAACTCAGGAAGAGGAGTCTTACTGACTCCAAGCTCTATCCCCTACTCCATCTGGCTACCCTACTGAAAAGTAAGAAATAATAAATGTGAGAAAGTCCATGAAACATGGGAATATTTGTACTAAATGATGCAAAGAAAAATAAACAGAACAAAGAGAACAAAATACCCGATGACCGCAGCAATGTAAATGAAAAGATTATAAAAAGGAAATAGAACTCTGGGTAACTTAATGCCAAGAAAAGTACCAAATTAAATATTACAATATTTGTTATATGATTATTATATATTATAATATAATACGATGATTAAATATTTATTTCCCCCATCTCTTTTGCTAAAGAGATAGAAGAGCACTACGACAGCGGATTGTCAGATGACATCACTTTATGGGATATTTCTGCTAATTTTTTTTTCTTTGTCCCAGGGTAGAATTTGATTGGGGAGGGGGGAATTATTGAAACAACTGTGATGTAAAGACAGCATTTATTAACTAAATGCATCTTTAAAATACTTTAAAGAAGTTCTGGTGCAGTAGAATGTATGAATTTGGATTCAGAGGACCAGGGTCTTACTACCTCTGTGACCTTGGGCAAGTCAGTCTTTCTTTCTGGGCCTCAGTTTCTTCACCTGTAAAATAAGGAGATTGGACCAGATGACTCCCAAGATTCCTTCAAATTCTTGATCTATGATCCTAAAAGACACAGTTCTAACCTAAAAGGCAGTTACAGTCTGATTAGAAAGAAAGAATAGAAGAAGGCAACATGGTGCAATGGAAATATAATTGTTTTGAATTGGGTTCTGGCTCTGGCTCTGCCACTTACCCGCTGTATGGCTTTGGGCAAAGACTAACTCTTCTTATTCTGGATTTTCTGATTGGCAAAATGGGAAGATCTAAGAGTCTTAGAGGACCACAAGTTTGGTATGATCCACAGTATATGTTCTCAAATGGGGGAGACAGCCTTCTCCAAAAGGTTGGAAAACATTTAGACTAGGTGATTTCTTGGATCCAGCTCCAATCAATTGTCAATGAATCTAAGTACAAAATGAGCAGTGGTAAGAATGCTAGAGTTCAGGTCTAAAAGACCCAGGTCTGGCTCTGGTACTCACTAGTTGTGCAACCTTAGGGAAGGAACTTACCCTCTTTGGACCCCATTTTTCTCATCTGTAAAATGTTGGCAACAATATTTGCACTGCCTGTCCCAGGGAGGGATTATAAGGATGTAGGGTCATTAAGTACTTATTAATGGTTTCCTGTTTGTGAGGCACTTGCTAAGTTTGCTAGAGATACACGGTATAAACTGAGAAATTGTCTATAATCATGAAGCAGAGACACAACTAGCAAAGGAAGAAAGGAGGGAAGGAAGGAAGGGAGAGAGGGAGGATGGGAGGGAGAGAAGAAGAGAGGAAGGAAAGAAGGAAGGAAGGAAGGAAAGAGAAAAGAAGGGGAAAGGAAGGAAGGAAAGAGGGAAGGAAGGAGAGAAGGAAGAAAAGAGGGAGGGAAGGAAGGAAATGAGTTTTTCTTAAGTACCTATTGAGCTTTTATTAAGTACCTATTATGTTCTAGGCATGCTACTAAGCCTTCCCCAGTACTCTATCCACTGGGTCACCTGGCTGCCTCTACATGCAGAAATTAGGACTTTGTCCCAGGGTACCCCATTAGGGCATGAAGGGGGGTGGGGGTGTAGCGTGTGATCTTTCTCACCACGAAGAATAGCCTACATATTCTCAGGTCACAGCACCACCACAGCTAGGGTCCCATCTACCGGACATCCTCTCCCAGGGTTGGTCTTTCCTGCTTAAACATCAAAGAGGTGCCAACTAAACCAAGCCCTCTCACAGCATAACTACAAGGAGGGTAAGGCACTCCTCCGTGTTACCATCCCCATCTTCCATCAACTGCTTTTGCTCTCTGTGAGAAAATTCCTAGTTCCAGTTATCAAGGTTGGTGGCATTGGATAGAACTCTAGGCCTAGAGTCTGTGAGACCTGAGTTCAAATGTGGCCTCAGACACTTGTTAGCTATGTGGCCTTGGGAAAGTCACTTGACCTCTGTCTGCCTCAGTTTCTTCCACTATAAAATGGAGATAAGAGTCTCTACCTCAGAACTGTTGTGAGGATCAAAGGAGATAATATTTGTAAAATGCCTAGCACATAGCTGACATTTAACAATTGTTTCCTTCCTATTTCCTATCCTTATCATGACCTTTCCCAGCTACAAGCATCCAAAACTTTGCATTTCACTAGACTGCCTTCTAATTGGGGTGGGCCCTGACCAAATACAGTAGCCTGCCAGGATCATAGACTTAGACTGAATTTGTATTTTTGACAAATCCATGAGTTAGTTTTTTTAACAATTTGAAAGCAATATTTCAATATAATTGGTCTCTTTCAAATAATAATCTTTCGAATTTTATTTTATGCATTTTAAAACATGATTCTGAGGAGTCTATAGGCTTCACCAGAAGACCCAAATGGGACCATGATACTAAAAATGTTAGGATTTAAAGCTAGAAGGGGCCTTAAAGGTAATCTAGTCCTTCATTTTTACAGATTAAGAAGTTGAGACCCAAGGTCTCAAGTGGAGACCCAAAGTCTCTAGGTGGTGCAGTGAATAAAGCACTGACCCTGGAGTCAGGAGGACCTGAGTTCAAATCCAGCCTCAGACGCTTAACACTCACTAGCCATGTGACTTTGGGCAAGTCACTTAACCCCAATTGCCCTTTTCTTCCCCCTCCAAAAAGCAAAAAAATGAAAAAAAAGCTTTTAAAAAAAAAAAGAAATTGAGACCCAGAGAGATTTAAGTGACTTTCCCAAAGTCACATAGGTGGTGAAATTGAAAGCAAAAGGAAAAGGGGACAGAAGAAGATAAGATGGATAGATGGCATCATGCAAACAAAAAAAACGTGAACTTTGGACAGACTTCGTGAGATAGCAGAGAATAAAAAGACGTTGGCGTCCTGTGGTCCATGAGGCCACAAAGAGTCAGACATGACTGAACAACAACAATATCGAATTATAAATCCAGGGACATTCTGTCTCCCACACCAGCTCGAGCCTCGAATGAATGTGCTTCCCCAAGTTAGTCAGAAACAGGTATCCTGTCCTTGAGTAACTTGGAGACACAGAAGAGTGTTCTCAGAAAGACTATGGGAGATCCCTGGGGCCAGCTGTGGGAGCCACATGCCTTGCTAAGCAGAAGGAGGCGAGACCCTGTTGCCACCCCACCTTCAGAGAATAACCTTTTCTCCAAGAAATCAAGAGAGGAAGTTTTTCTGATGACTTTGATTTTTAAAGGTCTGAGTATTTACATGAATTTTTTAAAAAAGAAAAAGAAAAACCTTGTGTTTATTAAGCAATTAAACCTCTGATAATTTGCTTGCTCAGCACCATTCCTGGACTTTTTAAATCTTTTTTTTTAATGTCAAGTCAGCAGAATGACCGTATTTCCTTTATTTTTTTTAAAGAAGAAGAAAACATGTTCCTTCCAGCTAAGAAGCAGAAATATGTTACTATTTGATATTTCTATGACCTAGTAAGAATCTGGGTCAAAGCCAACCAGACTGAATGGTTTCAATTCCAGAGTTTCAACGATTAATAATAATAATTGTGATTATTACATCATAGGACCATTTTTTAACTAGATATCACTTTAGAGATTATTTTTTGTGGGTATCATGGACCCCTTTGGCTGTCTGGTGAAGCCCAAGGGGTCCCCTTGTCTGAAGAGTATAACCAGGTCCTGATAAGTACAAATAAAGAATTCCCTAAAGTAGTCTCAGTATTCAAATCTGCTCTATTTCCATTAGGCTGAAACTAATGATCGTGCTTTATGTATTTATAATTTCAAAGACTTCAAATTCAAACACATACAGTCACTTCAGAGGATTCATTATTCAAACTAATCAGGGCCTAGCAGTGTATTTGAATGTATAAAATAAAATGCACCGATTACAAAGGAAATCAATGATAGTGAAATCCAATTATCAAAATTTTTAACCGTTCTGGACCCCCGGGTTAAGAACTCTCTCATAAAATCATATGACCACAGATTGAAAACTGGAAGGAGCCTCAGGGGCCCCCACATTTTGTAGATGAGAAAACTAATCTCTAACAACTATTTATATAGCTACAGCCCTTCAAAGTTTTCAAAAGACATCTTACATAGATTGTCTCATTTGATTCCTCCAATACCTCTGTGAGTTAGACAGTGTAGGTTTTAGCTATCTCCATTTCACATATGAAGAAATTGAGGCAAAGAGAAGAAATTTGCCCTGACTCACACAGGTCGTCGGGCAAAAGTGGGGTTTGAACCCAAGGTCTCGGATTACAAATCCATTGTGCTCTTTGTGGTATTGCAGTGGACTTTGACCTACTAGATCATAGAATTATCAAATATACACAATTTTCTGCCTCTTAGATGAAAGAAACATTTTTTCCTTCTTCTTTCTTGAATCTCATAGATTCAGAGAATTCATGGAATGTTAGACATCAAGGAGATTGTAGTGATCATATGGCCCAGACCTCTCAGTTGATGGAGAAGGAAACTGAACTCAAGCCTAGGTCTCTTGTTTCCTAACCCAGTGGCTATGGGATCATAAGAGTAAATGGTTATAAATATAGTGCTGAAAGTAACCAAATATTCCTATAAATGAAGAAAGTGAGACCAAAGGGAGAGAGGCTGGTCCCACATCACACAGTTAGTAAACATCAGAGATGGGATTTGAACCAAGGTCCTTTTGACTCCAGGGTCAAAACTCTGTCCATTACACCACACTACATCCAACTCTATCTTTTCATAGATAAGGAAACTGAGTCTGGGAGATTTGCCCAAGATCAGACTGGTCATTTCTTCTAACTCTAGAGTCAACGTGCTTTTTAATGCACCATGACTAATGAGGAGTTCACAAAGGGAAGCTTAAAGTTAATTGAAGAATCCTCACTATTCTTACTGTCCACTCTGACCTATAGACCCTGTCTATAACATGAGGCTCTCCCTTTACAAAGACTATTGAATGTACTCTCACAAAAATAAAAAAAAATAGATAACCCCATTCATTCCTTCACTCTTTCTTTGGAAACCTGAGGCCCAAAATGTCAAAGCAAAGTCTGGAAAGAACCCTCCCCCTCAACACCAAAAATAATAATAATAACTCCTCAACTCTCAACTCCAGACTCAGATTAGAGTGTGTGGGTGGTTGGTGGTTGAGCACAAAGTGGAGGGGGGGAGAAGGGCAACTAGAAAGGCTACTTTCCCTTCCTCATCCTACCCCCACACACCTTTAGTTGTTCAGATCCAAAATACCCAACACACCCAAAGAACCAAAGTTCTTAGCTCAAATGCATGATGAGGGAGGGGACAAGCATTTGTTAAGAACCCACTATGTTCCAGGAGCTGTGCTAAGTGCTTTACAAATATTATCTCATTTGTTCTCCTTTGATGACCAGGAAGTTGGCTACCCAGCTGCCACAGGCAGAAATGCCTTTTGAGAGTGTCTCATCCTACCCCATCTGCCTCCCTCAACAAGGTTACCATGAGTTAGCCTGTTGCATTGGTTTCCATTCCATTATTCATTCCACTATCACACTTGGCTTGTATTATTTGGCAAAAGTGGAAAAAGAGGATTCTCTTGCCCGTTCTCTTTCCCCTGCCCTGTACCCCATCTCCCTGACCTTCTCACTCCTTTCTCTCTAATAATTTGTATATAAGGTGAAAACTGCTCTAAGCTTCTTTCATGTACTCACCCTTCATTTTAGCCACACTGGTCTTCTCTCTGTTCTTCACACATGATAGCTCATCTTCCATCTCCATGCCTTTGCATAGGGCTATCCCCATGCCTGCAATCTAGCTTCTTTCTAAGCTCATCTCAAACACTACCTCCCATGCTACAGGACACTAATGGTTGTTAGTGATTCATCTTCAAACCTACATTGAATTTACTTTGTATATATTTGTATATACTTATATGTGTACCCATTGGTTCCCCCTGCACTCCCAATACAATGTCATCTCTTTGTGGGTATGGACTGTTTCATTCTTGTCTCTGTGCCTAGAATAGTGTTTGACATGTAGCCAGTCCTTAACGCTTCTTGAGTGATCTCATCCAACTCTCTTATTTTCCATGTGAAGAAAGTGAGCCCCAGAGAATAAAGTGACCTGCCTGAAATCACCAAACTTTTAATGAAAAAGTTACCATGGGAACTTCATTCCTTAGAATCTAATATTTCACCAAAAATATTCTACTTAAATTAACACCACATTATGCAATTTGAAACCCCACGAAATTTACATGATGGTTCCACAGCTGGAAAAGTTTACTCTTCAAAGAGGAGTTATTTTGATAAATCACTTTTCTCTCAATGTCAGTTTCTGCACTTGTAAAATGAGGGGTTTGTACTAGTCACATCTAATGTTCTAAATTTTGAATATTATTACAAAGACATAATGAGCTACTTCCAGTTTTGTAGATTCCCCTCTGCTGTGGGGCCTCTAAGTGGTGACTGGATGACCAATGGCCAGGAATGTCATAGAAGGGATTTCCTCGCATGCACAAGCTCAATTCCATTCTTCCAACACTTACTAAGCACCTACTAATGCTAAGCATAGTGGTGAGTCCTGGAGATACAAATCCTGCACTCAAGAAGCTTATGGTCTTCTAGGAGGGGGAATGATAAAAAAAAATATGTGTGTGTACAGAGAAGAAATACAAAATAATTTCAGGAAGAAATTCCCAGGAACCAGAGTTGTTAATCAAATGATGCCTTTTGTAAGAACTGGTACATACTTGAAGGGAGTAGGGACTTCAAGAGGTGGAGATTGAGGGGTAAAAGTATATCAAATATGTCTTATTTGAAATTTTGTGGTGGGGAGATAAAGAGGAAGGGTCAGCCTGGGCAAAGGCATGGAGGTGGGAGATTTAATGTTATAGCATTGCTAAGATGAATTCAGAAATTCTATGACAAACTTCTACTTCAGTTATGCACAGTGGGGCTATAGAGCCTCAAAGGTTTTATGTTTTTACCTCTCCCTAGGTTACCATCTGTCAGTGGCTTTACATAGAACAGATCCTGATTAAATGAACAGAAACTGGTTTTGAAAGGGTGTGGTGGAGGTATTTTGGTTGAAGCCCATCTGCAAAGAAATGGGGTTGGAAAACAGGGTGGGGAGTGAACAAGGCTGCCCAAAGAACATTCATATGTGGTTTATACATCTGCATGGGCCACAGGGATGCGATATATTTTTTGCATTGTGGAGAATTAAAATGTGGAAGTGGATATTAGATTTGGGGCCAGGGATGATAAAGAAAGAATAGGAAAACCCTCAGAAACCCTTGGGGTGGTGAGCAGAACTTAAGCATCCATTCAGAATTGCAAGGAAATTTATAGATCATCTGGTTCCCCTTGTTTTCACAGGAAGAACCTGAGGGCTGGAGAGGATAATGGATTTAAACCCAATTCTGCTGGCCCCAGACCCAGTTCCCTTACCATCTTAATATGCTATCACCCTCTACAATTAGGGCAAATATTCGAGTTCTTTGCCACTGGGTATTCACATAAGTGGTCAGTATAAAACAAATAGGAGTGCTTTTCCCAAGAAGGTACTAACTTGGTAGCTCTCATGACTTTTTGCCCTTATTGCCTATGACGACTGTAGACAATGATGGCTAGAGAACCCTTCAGCTATGGCTAGTGGAACAGCCTGTCAAGTGTATCCTAGCAGTGACTCTTTATCAAAAATGGATTAGGCTAGATGGTCACTAAGGTTCCTTATGACTCTGAAATTCCACGTCTCTACCTTTCAATCCAGCCTCTTCGATATTTACTAGTTGGTGACCCTGTGCAAGTCACTTAACACCCACTCGCCTCAGTTCCTCATCTATAAAATGGGGATATAAGGGAAAAGTAAATGGAAAACCAGTATCTTTACCAAGAAAAGCTCATGGACAAGTCCATCAGGTCACGAGGAGTCGGGCATGACTGAATGACTGAAAAACAAATGTTGAGATACCTTGACCTCAGTCAAAGGACGCAATGGGTTTAGAATCAAGAGACCTGGGGTTAAATATTAGTTCTACTACTTTCTACTAGTATTTACTCAATCTACCCCTTGGTTTTCCCATCTGGAAAGGAGGAGTTGAATTTGATTATCATAAAAGTCCTTTCCAGATCTCAATCCTTTGATCCTAAGGTCCCAAATATAGCAGCCACTCAGAAAGACTGAACATCAGGACTCAAATTATGCCCCTGGCACTGTGCTAAGAACCAGGGATGCAAAGAAAGAAAGGCAAAAGACAGGCCCTGCCAGAAAGGTGCCCACAGTCCAATGGGGAGACCATGTGCAAATAACTGTGTACAAAGAAGACTATAAAAACATTAAGTTGGAGATAATCAACAGAGAAAAGGCACTAAGATTAAGAAGGACTGGAGAAGGTAAGGCTTTAACTGGGACATGGAGGGAGATGGGGAAGCCAGGAGGCAGAGATGAAGAGGGAAAGCATTTCAGGCATGGAGTAGAGGCAGTAAAATGCCCAGCATTGGGAAATGGTGTGTTGTATTTAGGGAAAAGCAAGGAATCTATTATGTAGTGGGGATTGGCATATGAAAAGACTGGGAAAATAGGGAGGGGTCAGTTTAGAAAGACTTTTCAAAGCCAAACAGAGGACTTCAGATTTGATCCTGGAGGTAAGAGGGAGCCACTGATGTTTACTGAGGGAGTGAGGAGAAGGGAGAGGAGATGTGACAAGGTCAAACCAAAGATTGTTTTGGCATCTGCTGGTTTGGAGTGAAGGAAGACTTGAGGAAGGGAGAGCAACCAGCAAACTACTGCAATAGTTCAGTATAAGATGATAAGGTCCTGGACCAAGGTGGTAGCAGTGCCAGAGGAGAGATGGGAACAAATATGAGAAATATTGCAAAGGTAGAAACAATGTAAAGGACAGAGAGACTCAGTCCTTCAAGGGGCTCTGAGCTGGGGGTCATGATAACAAAATTTTACTGCAGTCCTGGGCCCATCCTGGCTCCTTTACCGAAAGGTGAAGAGAAATTCCGAAACCTAATCAGTCCCGATATGGTTCCCCTTTCCCTAGCCACAGGAAAACAGGACTAATGTGATTGATTCCTTTTTAGCTGTCTCTTGTTCCTTGGTGTGGGCTCTGTAAACCTGGATTTAGGAAGTTACTGTGTGTTCTGAGTGTACAACTTCACATTTTCACTTTTTTACGAAAAGGTAAGTGACTAATAATGTAAGCCACCCCTGTTGTGTTACTGTGGAAACACCTTAATAGTCAAAGCTTTGGAAACTTCATTGTCCCACTCCATGAGTGCTCAGGCCTGAGATAAACTGAAATTAAGAATGAGAAGGACTAAAGCAGAAATGAGGTCCAAGGAGAAAACAATAGGGGAGGCACTTGTAATGGAACTTCGAGGTGGTCACCTAAACTCCTAAAATCATGGGATGTTCATTGGGAGGGTCCCCAGTGGTCAACTAGATCTACCCAAAGCTGAGTAAGATTTCCCTCTACAGCATGTCTGCCAAATAGTCATGCAGATTTTGTTTAAATATCTTTGATGAGGCGTTTAATAGGCAGACAACATGCAAATAACTGTACAAATGACTGTCCGCACAATAAATTGGAGAAGATCAACAGAGGGAAGGCACTAATATTGAGGACTGGAAAAGGCTCCTTGCAAAAGATGAGTCTTTAGCTGAGACTTGAAGGTAGACAGGGAAGCCAAGAGGCAGAGATGAAGAGGGAGAGCGTTCCAGGAATGGGCTACAAGTCAGTCTCACCATCTCCCAAAGCAACTCATTCTATTTGAATCACTCTTATTATTGGAGTCATCATTCTTCACACCGTCAAGATTTGCCCCTTTGGAACCCATTGCCCCTAGTTCTTTCTCAGACAAAATGTAAGGTAATTTCCCTTTAATTATTTGAAGATAAATCACTTAATAGCTATGTGACCCTGGGCAAGTCACTTAACCCTGTTCGCCTCAGTTTTCTCATCTATAAAATGAGCTGGAGAAGGAAATGCTAAACCACTCTGTATCTTTGCCAAGAAAACCCCAAATGGGGTCATGGGAAGTTGAAAATGACTGAAAGGACTCAACAACAAAATTCTCATGTCCCTCCACCTGTCTCTTCTTTTCTAGTCAAAACATCTCCAGTTTCCTCAACAGAATTTTAAATGACACAAACTTGAGGCTTGTCACCCTACTGGTTGCCGGATCTGAATATCCTTCTGCTAATTAATTCTTGGGGGACAGAACCAGATCAAGGAGTTCTGAAGTAAGAATTTATATGTTGTATTAGCAATACAATTGAATTTATTTCAATTGAGCAAACATTTGTTAAATACCTACTGCACAGGGTCTTTGGTGAGGTGTTGGGGAATAATAAAATGGTTTTCAAGAGAATGATGAAGTGGTTGTCACAATTATGCAAGACACTCTGTCCCTTATTAGGAATGCATGAACCTGGTGTCAGGTGACCATTTTACTCCCCTACTAAATAATCTCCAGACATTCCCCACTATCTGCAGGATAATATATAAAATTCTATTTGGATTTTATCCTGGAAAGCTGGAAGCCTCAAATACAATCCTCATCTGGTCACTCATCACGGCCCAGAGATGACCCTGAGTTCTTGAAGGCTAAGTGAGGTGGGCACAAGTTTTGATATGTGCTATCAAGATGGAAAGGCTTAGAGTTCAGCCCTGATGAAGGACCAACTTTGTGGCTATTGTCCAAGGGCCGGTTTAACCAAGTTCATTTATTTGTCCAACATTCAACATGCATTTACTTGAACACTACTCATTATCTTTCCCCAAAAAACCCTCCTCTCTTCTTCTCTATAACATCCTCCAGTGACTTCTTTCTTACATCCTTCTCTATTTCTACATCCTACAGTCACCTTGGCTTACAACCTTGATATTATCCTCAACCCATCCCTACTCCCACTCTACACGTCCAGTCTCTTGCCATTTCTTGTCATTTCTACTTTTCATGACATCTCTTATAAAAATCTCCTTTTTTCCACTCACTTAATCACCACCCTAGTACAGATTCTTATCCCTTTATCTTAAACTATTGCAATAGCCTAGATTTCCCTGCCTCAAGTCTCCCCCAACTCCAGTCCATTCTCTACTCAGTTGCCAAAGTGATCGACCTAAGGCACAAGTCTGACCATTTCAGTCCTTTACTCAATAATCTTCCTTGTCTCCCTATTACTTCCAGGATGATATATAAATTCCTCTGTTTGGCTCTAGAAACTCTTCCTACATTTCCAGTCTTCTAACACTTCACTCCCCTCCATTGACTCTAAAGATTCAGCAATACTCTCCATGTTGTTCTTACTACACAACACTCTACCCACCAACTCTGTCTTATCACTGGATCTCCCTTATGCGTGGAATCTTCTCCCTTCTTATTTCTGTCTCTAGTCACCTTCAAGATCCAACTTAAAGCCTACCTTCTGCCAAAAGCTTCTTCTGTTCCCTTCTCAAAACCTTCCCCTCCAGGGGCAACTAAATGGCGCAGTGAATGCCCTGAAGTCAGGAGGATCTGGGTCCGAATCTGGCCTCAGACACTTAACACAAAAAATAATCATGTGACCTTAGGCAAGTCACTTAACTACAATTGCCTGCCCCCCAAAAAAGAAAAAGAAAACCTTCCCTTTCCAGTGCCTTCACTTCTGAAGTTACTTCCATTTACACCATATTTTTGTGTACATAATGGTTTGCAAGTTGACTCTCCCTAAAGTGTATGCTTCCTGAGGGCAGAGGTCATTGTTTTTCCTTTGTTTCCTCCACACTTAGCAGCCTATTAACAAGTACTAGTGTAAGCTAAGGAAGCAGAAAAAAAAAATAAAAAACAAAAAAATCCCTTCACTCAAGGAGCCCACCTGAAGGCCCAACCCAAACCTGAAAAATAATCCCCAAGAAAACATGCCTGACAAGCGGTCACATTCACCACGGCTGGAGATTTGGTGAATATACACAAGAACTACCAAATCAGTACCTTCTTGGGGAGACCACTCTTGTCTGGTTATCCCTTATCTGGATACCTTAATTTTAAAGTGTGATAGCAGGGCATAGTGAAAAGAACAGTGAGTTTGAAATCAGGAGAGTCTGGTCAGAATCCTGACCCTGCCTCCTATCACCTGGGCAACACCAGGCCAACTGTTTAAACCTCTCTAGGCCTCATTTCCTTCTTGTATATAATAAAGGTGGGGGGAGGGAGAACACAATGTACACAGATAAGTAGGAGAAGCTCATCTTTAGACTGGTGATTTTTTTCAGCCATAGTATCTCAGGAAAGACAGAGAAGGACTAAAATCTATGTCGATGGGGAGGTCTACTGTCAAAATTTCAGGTCCTTGAAGTGAAAGTTCTGACGGCACTTTTTGTGTGGGACTCCAGAGGGCAACATTAGGTTTATAGATTAAGAAATGGAAGTAACTTCAGAAATCATCCAGTCCAGATCCTCATTTTACAGATAAAGAAACTGAGGCCCAGAGAGGTTGAATGCCCAAGAATAAGTTTTAGAAATGAGGATATATGTCCAAATCACCTGATTCCAAGTGTAGCCTTCTTCCCACTTATTATGTGCCCAAGATCACATAATTAAAAGTGGCGGAGGAAGAATTCCAAACCAGATCTTCTAACTTGAAGGTAGGTGTTCACCAGCATACCATACTTGTCACATAATAGGAAGACTGAAACCAGAAAGAAGCTTCGTTGATTATTCAATCTATCCCTTCCCTTTCTTCCTGTCTTTTTAATAGGTAGAAAAAATGATATAAAGTTGGGTTTTTTTAAAGAAAGATAAAATCAGAATGGAAATGTGACTTTTGTTTCTTGTTTCAAAAAAGCATCTTGAAAAATAATGAAAGTTTGTTGTTCTATAATTATAATCCCATGTATTTTTGATGGCCTTGACTTTGGGGTTGAGGAGGGTTATGGCTCAATCAGGGAAGTGGGGTGAAATCTGATTGCTCTTCTTATAATTTTGTCTAGGTTTATTCCTCTATAAAATGGGATGAGGAGCAGATAACTTGAGACTAGGTGAGTGAAAGAGAAGAAGGAGGAGGAGGAAAAAAAGGAGAAGAAAGTAACATTTACCTGGTATTTTATAGTTTGCAAAGCATTCTACAAATATCTTATCTTATCCTCATAACAACCCTAGGAGATAAATTCTGTTATCACCCCCATTTTATAAATAAGAAAAATGAATCTTAGAGAGATTGAATGGCCCAGTATCTGAGTGATTGAATGAACCAAAAGGCCTTTAGTTAGTACTTACTATGTGCCAAGCACATAGTAGGTAAGGTTTGAGGGGATAGACACCGAAAAAATGAGACAGTCTCTATTCTACAGGAGCTCACACTCTAAGACTAAATTCAGCTACAAGGTAGATGGAAGGGCCCAGAAATCCTAAGGATTCAGTGACAGGAGAGACAGCGAGGCCCATATGTCCTTAGATTATAACAGTAGATCAAAGTGATTCTGCCAACAATGTATTTTTTTCTAAAGCACAGGTCTACCCATATCAATAAACTCCAGTGGCTCCTGATCACTTCCAGGATCAAATACAAAATGTTCTATATGGCATTCAAAGTCCTTCATAATCTGGCCCCCACCTGCCTTTCCAATCTTTCCACCTTGATCCAGGGACATGGTAGTCCTTGCTCTACCATGAACTGGACACCCCATCTCTTGGCTCTAGGCATTTTCTCTGACTGTTCTCCTCTGCCTGGAATACTCTCACTTCTCATCTTCCCTAGATTCCTCCAAGTCCCAGCTAAAATCCCATCTTCCTGCAGTGAGCCTTTCCCACTCCCTCTAGTGGGAGTACCTTGTCTTTTTTACTTATTCCCTATTTTTCTTGTATTTACCTTGTTAGCCTGTATTCATTCCCTTGCTGTCTCCCCCACTGGACTGTAAACTCCTTGAGAGTAAGAATTTTCTTTTGCCTTTTCTTATATCCCCAGCATATATATATATATATATATATATATATATATATATATATATATATA
>NW_027185771.1:11249261-11266407 GCF_028583685.1 Petaurus breviceps papuanus
ATATATATATATATATATATATATATATATATATATATATATATATACAGTGTCTGGCACATGGTACGTGCTTAAACAAGTAATTATTGACTGATTAAGGTCAGTACTGGGGGCCTGAAGAGCCTAGAGACAGGTCTGATGGCCAAGCTTCTTGGCCACCAGAAGTGATAGAGTTGGCGACTCCCTTCTTATCTAAGATATCAACCTCTCAATTTCCCCAATTGTAAAATCAAGATAACTAACCCTTACTACCAACCTCAAAGGGCTATTCTGAAAAAAAAGCCCTTTGTAAACCTTAACGTGTTATAGAATTGGGAATTGTTATGGCTATAAGGGAATGAGCTAGTCAGAATAATACTAACATTTAGTATAATACTGTAATACTAACAGAATAAAGCTAACATTTATATGATACTCACAATGTGCCACTATGCTAAGCCTTTCACAATCATTACCTAATTTAATCCTTACAACAACCCTGGGAGGTAGATGCTTTTATCATCCCCATTTTGTAGATGGGAAAGGTGAAGCAAATAGGTTAAGTGACTTGCTAAGGTCACCTAGCTAGCAAGTATCTGAGGTCGGATTTGAACTCAGTTCTACCTGACTCCAGGCCCAACACTATCCACTGCACCATCTAGCTACCTAAATCACTATTGCTAACAGCTCTATCATTTTCATACCTAAATCTTTGAATTCCTTTAAACCTTACTCCAAATTATATCTTCTCTTGAATTTATTACTGGGATATTGATGTTTTAATAATCATGCTGTTAATTTCAATGAAGGGTTATATGTTTATGGGGAAAAGTCCAAATGACTGGATCACATGCTAAATGCTCTGAGATAGTTATTGATGAAAATCTAACAATTGGTCTATGCAGCTTTAACCCAAGTCACCACTATTCAGCTGGTGTCAGCTACATGAATCATACACATAGAGCCTAGAAGGTGCTGCCCTTGCACCCTCAAACCTACAGAGAGGAAACAAGCACAGATCTTGATTAAAAATCATCAAACAATGAGCTCTAGGCACAAAGTCCATGTCATCAAATTATGAAGTCGCTGTACTGTGATAGAGTCCAAAAAAGCACAGAACTTCCAGCCAAAAGATTCAAAATGCCAGTGTGAATCCAGACACAACTACTTACTTAGCTAGGTCATGATCTTGAACAAAGTGCTTATCCTTTCCGGACCTCGGTTTCCCCATCAGTTAAAAAAAAATAGTTGCTAAAATCCCTCTCAGGTCCCTTCCAACTCTATTACTCAGAGTGGCCTAAGACAGCATTTCACTGAAGAAAATCTCTCCCCATATAGGCTGATACTTTATAAATAAAGAAAAATAAAGCTTGGTTCAAAATTAGCACAAGACAGACACTTGACAGAGACAGAGAACACAAGACATGGTTTCCTGTCTCTCTCACTTTTTTTCAGCGTGGTTTTTTTTAAGAGTTCTAGTAAAGGTTCCTCCCTCTCCACTACCAGCTAAGACCCCCTGGCCGGAAGGCTCAGAACCCGAAAAAGAACATGAGCCCAAGCATTGCACAATCTTCCTCCATCGTCTTTATACAGCATGGGAGAAGAGAGGGAGAGGAGGAGGAAGGGAAGAAGGGGAGGGGGAAGGGAAGAAGGGGGAGGGAAGACAAGGAGGGAGGAGGAAGGGAGAACACTCAACTGCAGGTGGACTCAGGCTGCCACAGGATTGGTTTGGATTAAAAAATTTATAATATTAATAACTCAAATTTTATGGAGTAAGATCTGCCAAGCACTTCCAGCTCAACAATCCTGTTAATCATTCAACAAGCATCTATAGGTGACTTACTTCCAGCCAGCCATCATGCTAGGTGCTGAAAATAAATGCAAAGATAGACAAACCCATAGTTCTCGCTCCCAAGGAGTTCACACTCTTATAGGGGAGACAATATATAACTTCCAGTCCTTTGATATTTCTAGTGTACCATAAGCATCTGCAAGAAGACCTAAGGATGCCATGCTAACTCTACTCAAGTATCTAAAATTTTATGAGAAAGCTAAATAGAATGTTGGATTTGGCATCAGAAAGATCTGAATTTGAATGCTGTTTCAGACACTTTCTAGCTGTGAGACCCTGATCAAATCACTTAACCTTCTTCAACCTCAGTTTCCTCATCTGTAAAATGGTGATAATAATAGCACCTACCTCCTAGGGTTGTTGAATAGAAGGACAGGACTGACCATGGAACATGCTGACTCATGAGGATGTAAGCCATCTGTTACTCAAAGCAATGCAACAGTTGCCTGATGGAATCTGTTAAGGAGCGCTATGCAAGGGATTCTTGCATGGCTGAACTAGGTGACCATTAAAGTCTCCTACTGACTTTGAGATGCTATGATTCTGGGAATCTCTGGATTTCCTTCAGTTCCAATTTCTTTTTGAATCAAACATAAGGGTGTACCTTCCTGCTAAGGCAGAGCCAGATAGGTCTGTCTACCTCCAGATGACCAGGATGAATGGAAAGTTTCCTTTCTGGAGGACAGAACCAGCTTTGAAAATGGGCTGATTAAGAAAATACCTACAGTTTAATGGAATAAGCAGAAGATGTGGAGATCAGGGATTTACGTTAGAATTCTAGCTTTTCCTACTTATGCGATAATGTATACAAAGCACTCTGCGAACTTAATAGTACCATATTAGTGTCAGTAATTATCATCATCATCGTTATTAATACTGCTTAAGTACAAACAATAGGTAGATGGATAGATAGATAGCAGCTCAGAGGTCATTGCCCCATTTTGCCAAATTACATGCCCAAAATTGCAAACAAAATTTTCTCATTCTGTTACCTCCAGGTTACCAATGGCTATATATGGCAAGTAACCTGACATAGAAAGAACACTGGCCATCCCTCTATGAAAGTTCTCCATTTCCCAAAGCAACTCCATTCTGTTTCTATTCATGCATATGAAGCATGACCAACCAACTCTGAGACTCTTCTGGAGTCATGTGTTGACTTTGTTCAGAGAGAGCACATTCATCTCAGTGCTAGAACCTTCCCTCTGTTGATAATTTCCTATTTATCCTGTATATAGCTTGTTGGGACACAGTTGTTTGCATGTTGTTTCCCCCATTAGACTATAAGCTCCCTGAGAGCAGGAGCTGTCTTTTGTCTTCCTTTGTATCCCCAGCACTTAGCATAGAGCCTAGCACATAGTGGGTGCTTAATTTATTTTTTACTAACTGGTGCATAGTAGATACTTAATAAGTGGTTATTGGTGGAATAAATGAATATGCATATATGCTGTATATGACTTAAGAATGCTATACTCTCAGCAGAGCCAAGATAGTGGAGCATAGGCAACAACTTAGCTAAACTCTCAACATTCCGCTCCAACCAATTTTAAATAATGCCTCAGATTGAATTCTGCAGTGGAAGAGCCAACAAAAGGTTGGGGCAAGATATTTTTCCAGGCCAAAAGTTGACAGGAAAGGTCTGTGATGCCAGGGTGGACACCAGCTTAGAACTCAGCACACTTGGTGGCAACATCAGCAGTGGGCTCTGGAGGTGGCTGCTACAGAAGTAGCAGCTGCTTCAGGAACTCTCAGCCCAGAGACTACTCATCAGAAAGAGATTAAAAGGGACACTTTGCTGACATCAGGTGCAAGCCCCTGTTGCATTGTCCACAGAGTCCAAGATCCAGGGTTAAAAGAATGCACAAGTGCTAGTTGTATTAGGGGAGCAGAAGCCCTGGTCACAGTTCCATGGTAGAGAGGGGCACTTATGGAGATTTACAAGGGACCCTTTGCTGACATCAGGTGCAAGCCCCTGTTGCATCGTCCACAGAGCCCCAGATCCAGGGTTAAAAGGAGCACAAGTGCTTGTTGTATTAGGAGAGCAGAAGCCCTGGTCACAGTTCCATGGTAGAGAGGGGCACTTATGGAGATTTACAAGGGAGCAGGAGCCTTGGTCTGAGTTCCAGGGCCAAGAGGAGCACTAGCACTTGCAGCTACAGGACAGCAGGGTCCCTTCCTAGGTAAAGACCAGTGCAAAGGCCAGGGGAAAAGACTACACCTCTCCTTTGAGCATACCAGTTTGGAAGCACCAAAAACCTACAGATCCCCAGAACCAGCTCTAAGGACAGCAACACAAAAAACCTAAAAACCTGAAACTTGGGAGAGTGTATCCTCCACCCTGAGAGCAGAGCTCAATTTTATCATAAAGTTAAAAGTAAAGAAATGGTATGAAAAAAAAAAACTGAGCAAAAATACAAAACAAAACAAAAAGAATCTGACCATAGAAAGCTATTATGTTGATAGGGAAGACCAAAACACAACCTCAGAAGAAGACAACCAAGCCAATACAGCTACAAGTGAAGTCTCAAAGAAAAAAAATGTGAATTGTACACACACTTAACAAGAATTCCTGGAAGAGCTCAGAAACTAGTTTAAAAATAAAAAAGAGAGGTAACAGAAAATTGGGGGAGGGAGCAATGGGAGTGATGCAAGGAAATTACAAAAAGAGAGTCAACAACTTGGTAAAAGAGGCACAAATACACACACACACACACACACACACCTTAAAAAACAGAATTGGCCAAATGGCAAAAGAGACACAAAAATTCACTGAAGAGAGGAGCACATTAGAAAGCAGAATTGTCCAAATGGAAAATGAGGTACAAAAATTCACTGAAGAAAATAAAATAATCACTTTGCTAGTATTTTATTTAAAATTTTTGAAAAAAAAAGTATGCATTAGGGAAATTGGTCTATACTTTTCTTTCCTTGTTTTTGCTCTTCCTGGCTTAGGTATCAGCACCATATTTGTGTCATAAAAGGAATTTGGTAGGACTTTTTCTTTGCCTAGTTTTCCAAATACCTTATATAGTATTGAAATTAATTTTTCTTTAAAGGTTTGGTAGCATTTACTTATGAATTTGTCTGGTCCTGGAGATTATTTTTAGGGAACTCATTTATGACTTGTTCAATTTTTTTTTTCTAAGAAAGGTTATTTAAGAATTCTATTTCTTCTTCTGTTAATTTAGGCAATTTTTATTTTTGTAAATATCCATGCATTTTGTCCATTTATCTATATATAACTGAGTAAAATAGCTTCCAATAATTGTTTTATTTTCATCTTCATTGGTGGTGCATTCACCCTTTTGATTTTGATACTAATACTTTAGTTTTCTTCTTTCTTTTTTAAAATCAAATTATTAGTTCAATGGCTTTTTTTAAAATGAGCAATTGGGGTTAAGTAATTTGCCCAAGGTTACACAGACAGTTTGTGTTTGTGGGGGGGGGGGGGCGGTATTAAGTGTCTGAGGCCAGAACCTATCCCGGGCCCTCCCGACTTTGGGGCCAGTGCTCTACTCACTATGCCACCTAGCCGCCCCAGTTCAATGGCTTTTAACTTTCAATTTTATTGATCTCTCCTTTGACTTTCAGGATTTCTATTTTTCTGTTTAGTTGAGAATTTTTAATTTATTTTTTTCTAATTTTTAAAATTGCATGCCCCAATTCATTGATCTGCTTTCATTGATCTGTTCTTTATTTTATTGATGTAGGTATTTATAGATAAAAATTTTTTGTATGTTGTCTCACTTGTCATTCTCTTTAATGAAATTATTGTCTGCAGTTATTTTAAATATGATTTAAAATGGAAGCCTGGCCCTTTGTTGAACATAATTTTTATTACTTTATGGTCTAAAAAGGATGCATTTAATTTTTCTGCATTTGTTTGTGGGCTTTTTATACCCTACAACATGGTCGGTTTTTGTGAAGGTGCCACGTACAGTTGAGAAAAAGGTATACATCTTTCTATCCCAATTCAATTTTCTCCAGAGGTTTATCATATCTAAAATTTTTTAAATTCTATTCATCTCCTTAACTTATTTCTTATTTATTTTATGGTTAGATTTATCTGGTTTTGATAGAGTAAAGTCAAAATTCCCCACTAATATAGCTTTGCCATCTATTACTTCCTGTAGCTCAACTTTTCCTTTAAGAATTTGGAAGCTATGCCATTTCATACCTAAGCCAGGAAGAGCAAAAACAGGAGAAAAAAAGTATAGACCAATTTCCCTAATGAATATTTATGCAAAAAAATTTAAATAAAATACTAGCGAGCTGATTATAGCAATATTTCACAAAGATCATACACTGTGATCAAGGGGGATTTTACCAGGAATGCAGGGAGGTTCAATATTAGGAAAACAATCAACATAATAGAACATGTCAGTAACAAAATCAACAAAAATCATATGATTATCTCAATAGAAGTAGAAAAAGTTTTTGAGAAAACACAACACTCCTTTCTACAAAAAAAAAAAACACTAGAAAGCAAAGGAATAAATGGAGTTTTCCTCAAAATAAGTAGTTTCTATCTAAAACTAACAGAAAACATTTTCCATAATGGGGATAAATTACATTTAAAATAACTGCATACAATATAAAATATAATGTAATATGTAAATTTATATTTATATAAAATACTTGGGAATCTACCTACCAAGACAAGCCTAGAAACTATATGAACACAATTACAAAGCAGTTTTCCCACAAAGATAGATAGAAATAATTGAAGAAATAATAATTATGCATCAGTAGGTCAAGATAATATAAAAAAATAACAATTCTATGTAAATTAATTTACTCATTCAGTGCCATACCAATCAAATTGCCAAAGAATTAATAGAGCTAGAAAAAATAATAATAAAATTCATCTGGAAGAACAAAAAGTCAAGTATATCAAGGGAATCAATGAAAAGAAAATGTGAAGAAAAGTGGCTTAGCAGTACCAGATTTCAAATTGTATTACAAAATGGTGATAATGAAAACAATCTGGTACTGACTGAGAAATAGAGTGGCACATCAGTGGAATAGATTGAATACATAATACACAGTAGTAAATTACTATAATCATTGAGTATTTTATTAAACTCCAAAATATAAGCTTTTGGGACAAGGACTTATTTGACAAAAGTTGCTGGGAAAACTGGAAAACAGTTGGGCAGAAGCTAGGCATAAACCAACATTTCACACAACATACAAAGATAAGATCAAAATGGGTACAAGATTTAGACATACAGGGTGATATCATAAGCAAATTATGGGAGCATGGAATAGTTTACCTGCCAGATCTATGGATAAGGGAAGAATTTATGATCAAAGAAGAGAACCATAGTAAGTAAAATGAATAATTTTGCCTTCATTAAATTTAAAAGGATTTACACAAATGAAACCAAAAGCAGTCAAGATTAGAAAGAAAGCAGGAAACTGGAGGAAATTTTTATAGCAAGTTTCTCTAATAAAGACCTCATTTCTCAAATATGTAGAGAACTAAGCCAAATTTATTTTTTTAAAAAAGGGCCACTCCCCAGTTGATAGTCAAAATATGTGAACAGGAAGTTTACAGAAGAATAAATCAAAGTGATCTCTCATCATCTAATAAAAAAAGCTCTATCTATTAGAGAAATACAAATTTAAACAACTCTGAATTACCATTTCAGAACTATAAGTTTGAATAACTTGACAGAAAAGGAAAATTACAGATGTTGGCAGGAATGTGGAAAAATACAGACACTAATGCACTGTTGGTGGAGTTGTGAACATTCTGGAGAACAATTTGGAATTATGCCCAAAAGACTAAAACTGTCCATATCCTTTGACCCAGGAATATCACTACTAGGTCTTTAACACAAAAAGATAAAAGAAAAATGAAAAGAATCTATATGTATAAAAATATTTTATAGCAGCACTTTTTGTGGTGGCAAAGAATTGGAAACTGAGGGGATGTCTATCAACTGAAGAATACGTGAACAATTTGTGGTATATGATTGTGATGCTCCACCATTAGAAATGATGGGCAGGATAGTTTCAGAAAAACCTGGGAAGATTTATATGAAGTGATGCAAAGTGAAATGAGTAAGACCAGGAGAATGTTACACATATTACCAGTAATATTGTATGATGACCAACTATAAATAACTTAGTTATTCTGATCAAGACAATGATTTAAGACAATTCCAAAAGATTCGTGATGAAAAATGCTATCCACCTACAAAGAACTGATGGACCCTGAATGCAGTTTGAAGTATAATTTTTCAACTTCATTTTTCTTGCTTTTTTGTAAAATGACTAATGTGGAAATGTTTTGCATGACTTCACAGGTATAATTGATATATTTCTTGTCTTCTGAATAAGTGGGGGAGAGACAGGAACTCTTGGAGATCTCTTTGGGTTCTAGGAGTATAGGATTCATTTTCTCTAAAATTTACTATTCATTTTTTAAACATCCATTTTTAAAGTTTAGGATCATATCCTTTGACCATTTATCAAGTAGGGAATGATCCACATTTTTATAAATCTGAATCAGTTCTCAATGCTGAATGAAGTGAGAAGACCCAGAAGAACATTGAACACAATAACAGCAACATTGTACAATAATCAGCTATGACTCACTTAACTTCTCAACAATACAATGACCTAAGACAACTCCAAAAGATTCATTGTGGAAAAAACTATCCACATCCAGAGAAAGAACTATGGAGTCTGAATGTAGATCAAAGCATAACTATTTTCACCTTTTGGGGGTTTTGTTTTTCATGACTTTTTCCTTTTGTTCTATTTCTTCTTTAACAACATGACTAATGTGGAAATATGTTTACATGATAGCACATGTATAGCCTACATTAGATTGCTCCCCAAGCGATCTTGGGGAGGGAAAACCTGAGGAAGGGAGGAAGAAAAAAATTGAAACTCAAAATTTTATAAAAAATGAATTTGGAATGAATGAATTTGAATGACTGAAAATTGAATTTTGAATACCTTTATATGTAATTGGAAAATACTATTTCCAGAAAAAAAAAATGAATCCATTTTCTAAATATTTGAGACATGAAGCCTTTATCAGAAAAAGTTGCTATAAAATTTTCCCCTAATTTCCTATTTTCCTTCTAATCTCAAAGAGAATTCCATACCTATTCTTAAAGCTCAAAAGAATTACAGATCAACTTGTCTAAAAGTTCTTAACCTTTTTGGTGTCCAGGATTCCTTTGTCAGTCTGGTGAAGCCTACAGGTCCTGTCTCAGCATGGTGTTTTTAGTGTGTAAATAAATAAATAAAACCTACATAAGATTACAATGGAAACCAATCATGTTGAAATACAATTAGTTAAATATTTTTTCAGCAAGTTCCAAGGACCCAGGGTAAGAACTCTTGATCTAGTCCAAGTACCTATTTTACAGAATGAGAAAAAGGCAGATTATAAAAGCACCATTCCCAAGTTATCACAGCAGTTTCATGGCTAAGCCAGAACCAGAAGGCAGGCATCTTATAATGCCTCCCTTATCACTGTACACCTCTGACTGTTATCAAAGAATACAAGATAGGGTTGTCAGAAGAGATAACAGATAGCATTCCGGGAATCTGGATCACACCTGCCCACAGCTCTGTTTTAAAGGAAAAAGAGGTGCAAGAAGTTAAAGGTCTCTTGGTCAAGGTTAGGGTAGAGGTGGGGAGGAAACCAAGGTTCCTTTCAGTTTATCCTCTCTGGTCTTCAGTAACCATATTTGTAAAATGAAAGTGTTTGACTAGATGGCAACAAAGGTCACTTCTAGCTGGGATGTTATGGAATATTGATTTTGCTGTTTATTATCTTTGTGGCCTTGTGCAAGTTACTTCCCTCTCTGAGCCTCCATTCCCCTCATCAGCAAAATTAAGTGCTCTGGATTAGACTAAAGGATCCCTAAAGGCCCTTTAAAGCATATAACTCTAAGAGTTCTGGTAAAATAAATAAGCCAATACAGCTTAGAATAAGGTACCAGAGTTTAGAAGAATAAAGCAGGGAAGAACTGTGCATGAGTCATATCTACTAACTTAACATCTATTGGATTCAGAGCACCATGTTCATTTCAAGTCAGTCAACAAGCATTTATTAAGCACCTACCATAGACCAGGCACTGTGCTAAGCTCTGGGTATACAAAGAAAGGCAAAAACAGTCACTGACCTCAGGGAGCTCACATTCTAATTGGAGAGACAACATACAAACAATTCTGGGCAAACAGAATATATTTAAATATATGTAAAAATACACATGCACACATATATACACATACATAGGCATAGATATACACACATGCAAATATACATAGAGATAGACAGATAGATAGATAGATAGATAGATAGATAGATAGATAGATAGATAGATAGATAGATAGATAGATAGATAGATGGATGGAGAGAGAGAGAAACAGAGACAGAGAGAGACAAGAGACGAGAGAGAGAGACAGAGATGATAAATTGTAGATAATCTCAGAGGGAAGACACTGGCATTAAAGGAGAACCAGGAAAGATCTCCTGCCGAAGGTGGGATCTTAGCTGGGACTTGAAGGAAGTCGGGGAAGCCAAGAAGTAAAAATGAAGAGAGAATTTCAGGGAAGGGAGAAAGCCAGTGTAAAAGAACAGAGTCCGGAGATGGGAGGGTAATGTGTAATGGTGTGCTGGTAAATGTTTAGTAACTGTTTAACTGTCTCTCTGAAAAAAATGTACACATGACTCACTTTCAATTCAATCAATATCATTAAACTTCTCTCCATCATTTTCTTAAGTCTAGGCAATCAACAAGATGCGAAATCAAGCCCTGATTTGAAGCATTCGTCTACTTACCAGGTATAAATGCTCATGATGAAAATTTAACAACTGACTCTCTAGAGCCCATTGAGCTGTCTCCCATACAACCCTGGTGGTGTGCAAGAAAAGGCAAGTAGGACAATGTAGTTGAATCTTAGAATAAGAGGACTCAATAAAAAATGTCAGAATTAGTATCTTAGAATAAGGTGTCAGAAGACTGGAAAGGTAGGGAGGGGGCCAGGTGGTGAAAGGATTTAAATTCCAAAGAGAGGATTTTCTATTTGATCCCAGAGGCATAATCATTTGATTTTTCTCTTTTTTTAATTTTACTTTAGACTCACATGCCAGAACACAAAGAAAGAATAGAGAAAAGAAATAAGAACATATCATAAACTTAAATATCATGGAATTTAAATACAAAGTTAGAAAGAAATAAAAGCATGTATGTACAAAGCAGAACATGAGAAAGGATTCAAATATGTAACAATAAATTTTCATTTCAAGAAAGCCTGTATGATAAATAATACTCGTTGTGCTGAGAATTGTCCATCTTTTGTTTGCTTCCTTATGAGTTTTCTTTTGTTCTCTGCTGTGCACTTTTTTACTTTATTCTTTTTCCCCTCCCCCCATTTCCCCAGAAGGTCACAATAAAGTTTAGATATATTTCTCCTTGGCTATAGATACATACATACACATACATACATATATACATAGATAAATAGACATATTTTCCCAACCATATTCTATTCTTGATCTTTGTTTTTATGTTTGTGCATATCTCTTGTTTCCTATCCCTCCTGACTCCTCTACTTTACTTCTAGCCACTATCTTGCCCTCCTATGACTTGCCTACCCCCCTCTAAGGATCCCTACCCTATCCTCCCATTCCCATAAATCTAAACACCCTTCTATACCCACCTTTTACTTATTCCCTCATTCTTCCCTCTAAAGATCCCTCCCTCATACTCTCCCTCACCATGCCCATACCATTTTATTTCTTCTGAATTTAGAAGACTTTTATACTCTTCTAAATACATATGTATTATTCCCTCTTAAACCCATTCCCAATAAAAGTAGGTTACTAGAACTACCAGCCTTCCTCCCCCATCTATTTCCTCTGTATCAATTCTACCTCTTGCACCTCAAATAATTACTCTTTTTAGCTGTTCCTAAATGGTTTTACTTTTTAAATTCATATCATACTCAGGTTTACTCCAATCTTTCTTATGAGTTACCTAATTATTAACAAGAATCTTAGACATACACTTTACATTATATATACATACACACACACACACACACACACACACACACACACACACACACACACATATATATATATATAAAGTAAACAGCTTGTCCTTATGAATCCCTTATAATCAGTCTTTGGTATGTACCTTACATTTCTCTTGTTTCTTTTATGTCAGATCTTCTATGAAGTTCAGGATTTTTTTTAACAAAGTATTAAAAGTCTGAAAGTTTATCAAATGTCCATTTTTTTTTCCTTAAGGATAAGACTTAACTTTGCAGGGTATGATATTTTCACCCAGAGCCACAGTTCTTTTGCTCTTTGATATATTGTGTTCCAAGACATGCAGTCCTTTAATGTCTCTGCTCATAAGTCTTGTGTGATTCTAATTGTGGCACCACCATATTTAAGTTTTAATATTTTATCCTTGAGTTAGGGGTTTTGGAATTTGACTGATATTCCTATGAGTTTTCCTCATAGGATCTCTTTTAAGTGGTGACTGAAGGATTTTTTCTATTTCTGCTTTCCCCCTTTGTTCTAATGTTTCAGGACAATTTTCTTTAATTATTTTTTGTATTATTGTATTAAGTTTTTATCATAACTTTCAATTGGTCTAATTATTTTTTATATTTTTTCTTCTTGATCTATTCCCCAAATCTGTTGTTTCTTTATGTTTTATTTTCTCTTCTATTTTTTCATTATTCATATTTTAGTTATTTTGGGGGGGGTCTTATAATTTTGCTGACTTCACTTTGCCCAATTCTAATTTTCAACGTGTAATTTTCTTCCTTAAGACTCTGGATCTCCTTTTTTAATTGGTTGACTTTCCTTTCATAACCTTCTTGTTTTTCTTGAATTTTTTTTTTTAGTTTTTTTCTCTATCTCACTTGATTTTTAAAGTCTTTTTTAAGATTTATGAATTTTCGGGGGGCATGTGACCATTTTATATTACTCTTTGGGGGTTTCTTTACTTCAATATTCTCCTCTGAAGATGAACTTGGTCATCTCTATTCCCATAATAACTTTCTATAGTTGGATTCAATCTCCTTTGCCTGTGTATTTTTTGTGGTAATAGCTTGATTTTTGTAATCACCTCTAGCCCTGGGGTATGGGAAATGGTGCCTCTTAGCCAGCTCTTCAGTTTTCCCCTCTAGCCTTGAACCAAAGCCAAACCTCCAACCTCCTGGAAGTGCCCACAGCCAGGGCTGCTTCTGCACTCACCGAGCATGTACTGACTCCTTATCTCCCACCGATTTTTGCAGCACAGCTGGGTCTGGCATTCCTCGTCAGCAGAGGTTCCCTCAATCTTCCCTGGGCTCAAACACCTAATTCCCCACTTTCCAGAGGTAAACATTCCTGTGGCTGAGGCCAAGGTAGCCTCTCAAACCACCAACCCCAAGGCTTGCCACTTGTTAAAAACAGAACCTAGCCTGGAGGTGTTCACTCTTCACTGGGACCAAACCTCATCCTGGGATTTTTCTTCTCAAATTGTCCCAGGAAGACTCTGGTTGTGTACCTATTCTTATTTATCTCCACCCACAGTTTGTTCTCCCTAAGGTACTATTTTAACTCTTTTATGGGGCGAAATCTTGAGAGCTTGGAATTTTCTGACCTACTCCACCATCTTCCCAGAATCCTCTCTCCTTGATTTTTCTCTAAGAGAGGTTGGACAACACCTGTTTCATATATAGCTCCTGAGAATTAGGGTCATTTGAGGAAAATGTCATTATTATCTGGTCTAATGGCTAGGGGCAACTAGGTGGTCCAGTGAATAGAGTGTAGGTTCTCACATCAGGAAGAACTGAGTTCAAATTCGGTCTCAGACACTTAGTAGCTATGTGATTCTGGGCAAGTCACTTAATCCTGTTTACCTCAGTTTCCTCATCTGTCAAATGAGCTGGAGAAGGAAATGGCAAACCACTCCAGTATCTCTGCCAAGAAAACCCCAAATGGAGTCACAAAGAGTAGTAGTACATGACTGAAACAACTGATCAACAACAATAATTACTTTAGAGGGTTGGATTTGGAGTCAAGAAGATATTTTTATTAGAAGGGGAGAAAGACATCTAATGTCTCTTGACCTCAATTGACTCATCTGTAAAATGGGGATATATAATACTTACCTCACAGAGTTGTTAGAGTCAAGTTATCCTATGTATTTACTAAGTATTTATATGCCAGGCACTTGCTAAGCTCTGAGGATATAAAGAAAGATAAAAAAAGAGATGTCTTGTGGTCAAAGAGCCCATATTCTAATGAAAGATGCCTTGAAAACCTTAAAACAATACATAAATGTCAAAAATTACAAGTCAATTTGGATGCCCTGTGGAATTTACTTGAATGAGCTTTCACCTATAATTCTATGCAAACTGATGTTTGGTTCACACAGTGAAGTTGGGAACACTTGCCAGGATCTAAATGGGAATTCCTGGTCAACTCATTGGCACAGATCCACTAAACATCTTCAACATTTCTTTTCAGCTATTTTGAAAAAATAATTCAATGACTCCTGAATCAAATCTGCTCCAATCTAAACCTTTTGCTCTTTGTTGTCTTGTTACTACTCCAAAGGCTTAATGAGGACATCTTCAGGATGACATGAAATCAATGACTGAATCATCACCAGTCCTTCTTCCCCTCTGTAACAATCAACTTGTTGTTAATAACAGGATCACCACCACTACAATCACCATCATCATCATCTTCCACTTCTTCAACTTCTACTCTAATGTCTCACTGCATCAAGAAGATGGCCTTGGGCTCTCCAAGGCTATGCCAACAAAGCAGGGGCCCTTGCACATCCTGCCAAACTTAAGGACCATGGGTATAGTTTAATTATGGGCAGTACACATGTTGACCAATCACCAGCCTAGCTAAGGTCAGAGGAGTTGATTACCAAATTAGCAATAGAGCAATCAGTTCTACCAAGGAAACTTCTGAAGACCATGACCAAATTGTAGAGGGGTGGGATCTGCCTTTGTGGGTATGGAGAGGGTGGGAGCTGTGGGGAGGGACAACCATATCATAAATGAAATTATATCTCTCAAAAAGTTAAAGGAAGCATTGGATTTAATTTATTGTTTTTATCCAGACCAGAGCTAGGACTTCACTGTTATAAGAAACTGTCAGTATGGAAACTCTCACCATCAATACAGATTGGCCACTCCTCCATAACTTCTTGGAAAGCCAACTGGACCTCCTTCCTTTCTTTGCAGAAGTAGAGGGACTATGGTTGTGGAACATTACATGTAGTGTCAGACTTCATTGGTGTATTTGTTAGTTTGACTAAACTGGCTTCTCTCTCTCATTCTGTGTGTGTGTGTGTGTGTGTGTTCAAGTGTGTGTCTGTTCTAGTATTCAGTCAACAGGCAACAGCACCAATCAACCAACCCTTTTTAATGAAATGTTTATCATTTATCAAGCATTCTTTTTTCTCCCTCCCACCTTCCTCTCTAACAAAAGGAGGAAGAGGAGGAGAAAAATAGGGAGGAGTAGGAGAAGAAAAAGAGGAAGATGAAAAAGAAGGAAGAGGAGGAGGAAAAAAGGAGAAGGAGAAGGAGGAGGAGGAGAAGGAGGAGGAGAAGGAGAAGAAGAAGAAGAAGAAGAAGAAGAAGAAGAAGAAGAAGAAGAAGAAGAAGAAGAAGAAGAAGAAGAAGAAGAAGAAGAAGGAGAAGGAGAAGGAGAAGGAGAAGGAGAAGGAGAAGGAGAAGGAGAAGGAGAAGGAGAAGGAGAAGGAGAAGGAGAAGGAGAAGGAGAAGGAGGAGAAGGAGAAGGAGAAGGAGAAGGAGAAGAAGAAGAAGAAGACCCTTCTAACAAATGTGTGTAGTCAAAAGAAATTGCATACAGGCTGTTTTCAAAAACGTAAATCTTATTTTGTATATTAATCCATCATCTCTCTGTCAAGAAGTAGGTAGCAAAGGGGCGGCCAGGTAGCACAGCCAGTAAGAGCACCAGCTCCAGTGTTGAGAACACCTGGAGATCGAATCCCGGGCTCAGACACTTAGCATCCACCCAGAAACACCTGGCCGTGTAACCTTGAGCAAGTTATTTAACCCCAATTGCTTAGGGGTGGCCAGGTGGCTCAGCGAGTAAGAGTATCGGCTCCAGTGTCGAGATGACCTGGATCAAATCCAGGCTCAGATACTCAGCACCACACCCAGAAATAATAACTGGCCGTGTAACCTTGAGCAAGTTGCTTAACCCCAATTGCTTTTAAAAAAAAAAAAAAGTAGGTAGCATGTTTCATTACTGGTCTTCTTCTTGAATCCTGGTTGGTCATTACATTAACTGGACTACTTAACTCTTTCAAAATTGTTCATTTTTTAAAATGTTCAACAAACATTATTATTAAGCACTTACTATGTGTCAGGCACTGGGGCTGCAGATAGAAAGGATGAAACAGTTCCTACTCTCAAGAAGCTTATGTTGATCACATATGGATATATACCTATAAATATGTACAGAATATTTAAATACCAAATAAATACAAGATAGGAAGTGAGGGTACCAGCAGGTGAGGAGGAGAGTGATGTTAGGATCAGGAAAGACTTTGAATAGAAAGTGGTATTTGAGTAGCATCTTAAAGGAAGAGAGAAATTCCATGAGGAGGTAAGAAGGCATTCTAGATATGGAGACTAGCCACTGAAAAGATACAGAGACCAGAGATGGATTACTGAGAGTGGGGAACAGAGAGAACATCAGTTGGTTAAAAAGCATGACTGTTTTAATGGAGGAAATGTTGGGAAATTTAAATAAAATATTTTTTGTTTTTAAAAGATATCAATCAGGGCAGCTAGATGATGCAGTGAATAAGAGCACTGGCCCTGGAGTCAGGAGGACCTGAGTTCAAATCCAGTCTCAGACATTTGATACTTACTAGCTGTGTGACTTTGAGCAAGTCACTTAACCCCAATTACCTTACCTCCCCCCTCCAAAAAAAAAAGTGGGGGGAAAATATTGGTAAAGTTATTATTATTGTTGTTGTTGCTACTGTATAAGAAACAGCTGCTTAGAGTCCTGAGAAGTCAGAGCTGAGGAAGGAGATATAGGCATGAAGGACAACAACCCTATAGCACCTGATTATTGCTCCACCTTTTATGAATGAAGATACTGAGACTCCAAAAATCAAGGGGCTTGCTTAAGGTCACAGAGTTAGAACTAGAAACCAAAGCTTTGGACTCCAAGTCATTATACCGTGTTTCCCCGATATTTTTTTTTTTGGACAGAAAAACACCAGAGGGCTTATTTTCAGGGGAGGGCTAATTTTAATGAACATTGACAGCAATTTTAAT
>NW_027185771.1:11276407-11292906 GCF_028583685.1 Petaurus breviceps papuanus
GGAAGGAAGGAAGGAAGGAAGGAAGGAAGGAAGCCCCAAGTTAAGCAGACAGCTTCTGGCTATCAAAATTTACCTTCATTTGGAGAGGAGAAGGAGAAGGAGAGGGAGAGGGAGAAGACAAGCTGAGTTACCCAACTAGCTCACACTTACTATCTAATATATTGATCCCTCACTGAGTCCAATCTTTTATTCAAACCCAGGCTTCACAGACTCATAGGATCATAGATTTAGAGCTAGAAGGGCTCTTTTAGACCATCTAGTCCAACCTTCTTATTTTACAGATGAGAAAACTGAGGCCCAGTGAGATTGAGAGGTCAGATAATAAGTAATAAAGTAGTATGCTGGCTACCTGAGCCTCTTAAGAGGATATAAAACATGCAGCTGGGGAAGAGGAACTGGTTGTCATCTAAGTTTGACATTTCAGGTTATGATAATTCTTAAATGGAAAAGACATAACCCTTTTTTATTTCCATGTAACTCAAAACAATCTGGTGACGAATTTAACTCAGATTTTCCAAATGAGAACTCACCTTTGGATGGAACCAAAGTACACAATTCAGAACAATAGGGTATTTTCTTTTAAGAAAATTCTGAGCAACTGGAAAACGTGGTTTTTAATGGAAATCTCTTTTTCAGCCATGACTACATCACCACCCAAGATCAAACCCATCAAGAGGAAATGCTATGTTTAACCTCAAAACAAAGAGGAAGATGGTCAATGGACAACTCCCTAGAGTTGTTTAGGATTGTGTGGCAAGGATTCAGAAGGAGAGAGTTCTCAGGCAGCCATCTCAGCTAAGGATAAAGTGAAACATATTTAAAGTAGAGTGCACAGTTAGAGGAGGGAAGAAGGATTTGTCAGGACCAAGAGAGAGAAAGAAATGGCTTGTGACTTCACCCCCAGAAAAAGCCTAAATGAGACTGGAATGAGACCAAGCAAACTATTGATGCTTAAAGGTCATGCATGGCCTTCCATCTAATTTCTATATACATCTTCAATGTACCTAGTTTTTTCTGTTACCTCTCCCATTAGAAAATAAGCTCCTTAAGGGCAGGACTGGGAGACTTTAGGGGTTTCTTTGATTCCGAATCACTTAACCCATTGCCTGATACATAATAAGCATGTAATACATGCTCATTGACTGAATGACTGTTAGAGCAAATTACTGCCACCACTTTTGTCCTAATAGTTCTCATTTTATCATGCCAAAGGACTCCTTTCTAAGGCAGTCCTCCACTTAGGCTCACCATGGGTTGGCGTTCTTGAATGCTATGCCAGTAGACTACAAACTCTCTCGGGTCCTACCAGTCTGCAAATACAGGCTTCAAATATAGGCCTCAGCAATTCATCAACTTGGTTTATATTGGAAAAACTCAACGCAAAAAGATTGGTGATAAAATTTTCATGCCTAAGTAGCCCCTTGGATGCTCATATATGCTATGGAAACACTTAACACCAGTAAAATCATAGGTCCTTGAAGCACTAAAGAAATGACATCTTTTTTGTGATACACACCTTAGAAATGGACAATGTGAAAAAAAAAGAGTGAAGCGATGAATGAGCATGGCAAATTCTCTGCCATATTCAAATCTGATGGCAATTTTTAGAGAAGAGAACACTTGGGGAATAGAATAACTTTCTTAAATCTGAAAGCCTACTACCTAGAAGAGGGATTTGAATTACTCTGATTGGCTGTTGAAGGCAGAAGTAGAAACCATGGATGGAAATTGCAAAGAGTTAAATTTCAAATTAATGTGAGGAAAAAAATCCCTGATAATTAGAATGATGAAAAAGCAGAACAGGGTGCCTCAGGAGATAGTGGGTGCCCCCACAGGGAAGTTTTTAAGCCAAGGTCCTATGACTACCTGTCTGATGTGTTACAGTGAGAATTCTTTTTCAGGTATTAGTTGGACTAGATGGTGCCTGGGGCCCCTTCTATCTCTGAAGTCCCACAACTGTGTGATTCTGTGATGTGGGTTCTACTCTCATCTCTGTCATTGATAAACTACATGACTCCAGGTTACGGTCACCCAGGACCTCAGTTTCCCCATGCCTAAAGAAAAGGGTTTGGAGTCAGTGATATCTAGGGTACTTCCCAACTCTAACCCTCTATAGTATGTTCTGAGGTTTCTTCTAGCCTTAAGGATCTAGGTGCTAAGTAAAGTCCTTTCTAGCTCTAACATTCTAGGTTGTGGCATCAGTACAACACAGTGACTAGAGCATTGTACCTACAGCATTGTCAGGAAGGACAGAGTTTAAATCTGGCCTCAGACACTTACTATCTGGGCACATCATTTAACCTCAATTTGCCTCTGTTTCCTCAACTGTAAAATGGGGATAATAACAGCAACTACATCAAAGAATTGTTATGAGGATCGATGAGATAATATTTGTAAAAAGTTCTTAGTACAGGGCGGCCAGGTGGCTCAGCAAGTAAGAGCATGGGCCCCAGTGTTGGGATGACCTGGGGATCGAATCTGAGCTCAGATACTTAGCACCACACCCAGAAATAACTGGGTGTGTAACCTTGAGCAAGTTACTTAACCCCAATTGCTTTAAAAAAAAGTTCTTAGTACATACCAGTACCTGGCACATAGTAGGCACTATATAAATGCTTATTCCCTTCCCTCTCCCTCCAGGTGCTACAGTCCCTTCTGCTTCAAAGAGTCTGCTAACTTCCCTTCTGGTTTTGATATTCTACAAGCTAAGAATTCTTTACAGCTCTAACAGTCAATGGTTCAATGACCTTAAGAGGAAAAACTTCTAATGGTTTAAAAAAAATCCCAAATGTCCTGGCAGCTCTAAACACCCACACCCTGAGCAGGGGAATATGTATTTCCCTTTAACTTTCTGCTTGAAAGAAAGGCAACACTCCGGATTATGTCACCTAAGCATCAATTGTTCCATCAGTAAGGGAGAGAAAAGAACGAACTTGCCGTTGTTGACTGGGGATCGCCCCAAAATTCCTCAGTCCTACAGAATTCATCCATTGTGGTTTTGCAGTGGATTTCTGAAAATGACAACACCTTCCTAATCTGGAGTTCTCATCATACTGGAACTCCCCATTACAAAGTATGGAAGGAGGCTCTTAGAAAACCATCAGACGTAATCCGAATGGTACCGGTGACCTTGTGATTTCACTCTTATGACCAAAACTGGGAAACTGCTTTTGAATGCTACAGATGGAATCTGGATCACTGACAAAATGGAATTACATACAGGGAGATGATTTACCCAAGGTAACACAAGCTAGTTGCATTTTCTATATTACACTCCTTATATCACCATATGAAGAAGGGCAATGTTGTATCTATTCCCCCAATGAATTTTAAGTTTATATAAATGTAACTTAAGTCTATGTAGATGAACTGCAAACAGTGGACAAGAGCCAAGGAAGAAGATAATGTCAAAATTGCCTAGAAACATAGTAAAATGTTTTGTTGGGACTGATTGGGGACCTTAGAGACCATGGAGTCTAACTCGGGTTCAAAATCATTGTATTTTTATCGTGGAAGCTGGTGGTTTCTTACTGATGGGTCATGTTATGTTCAGTTGAGAGAGTTTTTTTATAAGGAAGTGATTAGCTTTTACTTTGATGATTTTAAATCCAATTCTACCTCATTTTAAAATAGATAAAACAAACTTACAGAGAGAGGAAATTACTTATTTTAGGTTGTCACACATTGAGTTCATTGCCAAAGTGGGACTAGAATTGGGTTCATTCAAAATCTTTGCTCAGACTTGGACTCAGACTCCCCAAGTGACCTTATCTGAGACTCTGAGTCTCAGTTTCCTAGCCTGTCATCATTAATATTTATATTGTGCTTTAAGGTTAATGAAATATTTAATATATATTGTCTCATTTGATCCTCACAATAACCCTGGAAGTTAGAGGCTCTTCATTATTCCCCTATTTACAGAAGAAGAACCCGAAGATGAGAAAAGTAAAGAGACTTTCCCAAGGTCACTCAGCTAGTAAGCTTCTGGAGTAAGCCATGGAATATCCACTGCACCAATTCAGTTATTTTCAGTTATTTTTCACTTTTGTCCAACTCTTCATGACCTGAGAGGTAGAGATGAGGAAGGAGTATATTCTAAAGATGACATTTAACCATGCAAAGATCCAGAGATGGCTAGACCATTGAGTACATGGAAGGAAGTACTGAGCAAAAAATATTGAAAAGGGGGAAAGGAATTCAATTCCAAAGAGCTTTAAATGACAAACAGGAGTTTATACTTGATCCTAGAGGTCATTGGGAACCAGTTTTTGAGTAGAATATTTGAGTAAGATAGTAATATGGTCAGGGCAGCTAGGTTGCACAGTGGATAAAGCACAAGGCTTTGAGTGAGGAAGACCTGAATTCAAATTTGACCTCAGACACTTAGTAGCTGTGACCCTGAGCAAGTCACTTTACCCTGTTTGCCTCAGTTTCCTAATCTGTCAACTACTCCAGTATTTTTGCTAAGAAAACCCCAAATGGGGTCAGAAAGAATTGGACACAACTGAAAAAGAAGGGAGCAACAGTAACATGGTCAGACCTGTACTTGAGGCAGTTGGGCATTTGTTAGCAAAATGCTTTCATACATTACTTCATAGGGGCGTCATTATGTTGTAGACAGAGTCGGAAAGACTAGGGTTCAAATCCCACCTCAGACATTGACCAGTTGTGGGATACTTCACAGGTCACTTAAAATCTGTATGTCTTGGGTATTTCTCTAAGACTAATTTCCTAAATTATAGATGAGGTCTGTCTTGGTAGGACAAATTACACTCCCTGGACCCAAGTTAATGAAATCACAAACCATTGGTAAAATCATGCAAAATCATGTCAATAATCCCTACCACTGGAATTGTTATTTTCATTTTATAGATGGGAAAACTGAGGCCCACAGGGGTAATGTAACTTGTCAAAAGTCACATGAAATCAGTACTTGAACCGCGTCTCTCGACTTGCAGTCTGGTGCTATCTGCACTATACTCTGACGTCTCCCTCAGACTATCAGAAAAGTTATTGGCTGCAATGAGCTGTGGTTTGTGAAAAGTGCTTGAGTCTACAAAAAGGGAATTTTAAGCAATGGCAAGAAGAAGAAGTAAGGGATAGACCCATTGGGGCAGATGGTGTCGTGTTAACAGATGACAGAGAGAAAGCAGAACTACTCTACTCATCCTTTTCTTGCTCCTCCATCAATGAGCATTAAGCTATACAAGGGCACAAGTAATAACATTAAGAGAAGATTCAAGCCTAGAAAAAGGTGAAGCAATAGCAAGAATCCCTAGTGGATTTAATGGAGTACATGCCTACAGCTCACAATGGCCTCCCAATGGCTTTCCAATGATCAGAGTAATGACAGAAATTGCAGGGATGAGTTTAGCACTGCTGTCCATAATGTTCAAAAGGGACTCAAAAGACTTACCCAAGTCTAGAATGGGTAATTAAATGGACAATTTGTGAACTCTTGAAAGCATGGATGAATTCAATAAGAATAAATCATACCAAATGAATACTTTCCTTTTTAATGATATATCTCATATATATCTCATAGTCATCAAAACACACCAAAGTATCCCACTGGTTCTTATGCATGATGGACCATTGAATAAACGGTAGAATGTTTAGGTGCTTAGAACATTACTTGGCACATAGTAGGCATCTCCTAAATGTTTGTTGACTGACTACTGACTGAAATTCATATAATTTGGATACTATCTGATCAAGCCATTTAGCCTTTCTAAGCCTCAGTTTCCTTATTTGCAATAGTAGTACCCACCCAGACCCATATGGCTCCAGAGGAGAGAATGAGGCTGGTGTCTTGCACAGCCCTCCCTCACTTAAATCCAATCCACTTGCAAGTCATAACATCATCTGCCTGATGCCATGGTCCTCTTTGAGAACAAAGGATGAACAACAAAAAACACCTACCTTTAAAATTTTTTGTAAGGATTAAATGAGATAATATATGCAAAGTGCTTTGCAAACATTAGAGCACTTTTATATTTTGTCAATAAATGTATCAATAAAATCAGGAAACCATTAAAGTCTCAATGTACTACTAAGAGTACAAATACTCTTTATGTACTAGACGAATGATGTTTTGTTGTATTTTTATTTTTCACATTCATTTTTCAAAATTTTGAGTTCCAAATTCTCTCCCTCTTTCCTGCCCCTTCCCCACCCACTGAAAAGGCAAACAAAATGGTATTAATTATACTTGTGAAGTCATGCAAAACATTTCCATATTAGCCATGTTGCAAAAATAAAGGAAGAAAAACAAAGAAAGCAGAAAAATTATGTTTTATCAGTTCTCTCTCTAGAGGCGGACAATATTTTTCATTCGTGATGTTTCTGAACACTAAGAAGGATTTCACATATATGCAAAGGCTGACCAGCATATTAAACAATTTCTAAGGTAACTCCAGTTCTGCGAATCTATCATCCACGATTCGCATGAAACACACAGAATGCATGTGTCTTTTCTGATCCTTTGATGATACAAAGAAACTGAGAAGAACAATTAATAAATTGGATTACAGAAGTAAGATTCAAAAATATGTCCACAAACTGATGTTCGGTCAAAACCAAGAGGATGAAACATAATAGATTTTTCTAAAGCTTTAAAATAAATCTGGAAATCACTGGTACAAAAGGAGGGGAAGTTCAAAGGAGTCTATGAGATCTAATGAGGAGCACATTGCTTGTCACAGAGGATAGAGGGCTACACCTGCAGTCAGAAAGACCTGAGTTCAAAAATGTTCTGAGACATTTACTAGCTATGTGACCCTGGGCAAGTCATTTAACCCTGTTTGCCCCAGTTTCCTCATCTGTCAAATGGTCTGGCAAAGGAAATGGAAAACCACTCGAGTGTCTTTGCCAAGAAAACTCCAAATGGAGTCACAAAGAATTGGACACAACTGAAAAACAATGAAATAACAACAGAAAGGGCCCTTTTTACCAGTGATAAATACAAGCCCAAAAGAACAGGGAAACTAAAGGATACATAGGGACACAAGCCACATATTGACTTAGAAAACCCTAAGTTAATATGATCTATATTTTATTGTATTTATAATTCTTTCATTAAATATTTCCCAATTACATTTAAGTCTGGATCTGCCAGCACTAGGGAGCATAGACAGCTTGTATGCATACAGCAGGCAGCATGTCTGACACTTCTGCTTTTTAGTAGGCCAAACGGCCTCCTCCCCACCCTGTCAGGCTGCTCTAGTTACATGAAGAAATCTAGCATGAGAAAAGCCACCACAAGACACAGGATATGAAGCCATTCTGAATCAGAAGAAAGCCAGAGATGATGCCTTCTCTCCAATCAAATATATCATTCATTCACCAGCCAGAGCCATGAAATTTGTCAGTCTCACTTTTTGCTCAGCTTCACAAGAGCTGTTCTGTCACAGGCTTAAAGTTTCATCCTGAACACCCAGAGCCTTTTCCCATAGCCACGATGGCCCTCCACTTCCTAGGTCCTTTCCCATACATAATACCAGGGCCTCCCTGGGTCTGACCAGTTCCAGGAGAACTTCCCGACCAGGAGCCAAGCCCTCACCCCTATCTGCAGCCTGTGATCCCTATGGGGCATGCCTCCATTTGGGCTCAGAAGATAAATATTGGACATCACACATTCTGTGGTTGGCTGGGAAAGAGGAACCAAGAGAGGGTGTTCAGAGAAGAGCCTTTTACCGAAGGCTCAGGAGGAAAAGAGGATTCAGCTCAGAACTCCCAACAATCTTCTTACTTTTGCAGGTCTCTCATGTTGGTCAAGAACCAACAAAATTTGGAAATAGATCCCGAAGTTAGTATTCATTCTGAATCTGAGAGAGAGGGACAAAACGTGTCTGCTGCTAGTCCATCAATCTATAAGCATTTATGTGCTCCTACTATGTACTGGGCACTGTGCTAGGCACTGCAGATACTAACTCAAATAATTAAAGGAAACAATACAAAGAATGGAAGAACACCTACTCTCAAGTAGCTCACAGTTGAAAAAAATTTAGTCATTTCCTTTCTGAGAACTTGCACACTGAATAAGGGTGAGGGTCCTTGTCAGTGAAAGGCCTTAAAGACCCAAAGAAATGAATCACTGACGGTACAATTTCAGGCACAGGTTGGAAGGCATTTTGGAGTGAGGGAAGGCTTTCCTATAAATCACCAGGTCTCCAACTTTTTGGTCTTAGGATCCCTGTAAACACTTAAAAACTATTGAGGACCAACTCCCAACCCCCACAGCAACAACAAAAACTTTTGTTTATGTGGGTTACATCTATTTACTACACTAAAAGCTAATCTGTCCCAATAATAATATAAAAATAGTTTTGACTTTGTAGATTCCCTAAAAGGATCACGGAGACCCCCAGAGATCTCTGAACAACATTTTGAGAATCAGGGCTAAATAGTCCATGTAAACAGCTGCTTATAGTATATTCAGCATCCTTTCCTCTTCAATCTCCTTTTTCTTGAGCATATGAGCTGGGGCAAGCACCTTCATATCTCTGAGTCTCAGTTTTCTCTTATGTATTATGGGAATAAGAGACCAAATCCCAATTGGGAAAGTCAAGGGAAAAAAATCACATTGAGTCATTTTTCCAGCCTAGGATAGCATAGGGAGACAGACAGAGAGATCTGTAAACAACAGGGGCACTTCAAGAGGCATCCCAGTGTAGGGAGAAAGGAAAGAAAAAGTCTCACCTATACAGGAGGAGCCTGACCTTGTGGAGAATGTAAGAACAAGTGCCAACTGACCACTCAGTCATTCACTATTTAGTGCTAGGCCACAGATCCAGACAGACCTAGAAGGACGCCTGTGCCTAGGGGTGGAATTCTAAAGTGGGAAGTGGTCATAGGCCCTAAGTTACATATTGAAAGAAGAGCAAGTTCAGAAGCAAAATGGAACAAAGTCTCAACTTCAGCCTCCAGTCCCAAACTGAAAACTCCATCAGAATAAACAGGGCAGGAATATCAAATGAAAGAAGAGCCTACAATCCTGTCACCTTGGACCTATAGGGATTTCCAGCTAGTGGAGTGTGGCTGAACCCAGTAAGAGTCTACTGGAACTTCCAATCACAGCCAAACCTACAGGAGTATTGCACAGACCCAAACCCAGGCCAGGAATTTACAATGGTTAGACTAGGAGGAGAATAGTCAGACTTTGCCCCAGATCACACTACTTTGGGGGTACTGAAAACTTGTAGGCCCTCAGTTTGAGTTGTCTCTGAGATCCTAGAATAACTTAATACTCCATATTTTCCAAGAAAGCAGAAGGACAAATAGAACAAAAGTTCAGCTAAGACATTCTTCCTAAAGTACATTAAGTTCAGTCCAACATAAAGTCCAAAGTCAGGAAGTAGGCTAGAAGAATAAACAAACAAAAACATTCTCACCATAAAGAGTTATTATAGTTACAGTGATGGTCCAGACACAAACCCAAAAGAAGAAAACGACTAAACATCTACAAGCAAAGCCTCAGAGAAAAAACACAGCTTGGGCATAATTCCAACTAGAATTTCAAGAAGAATTTCATGTAGATAGAGGAAGGGAGAATTAAAAATTATTTTAAAAACCAAATGAGAGTGATGGAAGAAAGATTTAGAAAGAGATGAATGGCCTGGAAGAAGAGGTGCAAAACTTTACCTGAGTTAAAACAAACAAACAACTCCCTGAAAATTAGAATGGATGGAGTAGAAACTAATGTCTCCACAAGACAACAAGAAGTAGTAAAAACAAAGTCAAAAGACTGAAAATTACAAGAGAATATTAGTTACCTCATAGCATACACAAACTGACTGTGACAAATGATTATTAATAACCAATAATTGGAGGGGGAGATTCGGTGCTCCCCTATTTCTAAATTCCTTTAAAAGTTTAATCTGAAGGGCATTGCTGATGATGAGGTCGTATTGACTCTTCTCATCTTAGATTCCACCCCACCTTGCAAGGAATTTTATCTAGGGTGGGGGAGCCCATTGTGTTTTGCTCAGACTCGGATGGAGTATATATGGGTGGTCTGGTATATAGATACTTCCCCTATCCAAGAGATACTCAGCCCTTATTTTTAATATAGCCCACCTGCAGTCACTTAACCAATTAGACTTGATTGCTATTTGATGGGCCACCTACTATTTTGAAGGGCATATAACCTGTAAGTCTACAGCCATGATTGTCTTTGGTCTATGAAAGATGGCCAAATGATCATCCTTTTATTGATAACCTACTGGCCTTATTAATAAAATCATCAATTACCCAGAAACTATGTCTCTTGAATTTTTTACATCACATTGAGCTATAAAACAGATCAAAGAGAGACAATTTAAGAATCATTGGACTGTCTGAATGCCATTAACAAAAAAAAAACTGAGCCTAGATGCCGTATTTCAAAAAATCAAAAGAAGAAAACTGGCCAGATCTCTTGGAAACAGAAGACAAAGTAGAAATAGAATCCATTGATTACCTTCCAAAAGAAATCCCAAAATGAAAACTCCCAGGACTATTATAGACAAAATCCAGAGCTTTTAGGTCAAAGAAAAAATGCTTCAAACATCCAGAAAGAAAAATTCAAGTCCTGAGTAGCCACTGAAAGGATCATACAAGATAAAACAGTATATAAATAAGCACAGAACTTGGAATGTGATATTCTAGAAAACAAAAAGAAATAGTTTTATACCCAAGAATATCTTACACAACAAAACAGTATAATCCTGTAGGAGAAATAAAGTGTTCAAAGACAGAAGTTAGGAGATTTTCCACCATTCCTGATGAAAAGACCAGGACTAAGTAGAAACTTTGAAATATAAACACAAGAGTCAAGAGAAGCATAAATAGGTAAATATGAGCCTGAAATTATTGGAGACTAATTATACACAGAGCTGGATACATTTTACTCAACAAGGACATAAGGGAGGAGGGGAAGAAGAGAGAGAGGGGAAAAGAGGTAGAGATTAAGGGAAGGCATTAGTCTTAAGGAAAACTTTAAGGAGAGTAGATTTAAAAGAGAAGTATGAAAGGAGAAGAACCTGTAATTGGGCTCTGGGTAAAGGAAAGAGAAGAAGGTTAAGAGGAAAAGGGTAAGAAGTAGCTTCGGAGAGCTGGTGCTGAATCTACTCTTCTCTTTTTCTTTATAAAGAGAGAGTAGGAGAACAAGAAGAAAAAATACAATTTCCAACAATGAAAGTACAGTGAACAGCTGAGGGGGCAGGGAACAGTTCATTTCTGTATCAAGAAGTGGCTTGCACTACAGAGGCAGAATTAAACTCCCACTTAACCTCCTCCCTCCTGACATAGGGGTAAAAGAGAAGTTGGATGAGTTGGACATTTAATGGGGGTAAGGTGGGATCTCCATCTCCTGGAGTGAAGATAAGGAAATGAAGGTGCCCAGGAACAGTGCAAGTGCAGTGCAATGTCTTAACAGCCATTATCCTCAGATCTCTGCATTTTCTCTAGCCTTCTAACCCCAGGACCCCAAGACAAGCTGAAGTGCCCAGTACTCAAGGAAAGCTGGAACATGAGAGTATGGCATGAAGGTGGCAGAGAAGCAGAATACTAGGTCTGCATCACACTAAATATTTTGGACAAGAACCAATCAGAATCCTCAGAGTCCCAAGGAACTAGCTAAGGTGCCTGGAAGGAGGTGAAGGCTGGGGCATCAGAGGTATGGCACCAATTAATCAATCAATAAACACTTATTAAGTACTCCCTATGTTCAAGGCACTGGAAGTACGAAGAATGAATTAAATAATCCCTACTCTCAATGGATAGGAAGTCTCCATGGAATTAGGTATTTGCATCATAGTTCTGCAAGGAGATATCCCAGTCCAGAAGATCTGAGGGGCATACTGGTCCACATCTCTTATATTACAGATGAAGAAAACTGAGGTTCATAGAGGTAAAATGACTTGCCCAAGGCTACATTGGCAATAATTAATAAGAAAAAGAGCTAGAATTCAAACATAGGTCCTCTGACTCCAAGCTCTTTCCCCTACAGTGGGGGAAGAAATGGGCATCTCCCTGCAATAGTAAGGGGATTGTTCAGCTCAACCTGTATAGTCAGTGTGACATATGGTTGCATACAGAGGACTTTACAGCTCAGGGTGGAAGAAGTGTGGTCATTGCTAAAGAGGAATGAGGAAGAGAAAGAGATAATTTAGGGAATCACCTTTTGTTTCACAATTGCCAGCATCCCTTACCTGCACTCAAAGAGGCCCTTGCTGCAATGTCCTTCCTAAATGAATCTGTTCTCTGAGGTAAATCACTGAAAAAAAAGCCCTATATGCTTTTGCCTGCTGGAGGTGATGCAAGACTTTTGAAACCAGTTCCTTCCCTTGTAACTGTTCCAGTTCAATTCAAAAACTTTTTTTAATGGAGAAAGGGAGAGAAGGGGAGATTTATACCCTATTTGTACCTAAGTAAGTATGATTATAAGCAGTGATGTTATGGTAAATGTTTAACAACCAGTTTTCCAAGGGATAAAATGCAGACAGATTAAGTTTAATATGTAGTATTAACATTTTCTCTATTACTCTTTTAAGACTAAACAATAAAAAAAAATTAAGCTCTGACTTATAGTATTTTCTGATTTCTAAGGTGTAAATGCTAATACTGAAAATTTAACCCTTTCCTAGTCATTAAGAGCACTCCCCTGGATATAAGGTAGAACAGAATTGGTATAAAAGAGAGATTTAGACATAGTCATCCAAGAGAGATTACATTCAATTGAGAAAATGGGGGAAGGATTCATGGAGGAACCAGTAGGCAATGGAGTAGAGTGAATTTTGGTGTCAGGAGATCTAGAATAAAACCTCGGCTCTGCCACTCACTAACTGTATGGATTTATGGGAGAATATGGCTAAGACTTTCACAAGAATGACAAGACAGATGGAGGTGGATCTTGAAATCCACTTGGGAAGAAAGTCAACACGTCTAGGAGATTTTTGATCCTTCAGATCATGACACTCTCCTTTGATTATAGGTCTTAGGATCAGATCTGGCCTGATGATAGAATCACAGGAGGAAGGGACTTTAGAAACACCATCTAGTCTACTTAATTTCTTTCCTGGACCCCTATCGCAGTCTGGTGTTGTCTATGGACTCCTTCTCAGAATAATGGTTTTAAATGCATGAAATAAAACACACAGGATTACAAAGAGAAGCAATTATATTGAAACACAGTTAACAAAATATTTTTAAATAAGTACATGAACAGCTAATCTAGACTAACTCCCTTATTTTAATAAGGGGGAAATTGAAGCTTCCAGAAAGAAAGTGAAATGTCCACACAAAGACAAGGCATAGGTCTAGAACACGACTTCCAGCCCAGTGGTCATCAGCTGCTTCCTCCAAATCTGTCTGTGCAGTTCAGTACTACCCTTCTTGTAGAGGAGAAATTTCACATCATAAAGTAGTTGAAAGGTTGAGGATCAAAGGTGAAGAAAGGGTGGCAGAAAGAAGTTTGTTGTAAAGACACATCAAAGATCTTTCTACCCATTTCAAATAAAATAGATGAGGTTCTTACACTTTTTACTGGAGGCATACAGAAAACTGCTTTCCGTGTAAACCAGAGCTGGGGGTTTGTTAATCTTATAAATTACTGCAACCTTTGCTCTGGCTACTTCAGATAATGAGTCATTTCCCAGGCCAGAGTTCCATTCAATTTATGGCACCTGATGAGGCCCCAGCTTTCCCATAAAATGTCCAAACTAGGCTGATCCAAGCAATAGAATCACTTTGTGACTTCTCTTTGAATCTATCCTGGTCTGGAAAACAGCATCAATAGTTAAAATATCCTGTTTTCCAGCAACATTTTCTTCTGGGAGCCCCACCAATCTTTCCCTCACAACTCTATTTGCAGGGAGGACTCCACATTCCAAATGGGAGCCACTAGCAAGAGGCAGGATGTCCCTATGGTTAGACCACATCTAGAGTATTGTACCCTCTTTTGTGCATCACTTTTTAGAAAGGTCATAGACAAACCAATCTAGACAAGGAAGAATTACTGAGAGGGTGACAGAACTGGGGAACAATCAATATGGCCAAAAACTGAAGGAGCTAAGGATGCTTAGCCTAAAGAAGAGGAGATATAAACTTAGGGAAGATACAATTTCAGTCTTCAAGTATGAAAGATAGATTTGATTTGTGTAAATGCGCATTTTATGAATAGATATTGAATTTGTTGAATTGTTCTTCCTGGCCCAAGTGGGAGGAACTAGGTTCCCCTTGGTGGGAAAGCTGGATTGCCATCTGTCAGAGATGTTGCAGAGAGAAACCTTATGGGGGCTAGGAGGGAGAGAGTAGATGGCTTCTCAGGCCCTTTCTAACCCTGAGATTCTCTGATACTGAGATTCCGAGAAGGCCATACCCCAACCTGGTTAGGAAGGAGCCCAGGGCATGGAGGTCTATAAGTGCTTGAGGTTTCTGAACATAGACCAGCAGCATTTAATCCGACTTTAATCTCCTAAACCAATCAAATCTCAAGGATGGCTGAAATACCTCTTAGGGAGGAGAAAAAAAAGTCTAACTTGCACAGGATAAAGGTTAGAGGTCATTTGGGATAGTCCTCCCACCACTACACCAAGAAACTTTTCTGATCATTTTTGGCCAGAAATTATTTCAACACGTTTGCTTTACAATGGCAGTTGATGGACAGAATAGATGGATTTCACCAGTGCTATATACTAAGGTGGGAATATAAGATTAGGAGACCAAAAGTCAGAGGGGGAAAAATTAGAAACAGTGATTTTTAAAGATGGCACAATTTTTGAGTTGGTTAAATTTACATTTAACAACACTTGTACTCCTTCAAGGGCATGGAAAAACACTGAGCCTGGCACCTAGTTAGAAAGACTAATTAAATAAAATAGGAAGCTATCAGAAGTGACATTAATGATAGCTATAATTATAGAGTTAACATTTATAGAGTGCTTACAAGGTGCCAGGCACTGTGCTTAGGAAATTATCTCACAATTCCTAGATCATTCAAAGACTTAAAATCTATTCTGACCAATAAGCCTGATTCGCTTAAGCAGTAGAATAAAGATATAGAATTGTCAGAACTCTCTGTGGCCTTTACTTTCCTACAAAGGCTTAGTAATCCCAAAGAAAGAAGGTGGTATAGAGTCGGAGGCTTGATCTAAGAAACTCCAAACCCCTGTGCTCTTTTCAGGAAAGGACCTTCCCTCCAGCCAGACACCTATCCAAGGGCCCTGGCACTAGCTCCATATCATGGGTGATGGGTAGAGGGGTCCCTTATCCACTTTTGCCAACTGGGACAGGCTTATATAACAACATGCTAGTAAATGTTTAACAATCGGTTCTGAGGAACAAAATGTACGCAACACTTTCAAATTTAAACTGTATTATTATCATTTTACCATTCACTTTCTTAAATGTAGACAATTAACAAAACAGTAAATTCAAGCCCTGATTTGTAGCATTTGCTTGTTTCTGAGTTACAAATGTTCCCACTGGAAATGTAACAATCTACTCTTGGTTTGAGCTAACTCCAACACATTCCCTGGTTGGCCAGGGCCAGCCATCACCAGGGATATCTGGAGATGCTGCTGCCCATGTCGATAACAGCCTGACTCCCTAGAAGTCAAGGGAACACCTTTTTTTTAATTCAGGAAGCCAACCTATCAGGCCAGGAAGTATAACTGTCTCGGGAGACACTCCAAATCTACTTTGTTCTGAGGAGGTAAAGCACTCTGAGGTCTCAAGTACGACATCGAGCAGTTGTTTTACTCAGGCAAAGATCTGTCAGTCGATCGGTAAAAAAAAAGTGGCAGCTCTGTGCCAGGCTAAGGGCCAAGGATGCCAAGAAAGGAAGAGAAACCCCCAACTCTCAAAGAGCTCACAGTCTAATGGAGCAGATAACAAGCAAATGACTATTTACAAATGAGGTATAGAGAGCATGTATCTGAAGTTGTGTTGTGTTTGTTCTTTGTTCTCAAAGAGGACTGTGGCATCAGGGAAATGATGATGGGACTTGCAGTTGACTTTCATTTAAAGGAGGGAGGGCTTTGCAAGGTCACCAGTTTCACTTTCTCCTCCAGAGCCATCTGGGTCCAGTGGCCAGATATTTATCAGGATGACTGGATGCAGCATTCAATGGGAGACTATGACCCTTTTAGGCTAAGGTTTTTTCAGGTTCTCAGTTTGAGTGAGGTAATACCCATTCAGTGAATAGGCCTCTTTTAGAAGTCGAGTCCAGGGTTGTCCCCCTTTAATTAGAAAAAAGGGAAAATCAAGCTGGATGGGGAAGACCCTCAGGGTTGCTGTTCCAAAGAGAAACAGTTACCACTGAGATTCAGTCTAAGCCAGGATGGCCCAAAATACAGCTTTTAAGTGGAGCTTGGGCAGGGTCCTATTGTGGTCCAATCTAGGTGCTTCCAAGTGAACTGGGTTTAGGGAAAGAAAAAGGAAGGAAGGAAGGAAGGAAGGAAGGAAGGAAGGAAGGAAGGAAGGAAGGAAGGAAGGAAGGAAGGAAGGAAGGAAGGAAG
>NW_027185771.1:11292916-11424816 GCF_028583685.1 Petaurus breviceps papuanus
AAGGAAGGAAGGAAGGAAGGAAGGAAGGAAGGAAGGAAGGAAGGAAGATACAGATGGCTCTGGAGGAGAAAGTGAGGTGGTGACCTTGCATAGCCCTCCCTTACTCAAATCAAAGTCAACTGCAAGTCATGTCATCATTTCCCTGATGCCATGGTCCTCTTTAAAAATGAAGGACAAACACAATCTGTGAATATGTGAAATACTCAACAGAGAAAAGACACTGAACTGAGAGATGAGGAAAGGCTTCCCAAAGAAGATGGGATTTTAGCTGGAATTTGAAGGAAGCCAGGGGACCCAAGAGATGAGGAGGGAGAGCATTCCAGGCATGGGAGACAGCTGGTGAACACAGAAGATAATCCTGTTCAAGGAACATCAAAGCAGCTGGTGTCACTGGACTGAGGAGTAGCTGGGTAGTGTAAGGTGTAAGAAGACTGGAAAGGTATGTAAGGTAATGAATGTGGCTACCCTCAACTTTCCACTGTCTGTAGAGGTGTGCTGAGTAACCCCAGAGAGGCAGCCTATAGGAAGGTAGATGTTGGGTCTGTCAGGTTTGGGGAGCTCCAAGGGGCATGTGACCTCGAAATGCTCCTCAAATTGGCTCCTCCTCTCCAGATGGTTGCCTATCTGATGGCCCAGATCTGCACCTGGGAAGAAGTTCCTTATCAGCTATTACCAACTGACCATGTTTAAGTCCATTTCTAACCTACACACTTCCTCTCTCCTGTGGCAGAGTCCCAGGTAAGCTCCTCCCCAGACTAGCTCTGACATGTTCCAGGGTCTGGTAGTAACTTCCTCAGCACTGATCTTGAGGTGTCCTTGGATCTTTTGATTGGCCCACCCTTTTCAAGATAGTGTCTGAGCCTCCCCCACTCCCAATTTGCATGGTGATATACCAAGTTCTTCCCTCCTACTCAAATGGATACAGGATCTCAGGATCAGAGGACTAGAGCTGGAAGTGACCCTAAATGCCATCATGTCCAAACCCTTCATTTTACAGATGAAGAAACTGAGTCCCAGGGACTCTGATTCACAGCAGCCCACATAGCTCATCCCACTTGGCCCACACCCTTCCATTTTTTTCATCTTCTTGGATGACTTTGCCCACTATGGTATGATAGGAAGAGTCTTGATTTGGGGGTCAAAGGACTTGTGTTCGAATCATGAACTGCTACTTAATAGCTGTACCTTTGACAAATCGCTTCTCACTTTTTCAATTAATAAACATCAAATTGCAATTCCTTGAGACTGACTTACTGATTCACAGCCTGGTTGTAATCTGCACAGGTGGAGGGAGTTCCCAATTGTAGTTCTCTTTTGTTGCTGTTCATTTCTTTCAGTCATGCCCAACCCTTTGGGGTTTTCTTGTCAAAGTTCCTGAGTGGTTTGTTGTTTCCTTCTCCAGCTCATTGTACAGATGAGGAAACTGGGGTTAAGTGATTTGCCCAAGGTCGCATGACTAGTCAGTGCCTGAGGCTGGATTTGAACTCATGAAGATGAGTCTTCTTGATTTCAAGCCCTAAACAGTATCCAAAATGACAGCAATGTCTATACAATGTCTTTTAGCTAATAGCTCTGGCGTGCTCAAACAAGGAATCACAGCACACCATGATTGACTGGAATCTTTTCTTGGAGATTCCCTTCCATCTATATTGCATTTATTTTGGATGTACAATTCTTGCATAGGGTCTCCCCTGTTAGAATGTGAGCTCCCTGAGTGCAGGGACTATGTTAGGTTTTTTTTATCTTTATAGCCCCAGAACTTTATCACAGTGCTTGGCATATAGTAAGCACCTAATAAATGATTGTTTACTGACTGACTGATTGACGAAAATCCTAAAGAGATGAATGCTGTACATTTTTGAGCAGTATCATCTCATCAAGCAGAGAGAAACAGCAGAGATTGTAAAACCAGCCAAAAGAGACTTGTTCTGCTTGGTCCCAGAGGGCAGATCCAAGTAAAACAAGTAGAAGTTAAAAGGAGAAAGATTTGGGGGTTCAATATAACAAAGAACTTTGCAACAGCTACAGCTATCTTGCTGGGGAGGTAGTAAGCTTCCTGACACTGAGAGTGTGCAAGTGTAGCATGGACAAAGTGAACTTCTACTGGGGCTTTTGCAGACAAGATTTGGGCATTGGCTAAGGGTTAAACTGGTTGACCTCAAAGGCTTTTTCCAACTCTGGGACTCTATGATATGGTCATTTATAACCTCTCTTGGTGTCAGGGAGCCATGGGTTCAAATCCTATGCCTCTCATATGTACTAGCTATATGACAATAGACAACAACTCAATGAAGGAAAGGAAAGGAAAGGAAAGGAAAGGAAAGGAAAGGAAAGGAAAGGAAAGGAAAGGAAAGGAAAGGAAAGGAAAGGAAAGGAAAGGAAAGGAAAGGAAAGGAAAGGAAAGGAAAGGAAAGGAAAGGAAACTACTAAGTCCTGCTGAGACTCTGAGATACCTACAACAGCTCGAAGGCCACAGGAATGTGAAGCTTGAAGATGCTACAACCACAAATGTGGGACACCTTCAGGAGTCTGTGGTCTGTTCATAATGTTCATAGATCTGACCAAGGCCCTTGATACTCTTGGTCATGACTGCTTTTGGAAAATTATGTCAAAATTTGGTCACCCAGAGAAGTTCATGAGTATTGTACATCAATTCCATGACAGCATGACAATGCTCTCGTGCTTTCCCAGTCACCAATGGAGTTAAACAAGGCTGTGTGCTTGCTCCCATGCTTTTTAGTATGATGTTTTCAGCCATGTTGTCAAATGATTTCAATGAGGATGAACATGGCATCAAGATCAGCTACCACACTGATGGTAAGTTCTTCAACCTGAAAAGGCTACAAGCCAAGATCAAAGTGGAGGGAGTGTTGTTGGTGCTTGATTTTCTGTTTGCAGATGATTGTGCCCTCAATGCAGCTTCTGATGCTGAGATGTAACAAAGTATGGATCAATTCTCTTGTGCTAATTTTGACCTAACAATTAACACCAAGAAAACTCAGGTGCTCCATCAGCCATCATCACACCATCCATACTTGGAACCATCAGTTACAGCAAATGGAAAAGTTCTGAATGCTATGGATAAGTTCACTTACCTTGGTCGTGTACTTTCCAGGGAGATATAGATACACACACACACACACACACACATTGATAATGAGGTTGATACACACATTGCCAGAGCTAGCTCAGTGTTTGGGAGACTTTGAAGGAAAGTATGGGAGAGAAGAGTTATTAGACTACCAGACTACCAGACTGAAGGTCTACAAAGTCATTGTGCTGACCTCATTGTCATATGCCTGTGAAACCTGAACCGTCTACCATCGTTATGCCAAGAGACTGAATCACTTTCATTTGAATTGTCTTAGGAAGATTCTGAAGATCACCTGGCAGGATAAGGTACCAGCTACTGAGGTCCTTACTCAAAGTGAAGTGCCAAGCATTCAAATTCTGCTTCAGAGAATTCAATTTTGATGGGCTGGCCACATTGCTTGAATGCAAAATGTACACTTTCCCCAAAGACTATTTTATGGAGAACTCACACAGGGCACACATTCACAATGTGGTCAGAAAAAGTGATACAAGGACACTCTCAAGGTCTCTTTAAATAACTTTGAAATTGATTATGTGACATGGGAGACAGTGGCACCCAGCATGGTGAGCCCACATCAGAGAAGGTGCTGTGCTCTTATGAGCAAAGTAGAATTGAAGTAGCTCAAAAGAAATTCAAGATACACAAATTTAGAGTATCCACCCCAAATGTTCACAGGGATTATTTGTGCCTGACCTGTGGTAGAGCATTCCAAGCTTGTATTGGTCTGATCAGCCACAATCAGACCCACTGTGACTTGGCGTTAGCATAGAGATGTCATTTTGGTCCTCTTTGAGAACAAAGGAAAACCAATGAGAGGATTACAGCAATTTACCACTTACTGTGCCATCTGGGCTCTCAGAAGTCTATGCATCTTTGTGCGCGCGCGTGAGCGCACACACACACACACACACACACACACACAGAGTAACCAAACAGCATCTTCTCATTTGGTTTAGAAGGGTTGCATTACATTACTACATTTTGTATTTAAATCCATAAAGCCAAGGATTGTTTTTGTTTGTTTGTTTACTAAACCAGGGATCTAAGATGGATATTGGGCAGGACACATTCCTTTGCCAAATACCAAGGACTGAGGACTGGGCCTATGCCCAGGCTGGGTAGGGTTAGGAGTCAGAAAAATCTCTAATAATACAACCTATCAGCTCTGCATAAAATATATATAGTCCTTCATTGCAGAAATGCACTCCTTGCATCTGCCTCTTTGGAAGGCAGCCTTTGCCATTCACATGTTTCTTATGATACCACCTCTGTGAAAGCTACAATTAACCATCGTCCTCTACAAGTTGAGAAGAGCCTTGGGAACTCTCTCCTAGCCCTATTCTCAATGTCCTTTCCTTTTCTACCCTAAATTTCTCTCCAGGTTTTTAAAGAGAAAACAATTAGCATTGGAAAATGTCGCCATTCTCATTTCTCTGTAGACATTCCAGGGGCTTCACAAAATGATGCTGATAATTATGATGTTGATAATGATGATGGTGATGATACATTATAATGCAGAGGTAACTTTGGCTTCCTGGGAGCTTTGCCAGGAGAGCTTAATTTATTTTTTTGTTTGTTTGCTGAATTAAACATCATAGTTTCAAAAGAAGTTCTGCTGTCTTTCCCTCCCACATCCTCTCTCCTCCCCCACTGACAAATCAATCTCATAACAAACCAGCATAATCAATCAAAATAAATTCCTGCATTGGTTATATCCAACACATATGTCTCACTCTGCATTCTGATTCCTTCACCTCTCTGTCAGGAGAAGGGTACCATGTTTCATCATGAGTCCTCCAGAATTGTGGTTGGTCATTATGGTAACCAGAGTTCTCTTCCAAAGTTGCTTGTCTTTACAATATTGTTGTCATTATATAAACTGTTCTCCTGGTACTGCTGACTTCTGTATGGTTCTGCATCCGTTCATGGAAGTTTTCTAGGTTTCTGTGAAACTATTCCCTTTGTCATTTCTTACAGCACAACAGTATTCCATCACATTCATATGCTATTGAGCCATATCCCAGTTCATGGGCACTCCCTTGATTTCTAATTCTTTGCCACTGCAAACAAAGTTGCTATAAATATTTTTGTATATTTGTATCCTTTTCCTCTTTCTTTAATCACTTTGGGATATATGTACCTAGTAGTGACACCACTGGACAAAAGTGATGGAGAGTTTAATACCTTGCTGGGCATAGTCACACAGTACCAAATGCTTCCCAGAATTGCCAGGTCACCGTTCTGCCAACAGTATATTAATGTCATTGTTTTCCCACATCGCCTTCAGTGTTTGTCATTTTTCTTTTTTGTTGTTGTTGGTGCTAACTTTGCCGGCCTGATAGATGTGAAGTGGAACCCCAGAGTTCCAAGGTTTGAACCTCAGAAAAGCACAATTTCTGGCAATCCCTACCAAATTTGGAAGGCTTCCAATATGAACACAGCAAAATGCTTCTTGTAAGGACATTAAAAGGCAAATCTTAATGAATTTGGAGAAGATCTTCCCCAGGCTAGTCACACAGTGATGAATTTTTCACTGACAAAACTCTTGAAGACCATGCTCTCTGTCGTTTCAATGAAGCAGTATAGAAGATACTGGACCTGACATAAGGAGTACCTAGGTACTAGGTACTAACCTCTGACACAATAACTGTACAAGTCATTAAACCTCTGAGTCTCAGTTTCCTAATCTATGAAATGGAAATTACAATACAAGGTTGTGAGTTTCAAGTGAAATAATCTACATAAACCACTTTGCAAAACTTAAAACACCAGAGAAATGTCAGGTTGAAGTATATACTTTTTATATGAGCATCCTATTACATTGTGTTATGTAATAAAAGATAACACTATGATAATCAATGACATTGCTACAGCTCTTTATGTGCTCTTTACTAAGCTATTTCACTGGGGTTACATAGCAAGTTTGTGAGATTTCTAATAGCACATGGATTTCATCTGAAAGTGCATGCAACATATCACATATATGATACCACCTCCTCAAGCCTTTCTATTTTCTCCCCTCCTCTCCTCACTGTACCCTTGAGGGGAAGGAGGGAAAGAAAAACAAATTTCTTATATCAAATATGTGTAATCAAGCAAACCAAATTCCTTCAAAGGCTGTATACAAATCATACATATACATTATACTATATATACTCACACACATATATAATTTGTATACACAAATATATGTATGTATATGTGTGTACATATGTATGTATCATTCTATACCATAAATCTAATACATCTCTCTGAAAAGGATAGCATGTATCATCATCTGTCCTCTGGAATCTTGGAGGATCTTTGTACATTAAGCATTGTACATGAGCATTGTTACAGTTTTCAAAGTTTCCTGTCTTTGCAATGCTGTTGTTACTATATAAAATATTCTTCTCAATTCATTCTTCATGAGTTTGTAAAAATCCTCAAAATTGTTCATTTTTATAATACTGAGGTCATCATCTAAATTATTTTTCTGGTTTTGCTGACTTCACACTGCATCAGTTCTTATAAGTCTCTCCAAATTTTTTTTGAAATTATCTACTTCCTAATTTCTTATAGCACGATAGTACTCCATCACATTCATGTATACTACAACTTATTCAGCTGTTCCTCGATTGATTGGCATCCTCTTAGTTTCTAGTATTTTTGCCACAACAAAAAAGAACTGCTGTAAATATTTTTGTATGTAAAGACCTTTTTCTCTTTATTTGATCTCTTCTGGGCATAGGTTTAGCAGTATTATAACTGATTCAAAGGGCATGTACTGTCTAGTAACTCTTTATGTATAATTCTAAATTGCTTTCCAGAATAATTGAACCTATTCACAGATCTACCAACAGTGCGTTAATATGCCTGTTTTCCCACAGCCTCTCCAACCCTTACCATTTACATTTTTTATCATCTTTACCCCTCTACATGGTATGAAGTAGAATCTCAGAATTCCTTCAACTTTCAATTTTCTAATTAATAGTGTTATGAAGCATTTTTTTAAATATGGCTGCAAATAGCCTGGGTTTCTTAGCTTGAAAACTGATTACTTACTAGACCATTTAACAACTGGGAAATGGCTCTTATTCTTGTAAATTTTAATTTATGCCTTATATATCTTGGAAATGAGAATTGTATGAGAAAAATTTCTCATAGATTTTTTTCATAATTGACTTTTGTTTCCCTTTTAATCTTAGTATTATCAGACTTGTTTCTGTCAAAACTTTTTGATTTTGTGTAATCAAAATTATCTTCTTTGACCTTCTCTATTCCTTGTTTGGCCATGAACTTTTCCCCTATAAATCTGATAGATTTTTTTCATATTTCTCTAATTTTTATGATGTAACTTTTTTATCTAGGTCACATATCCATTTAAAACTTAACTTTATATAAGGTATGAGATCTAAAGCTAATTTCTACCATGTAAATGTTATATTATCCCAGCAGTTTTTGTCAAATAGTGGCAAATAATTCTTATCCTACCAGCTAGGATCCCCATGTTTATCAAATACTGGGAAATTATATGCATTTGTTTCTGTATGCTATGTGTCCACTAACTGATCTCTCTATTATTTTAACTGATAATTAATAATTTTAATAATTACTACTTCAGAGTTTAGTTTGAAATCTGGCACGGCTAGGTCTTCTTTATTCCTGTTGCTTTTCCTTATTTCTCTTGAGATTCTTGGCCTTTTTTCCCCTCCAAAATAATTTTATTATTTTCTCTAGTTTTATAAAGCAATCTTTGATAGCTTAATTGATATGTCATCAAAATAAGTAAATTAATTTAAGTCATATTATTATTTTTATTCTATTACTTCATTCCACCCATGAGCAATTAATAAATTTCCAATTTTTTTGTTAGGATTTTGGTAAACAGTTGTATTTCTTATGTGTATCTGGGAAGGCAGATTCCCAAATATTTTATGCATTCTGTAGTCATTCTAAATGGAATTTCTCTTAATTTGCAACTGTCCAAATCTCCTGATTTATACATATAAAATATAAAATTGTATAAAATATATATTTATGTATGTATTGTAGAAAGAGATAATTCAAATTCACAAGAGTTTGAGCTAATACTGAGAATCAATTCTTCATCTTCAGTCATGTGTGAGTAGGACAATGAGTGCCAAGGCCTAAATAATATCCTTAGCCTCTAAGGATGGCTCCCAAGCCATTAGTGGGTGTGTTGTTTCACATCTGTAGGGAGATCAAAATCAAAGTTTTCCTCCCAACCCCCCCCCCAAAAAAAAAGGATTAACTCCTAATAACTTCATGGAGTAAATTAGGTTGCCCTATGAGTCAATGATTCTGTCCCATAAATCCTGGTCTTCTGACTCTAAACTTAGTCTTGCCTTAAATGGCAGTAGCATCTCCTTAGGATGTTGGAGATAAATTCAGATAAGTTCCCTGAAGGCAGGCACTGGTTTCCATTTCAGTCTTTGAATCTTCAGTGACTGGTGCAGTGCCTTTCATAGAATAATTTGTGTTTAATTAATTGAAAAGAATTAACTCTCTATCATTGGTCCTGATTCATAGGATCAGAGATTTTAAACTGATGGCCAACTCTTCCTTTTGTATATGTGAAAACCAAAGCAGGGAGAGGTTAAGGGACTTGGCCGAGGGGGTCCCACAGATGGTAAGTATTTAAGGCAGAATTTGAACTAAGATTTTCCAGAGTTCAAGTTCAACAAACCATCATATGCCACCTAGCTACTTCAGCAGAATTCTGTTCCTTAGGTCTATGACAGCCCTTTGAATCATTTGATAACAACAACCTTGTCTTCTTTTGTCTGAGCTAAATACCCCCCAAATTCCTTCAACCCATTCTCATAAGTTATGCTATCAAACTTCTTATCATCCTGGTCATATTCTTCTGGAGAAGCTAGATAGGGCAAATGGGTAGACCACTGGATCTCAAGTTAGAAGGCTCTGAGTTCAAATGTGACCCCAGACATTTACTAGTTGTGTGACCCGTGGAAATTCCTTAAGTTCTGTCTACCTCAATTTCCTCAACTGCAAAATGAGATTATATAGGAGCACCTCCCTCCCAGGATTGTTGTGAGAACCAAAGGAGATACTATTTGTAAGGCAATTAACACAAGATGTGGTACCATAGCAGGTGCTTAGTAAATGTTTGTTTTCTTCCTTCTTTCCTTCCTTCTTTCTCTGCTTCTTTCTTTACTTCCTTCCTTCTTTCCTTCCTTTCTTCCTTCATCTAGAAATCCATGTAGACACATCTTATCTCCCCTACAAACCATGAGAGAAGGCATCGGGTCTTAGACTTCCTCATAATCCCCAGTGCCAAGTAGAAAGGATTGCCTAGAGTAACTAAGAAACATTTGTTAACTTAACCATTTGCATCATTGGGTCATTTGTCTTGGTAGCATTAGCCCTCTTTATTCCCTGGGATCCATGAGAGAGGAAGCATTTTATCAGTTCCTAGGGTGTCTCTCTAGCTTGGGTATCCACCTGGTCAATGACATGAGACAGGGTTCCCAGCCCACTCTGAGGTTTCGGAGTTTGTCATCCAATTCCTTGCCAACACTTTCATTTTCCTGAGTTTCACTTGGCCCATAGATGTCAGAAAAGGGGAAAGAGGCCAAAAATAAGCTTAAAGAGGTGTTTGCATGACACGCTCTTCATGCTAAATAACTGTTTTATCAAGGGGAGTGCCAATTACTCAAAAACAGATGTTTCACTAGGTCCAAGCAGAAAGTTTTCCTTTAGAAAACTTTAATGCTTAAAGCCAAGCATCTTTGTAGCTTCTTATAACATCTAATAAAATCAACACACAACTCTCCTTGGGGCCCTAAATTCAGGTCCTAAAGCTAGGGTAGTGCAAAAAATTAAAAAAAAATTTAAAAATAAAAACAAAAACCACACATGTGCTTAGGGAATCAGCTTCCACCTCTGAAATCTACTATCTATGTGACCTGGGTCAAGTCATTTAACCCAAGTATCAATGGCCACCACATTCCCTTTCAGGTCTAAATCTATAACACTATGAACTGAGGCCAATGATCTAGATTCAATTCTCTTCAATGCAAAGAAGATTATTATATGAATGGCACTGTAGCAGTTACTAAGGATTCCAAAACCAAAATGAAACCAAATGCCTGCCCTCAAGGAGTGATACTGTAAATGCTGAAAGACAAATAAAGGACCCAGGATCTTTTGAGTGAAATCCACTAGGCATTGTTTGAATTTGGCCATAGGCAAGATTTTAGCTTCTATGACTCAGTTTTCTCAACCATAAAATGGAAATAATACAATCATTTAGTTATAGAGTTAAAAGACATCTTGAAGATCACTAAAATTTTCATTTGCCAAATGTAGAAACTGAAGCCCAGTGAGGGGAAATGACTTACCTGAACTCCCATGGTTAATAGGTGGCTGAGCTGGATCTAGAACCTGTCCCCCTGATTCCTGCTCTAATCTGAAGTTTCCTACTATGTCATTCTGTACTCTCCCTAATTACATCCTGAGCCAAGCAAGAATAAATCAAATAGGGTGGATTGATCAGAGGGGTGATGTAACCCTGAACAGCATGTGCCGAACAGAGCTTCAGTGTTTGGCACCAGTTAGCTGCTGATTGAATGATCCATAAACAGCATTCCTTGTGTTGGTGTCTGGGGGTTAACATAGCTCACAGCAACCACAGCAGCCTTTAGCCCCAACATACTCTGAGACAAAAACTGCCTCAACCTCTCTCCTCCCCAGCATGGAAGATTTGGGATTCACTTCCTCCTAAGCCTCTCTCTGTCTCTCCAAATTCAAAAGAGAAAGGCCTATGATATGAGTTGAACATTTTTGTAACTTGGAAAATTATTGTTACTAGTCGTAAACTCTCATTGGTTATCTCCCATCCCATTCCCAAACTGGGAGGTAACATCTCACCCCTTTGAGATTGGTCTCCCTTCTCTCAATCCTGCCCCAAGAATTCATAGTTAGAAAAACTCTTGTTAGATGTTCATCTAGGTTTCAATGACACTCAAATAGCATAGAAAGAAACAAGACAGTAGTTAAGTATATCATACATTCATCATGTAATTTTTTAAACTATCTAGCTTGTCAATGTTTTCTTCTGGCCTTTCCTTCTCATGCATATTTTTTTAAATGCTTCAATGATCTTTTTTTTCTTTTAGTTGCTCTTCTTTTTCTTTTTGGCAACCCTGATGTAAGGACAGGGCAGCTAGTTGGCTCAGTGGATAGAGCACTGGACTTGGAATCAGAAAGATTCATCTTCATGAGTTCAAATCCAGTCTCAGATCCTTGCTTGCCATGTGACCTTGGGCAAGTCACTTCACCCTGTTCACCTCAGTTTCTCCATCCGTACAATAAGCTGGAGAAGGAAATGGCAAACCACTCCAGTCCAGTATCTTTGCCAAGAAAAATCCCAAATGGGGTCATGAAGAATAAGACAGGACTAATTCACTAAACAACAACAGTAATATGATTCAGGGCTCTTCTATGAGCCAAACAGCTCTTAACAAAGTGGTCTTTTGGGGTGGCTAGGTGGCTCAGTGAATGGAGCACCGGCCCTGGAGTCAGGAAGACCTGAGTTCAAATCCAGCCTCAGACACTTGACACAATTACTAGCCATGTGACTTTGGGCAAGTCACTTAACCCCAACTGCCCTCCAAAAAGAAAAAAAAAAACGGGTCTTCTAATCGGTGCAGCTCCCAGAAAAAAAACACTGCAAAGTCCTCTTTTTATCTCTATGTCCATCAGTTTCTGTATTCTATCTTCTATAAGCAGATTTTCCTGTGACCTTTCATGTCACCTCTCTTTTCTTCCTCTTCTTTGTCCACCCTTCTTCTGCCTCTGTCTTCTAACTCTAATCAGGCATTCATCAGAATCATTGAAATCTCTTATCTTTTACATGAAATGTAAAGCAAAACACCTTTCTGTCAAGTATATCCACGGAAGTCTTTATGTAATCTTTTCCATTATTGCCAAGTTTTTTTTAATTTATAATTATAAATTATAATCTGCAGTTATAATCTTTAAAACTCTGAAAATTGTCACATCAGATGAACTGATGGACCACAATGTCCTGCAGCCATGATGGCATCAGTCATGGCATGGTCCTCTCTTCAAATGGATTCCCCGAATCCCTTTATCTGAGGGAGAGTTCTCTGGTCCTTAGGATAATCTGTGTCTCTCCCTAACATTTTATCTCTATTTTTTCTTAAGTTAGTTTTTACCAGTTTTCCTTCTACAGATGCTCATTTTCTGTCCCTTATAGCAACCAAAATATCCATAGATGAAAGGGATAGTACCTTAAATAGATAAGGAAATTGGAGCTGAGAGAGAAATTATTTATTCACAAATATATAACTAATAAGTAGAAGAACCATGACCAGAACCTAAGTCTTCTGAGTCTTCTTCAACCTGCCTCTTCTTGAAGAAAAGGATGATCATTGTGGGTTGGTGGGATTGAGGACAGCTTCAAGGAAAAAGTGGAAAGGAAGAAAGGCAGCGGAAAGAACACAGGATAGGCAGTCAGGAGACCTGGCTTTGAGGCCAGAATTTATCACTTACAAGTTATGTGCACTTAGGCAAATCACCTTCATTTTTGAGGTTGGATTTCTCCAATGATTTTTCCAAGTGAAGGGGATTGGATAAGACAGTCCGTAAGGTCCTTTCCATCTCTGATTTCCCATGATTATATGATCTGGGTCTTGAAGAACTGATAGGGCTTATATCATCCAAGAAGAGCATTCTATGCAGTAGTAAACAATTTGTTATAAAGACTGTGAGACTAGGATGAGCATAGCCTTCATAGGAATAGTGAGGTCTCACTCTGGAAAGATTTCTGCTGATCTATTCTATTTCTTTCATGACTCCCATCATAATGGTTATTGACCTGCACGTGTTATTGATAGAGAGAGATGTTCAAGGGAACAGTGGCCCACAAACAGAATGAAGCTGATTGGACCCCAGAGAACCTATGACCTTTAACTCTGTACCACAACCACTAATCACCTGAGCTAACCAGCAAGAGGCATCGCTCAATGGAATTCAGAGGTTCTTAACTTAAGGTCTATGAACTTTTAAAAATATATATTTTGATAACTATATCAATAAAATTGGTTCCCTTTATAATCATTTAATTTTATACATTTAAAACCATTATCCTAAAAAGGGGTCTGGGCTTCTACAGAATGCCAAAGGGGTCAATAACACAAAAACAATTACGAACATCTAGAATAGAAGAATTATTCTGAAGAGCATGTGTTTCTGATAGGAATTGAACCTGCTATTAGGCAGAAATGCCATTTTGGCCAGATCCAACTTTAACAAAATTAAGCAATGAGCCAAGGCAATTATCCATATAGTTCAAGCCCAGACCTGTCTTTACAAGTGCCTTCTTATGGTGTTAGGAAATTTTTAAAGAATAAATCCATCAGGCTGAGATGGGATGAATCTATAATTCATTATATGTAAGTCAGCATTTGGTTCCAACCAGTTGCTTCTTTCTTTCTTTACTCTTGAGAAAATAAGAAGCCCTCAGCCATTTGGTTTTAAAGCCCAGACTTCAAAGGGGGTTGTGATCACTGATTACTAGGTTATTCAAATGGACTTATATAAAACATCTGAGACTGCTTCAGCAAAAATTATTTTGACTGTCACTGCTATTTGTACCTATATGAGAACAGATTTGAAATAAAAAGTAAAGTAGAAAAAGGAACCATATTCGCTCTCTTCTCTGGCCCCCACCTTTGGAATGTGACCAGCTCCAATCATACCTTCTCTCCTCCCATTAGATTGTGGACTACATGAGGGCAAAGACTGTTTCTTGCCTTTCTTCAAATCTCTAGTGCTTAGCCCAAAGCCTGACACATTGTAGATTGTTAATAAATCCTTATTGACTTGAATCCCAGCTATGGAGTTTTACTCCCCTTCTGCAGAAAAAAAGTGTAAAGGAAGGAAAAGAAGGCAGATCACATGTCCCCACAGTCCAGCATTTCCCCAGATACCAAAATGGTAGTCTGACTCATTTTTAACATAGGACAATGGAAGGAAAATCCTGGATCTGGTTTTAGTCTACATTTTGGGAAGTTCATAAAAAAAAATTAAATAAAATAGCTAAGAAAACAAGCCTAGAGTATTCTCTCTCTCAGTTTTAATCAGCCCTTGGGCAGGAAAAAAGCTTGGTACTCTTGGATCAGGACTCAAACTTTGGTCCTTTCTGTATCCCTATTTACCAAAACCCAAACACTCCTCCCTGCTGCAGCCACCTGTTCACAATTAAGGCAACACAGAGGTCTACAGCAATTAGATTAATGGGATTTATTTAGCAAGCAAAAGAAATTTAAATTATTTAAACCAAAATTATAAAAGTAACTTTTCTAAAGAAGACAGGGAAGGAAGAGGAGACCGTGCTTTATGGTCTAGTACCTGTTTTCCTAAATGGAAAGTCAGTAAACCCCTCCACCAAGATTTCTGCTGACCTCCTCAGTTCCCAAACACTTCCTCTCTATGCAAGCCCATTCTGACCTCTTAACTGAATGCAGAGACAGCCACCCAACCCAGGGCTCAGTCAGCTGACCCACAGGCTGCTGCACCTCAGCTCTCAGCTACACAAGTCTCTAGTCTCTGCCTCTGACATTCTATTTCCTCACAACAGTATATCACAACTGTGGCTTCTGTACCCAGCAATCCCTTCAGCCACTTCAGACTCCTACAGTTTCCATTCCCAACACTATACAAATGACTACCAGACCTAATATAGCCAGCTCCAGGCTCTCTCTGGGTTTCATTATTACATAATTCTCACCATTGTAACCAATTGACAATTGGACATTTCAAGCTGAATATCCTAAAGACATCTTAAACTCAACGCGTCTAAAATTGGATTGATTATCTTCTGTCTCAACCCTCCCCTCTTCCAAATGTCCTACTTGTCTGTTATTGAAGGTTATTGTTGAAGGCATCAACATCTTTCCAGTCATCCAAGTTTAAAACTGTAGCATTAGACTTGATTCCTCACTCCAGTTTTCCAATCAGTTACCGAAGTCCACCATTCCAACCTTCAAAACATCTTTTGCATCTGACTCCTCTCTATTCACACAGTAACCATGTTAATTCATATCCTTCTCATCTTTCTCCTCCCCAAGATTATTGCCACAACCTCCTAATTTGGTCTCCCTGTCTCAAGTCTCTCTCTATTCTAGTCCATCCTCTATACTGCTGCCAAGATCATTTTCCTTAAACACATAACTGGCCATGGAACTCTCCTATGTGATGAACTCTAGTGCCTTTCTTTTGCCTCTAGGATAAAAAGTAAACTCTGGTGCTGAACTTTTAAAACCCTACACAAGCTGACCCCAGCCTATTCTTCTAACCTCATTGAACAATGTTCTCCCTCCTGCCCTCCTAAATTTAGCCAAAGTGGCTTTCTCTGTGTATTTCATACACAGTACCCCAGCCCCAGCACTGTCTGTCCCACATGCCCACAATGCGTTCCCTCCATACCCTTCTCTCAGAAAGATCCCTCTCTTCCTTTCCCGCACAGGTCAGGCACCGCTCTCTTCCCCTCCCTCTCAAGCTGCCTTATATGTAACGACTTTCTGTGTATTTCTATGTATTCATCTTACATTTTTTGCAGTGTCTATTTTTATATGTACTTCTTTTCTCCCTCAATAGTGTACAAACTTCTTGCTGTTCAAGATTATTTGATTTTTTATGCCTGAATCCCCAGTGCCTGGCTCCTAGTAGGCCCTCCATAAGTACTGAGTGATTTATTTATGGCAGTTCCAAAATTCCCGGCAGACAGATCTCTGTGCCATTGCTTGAGCTCCATAACCCTGACTGGCCCAGAGCTCAAGATAGTTTCAGTCCCTCCCAAGGAGAAAAGTAAATGTCATCTGTCTGAGATGACATCTTCCAGAAATCCCCATAGCCAGGATACAAAACACTTCTCCCTGCCTCCAGAGATGTGCCTCAAAGTTGGTTAACTGTACATATGTGTATATGTGTATATGGAGGGAGGGAGGGGGGAAACAGAAAAAGAGAAAGAAAAGAGGGAGGGAAGAAGAGAAAGAAACAAAGAGGAAACAGAAGGGGGAGAGGGAGAAAAGAGAGGGAAGCAAGAAGAGAAGCAGAGGGAGGGAGAAAGAGAAACAGAGAAGGAAAGGGGAGAGTGGAAGAGAGAGAGGAAGAGAAGAGGCAGAGAGAAGGGGAGGGAGAGGGAAAACGAGAGAATTTAATCAACAACCCAGTGAGATTGAACATGAAAATATTATTATCCCAATTCTATTCTATAAAACTGACTTTACTTCCTTCCTGTTTCCTCTCCATTTTTTTGGTACAGAAGATAAATAAGTGACTGAAATCTCGCCCCCACAAAAAAAGAAAATCCCCCAGCTAATAAGTAGAGGAGTTAGGGTCTTGAAGGCAAATTTAACTCCAGAATCTTTCTCCTACTCTACCATTGTGTGAAGAGGTAAATAGAAGAATTTTTTTAACCCTCATTAATACGTGTTTAGAGATTGGCAGTTTGGGGGTTTGTTTTTTCATTTGACCTACAGAGTTCCCAGAGTGTGGTAGAAACTACATTTTTGAAAACACATAAATAATCAACAAAAAAAGATAGGAGACCAAACCAATACAAAATATAACATTTTATTTGCAAGGCCAGAGTGAGGGGAAGAGGGAACCAAGCTAACAAGCTACGTTTTAAATGGACATAAAAATAAATATTCATTTAGCACATTAAAGATGTACATTTCAACATTCATTTTTTAGCTGAAAAGAGCACAGATTAGAAACTGCTATTACTTTACATCAGATTTTTAAAATAAGCTTGATTTTTTTAACATTAAAATTTAATTTTCAAGAGTTCCAAAGCGTTTGCTAATGGTATATTCCTTTATATACATACAGAAATATATGTCCTACTTTTGCTCTGTAAGTCATAGAATATTTTCCCGTTACCTCCACAAAATATGCCAGTAGAAAAAAAGTGAATTATTTCTCTTTGGTTATTCAAATTTTAAATCAGAGCCTCCCCACAATGCTTACCATGACCACCCAATAATAGCTTCGATTTAACTATGTAAATAACCTTGCTTATATAAGTGTGTTTTTTTATATCTATTATTTACACACATATAAATGCCTATATACATATATATATCCCAGGGTTCTGTTCCTACTTTTTAAAACCAGACAAGGTGATGAGAATAAAAAACAGCTGAGAATGTCAGAGAAAGGCAATGTGTACCTCACCATCCCCTGTCCAACAATTCACTCAGAACTCAAGTGAAGATGGTAGAGGAGTCAGAATGTATCCCCTCTGCTCCTGTTTTTCATGTAGTTAGGGCAAGGGTAGTGCCGAGGATTTTACATTGAAAAATGAGAGCACCAGTCTCCCCAGTGCTGAATAGTATAATAGGCTAGTGAGTTACTTCTTAGAATTATAGGATTTAGAACTGGAAAGGACCCTGGAAATGAAGGAAAAGGAAAGTGATTTCCCTGAAATAACATAAGAAGTAAGAAGCAGGGCCAAGATTTGAACCAAGATTTTCTGACTATAAAGCTCATGTTTTTTTCTGATTCATGTATATTTTTTCTTCTCTAATTAGACTATAAACTCTTCAGTGAGAACTGAGATGTTGACTTCCAAATTGGATTCACTAAGATGGAATTGACCATCTTTTAATTAGGCCACTATTTGCTATAGAAGAGAATTTATTTTTGGACTCTGGGACAAGGTTCACTGACCCAAGCATACTGCTGTTCACTGGCTGGGAAGGTCCAATCAATATGTTCTTAAAAATTACTTTCAGAATCCCAGGATATCAAGAGTTCAAGGGGATCTTGGAACATAAAATGTTAGGACTGGAAAGGCTTGGACCAAAGAACAGCCCTGGAGGGTAGTGCAGGATTTGGAAGCCGATTTCAATACTGTTGTGTTATTTGAGTTGTATCTGACTCTTTGTGACCCCATTTGGGGTGGCAAAGATACCGAAGTGGTTTGCTATTTCCTTCTCCAGCTCATTTTACAGCTGAAGAAACTGAGGCAAACAAGGTTAAGTGAGTTGCCCAGGGTCACATAGCTAGTGTCTGAGGTTGAATTTGAACTCAGATCTTCCTAACTCCACTCTATCCACTATTGCACTGCCTTTACCCTTATTACCTATATGACTTCAGGCAAGTTATTTAGCCTCCCTGGTCCTCAGTCTCTTCATCTGTGAAGTCAGATGAATAAATGACCTGAAAACTTCCTTTAAACACTAAATCTATGAACAACAGAGCTAGAGAGAAACTTTTAGAGTTGAATGGGGTCCTTAGGGCACAGAATGGGAGAATTAAAAGGGTCTTTCAAATATCATCTCATTCACCAATGTTTTCATTTTAAAGATAAGGAAATGAAGGGAAGTAAGTTGTCGAATGGCATGCAGCTGGTTAGGGGAAAGGCAAGAGCTAACATTAGAATTCACATCTTAGGGTGGCTAGGTGGTGCAGTGAATAGAGCACTGGCCCTGGAGTCAGGAGGAACTGAGTTCAAATATGGCCTCAGACACTTAGCCCTTACCAGTAGTGTGACCTTGGGCAAGTCACTTAACCCCAATTTCTCTCTCTTCCCCCCTCCAAAAAAGCAAAAAAAAAAAAATTCATGTCTTTCCTGAGGCTGGGTCAGACCCACTTTTTACTAAAGCTCCAACAATCTTTTGTCAGGTCTAGTGTCTAAACAATCTAAAATCCCTATTAAAATGCTTTAAAACTAATGAGGCCCTTCAATCCAAAAATCAACATGGGCGGCCACAAGCTTACAGTTTTAATTAATGGAGAATGTAAACTTGAAGGCAGGGCCTGTTTCACCTTGTTTGTTGGAATGTTTTTGGTATCCTCAAAGCCTAGCACCAGTACCTTAACCCAGTAGGAGGCTTCATGAATGCTTGCTTCTTGAATGGAACTGAAATAAAAGGAGGAAGACACTTAGCTACTGGGGTCTGACATTCACCAAAGTGTCCTCAACTTTGGCAGGTAATAATAACCAGGGTTTACAAAGAGATTGAACATTAATGTTTACATAGCTTGCAAACTACTTTATATGTTAACTCCTGTGAATCTCACAACACCTTGAGGTAGGTGCTATACTAGACCCATTTAATAGATAAGGAAACTGAGGCTGAAGGAGGTCACCCCATCCAAGCTCACATAGTACGCAAGGCAAGGTTTTAATTCAGGTCTTTCTAACCAAGTGCATTCCTTTATCCACTGAACTATATAGGCTACCAACCATGAATATTTGTACGGCAATGCCTAAACACTGGAGATATCAATAATCTCAAGATGCAGAAGGGGAGGAAAAATCAGTGCAAATGACAATCAAACCAAATGCAGAAAATAGTAGATTGTCTTTACAATATCTACAAATCGGGGCAGTCCTGTCCCAGTTACCAAAATGTATCAATGAAAGGTTAGAGAGATGACCCCATTTCTCTTTCAAACTTCACCTTTTCAAGACCCTTGGTTTATAAAGGACCGGATCAGAATAGTTCCCCCCAAATGAATTCCCTACAGAACCCTCCCCCCAAAAAAATCTCCAGAACAGTATTATTAATATTACAATGATGGAAAAGGGGGTGAGAGGTGGGGCTCAGTGGGATAAAGGAGAGACACCAGGGTTTTCTAGACCGTGATCTGCTGGTTTTCTCTAAAGAAGGGCCTTTGATGGGGTCCACAGATATCCTGGAATCTGAAAACCTGATCAGGCTGGGCCATATCCTCCGGTGGCTGGAGCATGAGAGTATTGCTACAGCTTTTTCCGGCCTCCTCCCTCAGCTGCCATACACAGAGCTGTTCCACCTGGGGTTAAAGAAGGAATTAGAGGTTAAATCAAAAGTAACAGCAGAATTTATGTAGCACTTTAAAGTTTACAAAGTACTTTACATATGTTAACATGCATTCATCATAGAGTTCCAAAGCATGCTTAGTTAAGGACAGACCATTCCTCACCTGAACAAGGATGAGTTTGGAGCGCAGCGGAGTCATGTCAGGGAACTCTTCCCCAAAGCATAGCATCACTCTGCTGTCAGGAAATTGACTTTGGTTGTTGTAAAACTGCTGCAGTTCTGTCAAAAAAAAAATTGCAAAAAGGGACATTTTAAGCCAAGGGCAAACAGGGTGAGTCCTTCCTGCCTCCTGCCCCACCCCTGAGGTCCAAACTGCAATTGATCCAAAATCTCATAAAATTCAGGTTCTTTATAAATCGAGGCCAGTCATATCACTGACCATGCTCAGACCAGCATGAAGTTAAGTCATCATTGTTGCTACTAATGGGTCACAAAACAAGCTCTCCTTTTCAACCTCTAAGCAGGTGGAGCACAGAGTTGTAATTAGCATGGGGTGCCTGGGACTTCACCCTAGGGCACTAACATCTAAAGGGGAAGGACATTACTTCTTTCCCAGGTAAGCTGTGACAGAAGATCACTAGGTACAGATGACTTCCACAGCCACAGAAAGAAGCGTATCTTCACTCTCAATAGCCCACTCCCCAAGAGTCTTATTAACGGCACAACCATCACTTGGTCTCCCTCCCTCCATCTCAACTGCCACCTTAGCACAACTACATCTGACCAGGGTAGATCCCCAGCACTTGGTCTATGCTGAGGATCTATGCCATGAAGGGCACCCAGGATTAGCTCTGGGACCAGTAGCAATGGTGGCACGACCTCACTGTGGGGTATCCTGGGGGGTCTTTGTTTCCCCCTTTACTCCCATAAACTAAATCTGTCCAGGTGCTAGAATTCCTAGTCATGGGTCTAACTAAGAAGAAAACAACAGAACAATGACCCTGAATGTTTCAAGTCATAAGGAAACCTATTCCAGCTTTATTACCAACTATTCCCCAAAATAAATAAATAAATGAAAACCCTGTCCCTGGCATATAGTAGCACTTAATAAATACTTATAGACTTGCTCCAGTCAAGCCCCAAACAAGCCTTGTGCTCTCCCACTTGGTGACATTGAGAATTCCCTTCCTCTTCTACTCTGCCTTTTTCAGTCTTATCCATCCTTCAATGCCCAGCTCAAATCTCCCCTCTTCTATAAAAGCCTTCCTGTGCACACTGAATTCCTTATAATAATTTACATTTCTATGGCCCTTTATGCTTTAACAAAGCACCTTCTCCATGGACAGCCCTGTAAGGTAAGCAGTGAAAGTTTCATTAGCACCATATTACAGAGAGACAGAGGGCTAGAGACACAGTCATCGAGTCAGAACAACATGGATTCAAGTCCACCTCTGACACATGGCCACAGGCCCATGGCTTCTCAGTGTTCTCAGGCAGGTCTTTCAACAATTGCAAATTTGCATTGGTAGGAAAAACTGTTCTCAAAAGGGAGATGAACACACTGAAGAAATCACAGATCTGGTGCAAAAATATTACAGATGTGGAAACTGAGTCTAAGAGAAATGAAGTGCTTATGATCTTATTCAAAGTCACATACCTATTAAGGCTGGGAGTGAGGAAGTAAGCCCAGGGCACCTGATCCCAAGCCCAACCTTCTTTCTACCGCCTCACACTTCCCCTGATTCCTACATCATTTGTAATTATCCATAACTCTCATCAGGCACTTAGCTATCTTATAGTATAGGCATTTTTTTTCAAAGGTACATGTATGTTCTAATGTTCTCCCAAATGACTGTAAGCTCCATGAGGGCAAGAACAATTTTCTTATTAAGTCTCTTACGTTTCTTGACTTTCCTCACAGTACTCAGCATGCCAATTAAGTGCATGATAGGTCAAAAAATAATTACTTGGATTGAATCTTGGACACTTAACATGAACTCTCAGCTTTCAAATCCAACCACAGGAAGGCTTCATAATCAAGGCCATGATGAATGTCACAGGACAAAGGCATTGTGTGGTGGAATGGATACCAAATTAGGATTGGGAAGACCTAAGAAGCAAGTCATGCAGTGGATAGCACAGCAAGCCTAGCATCATAAAGACCAGAGTTCAAATCTGACCTCAAACATTTACTAGCTGTATGATCTGGGCAAAGTAATTTAATCCCATTTGCCTCAGTTTCCTCATCTGTACAATGAGTTAGAAAAGAAAATGGTGAAGCACTCCAGTGTCTTTGCCAAAAAACCCAAATTTAGTCACAAAGAGTAGGACATGCCTGAAAAGACTCAACAATAGACCTAGGTTCAAGACCCATCTCTTCCACTTGGGATCAGCATGAACTTAGCCAAGTCACTTCTCTCTTTTCTATGCTTCCTTTTCCCCATCCACAAAATGAGGATTGAAAACACCTGCCCTTCTATCTCACAGGATTCTTGAAAAGGTCCAATAAGGTAATAGATGTGAGAGACTGTCTGGAGACTGTGAGTGGTTGTACCAAAAGTGAGTGTAGTGTGACAGAAAGAACAATGGATGGGGAACCAGGAAACCTCTGCTCTTCAGCTTACTTGTTATGTGACCCTGGGTTGGTCACATCTCCTCCTCTGAAACCCAAGCTTTGAGCACAGTGACTGGCAAACGGTAGGTACTTAATAAATGCTTGTTGACTCACAGAATGATACTTGCCCTACTCACCTCATGGGGGAACAAAGAGGAAAGTGTAAGTAAGTAAGCCCTATGGAAATATGGGTTGGGGACAGCTAGGTGGCACAGTGAATAAAACACTAGCCCTGGAGTCAGGAGGACCTGAGTTCAAATCTGGCCTCAGACACTTAACACAAAAAAAAACTAGCCATGTGACCTTAGGCGAGTCACTTAATCCCAATTGCCCCTCCAAAAAGAAAAAAAAAGGAAGAGAAAGTTCTGGTCAATGGAGTTCAAATGGGAATGAGTTTCTTCTAGAACAAATCATGCAAGCCAGAAGGGACCTTGGACCCAGTGCAAAATAAGAAAAAAGAAAGAAAAAAAATATGGGTTGGAACCAGTATCTCACTATGGCCCTACTCCATAGTTCTACACTCAGCACTAAAAGTGTAAATGATACAAGATGGTGGTACTATTTCAAGTTCAAGGAATAAGACTAAGCTTTATACGCACCCCTGAAAAACTGATTTGTGTCAAAAATCTTGACCACTTCATCCCGTTCCAATTTGTTGGGCCTGTCCTTAAACATCATGGAGTTCCCACTGCAGAAGACTCTCCCTTGGCACAATCTCTTGATGAAGATGCCATTTTTGTTGCTGTGTAACAGGACTCCTCGATCCAAGTGGCCAAACAGTTTCTTGGTGACCTGCTTCTGACGCTCATTTTGGATGATATCTGCCGGTGGGAAGCGAATGTGCTCCAGGCTTTCAGGGCCGTACATCTTCTCTAGGTGTTGAGGTGGTAGGCTCAGGGAGATCCGGCAGCCCTCAGGGTAAGTGGTGGTGGTGTGGCCCACTAGTTTGCCTCCATAATAAAAACTGATCATCATCTGGGAGTAAGCTGTGGAAAGGGGAGGAACAAGAACCATGAGCAAGATGGCTGAGAAAGCTGGAGCTAGCAAGGACCAGAGGCACTCAGCTTTAGGGTTAGAAGGGTCTTTAGAGGCTATCTTATCCAACCCATTCCTGAACAGTACAAACTGCTAATTTGACAAATGAGGAAACTGAGACACACAGAGATTAAGGAATTTGGCCTGGATCACAGAGAGCACAAGCATTTCAATCTCAAGTTCTCTAATTCCAAATCTAGCATGAGAGACTGGATGGGGAAGGATGTGGTCTTTCCCCCTTATCATGCATCTCTTGAGCCCTGGGCAAAATTGATAAGTGGTTAAAATGTGCATGTTTGAAGATGAGTCTTCCTGATTCCAAGCCCAATGTTCTATCCACTAAACCATCTATCTACCCTAGTTCATCAATATCATTCCTAATATCAGCAATTCAGAACTGAAAATCATATTCTGGATGCTGTCTAAACAAAGTTATCACTCTATATCAGGGTTCTTTCAGTGGAGCCTAAGTTGACCTGAGTTCTTTTCATTGTCAAGTCATACTGACTAATATTATTAATTTTATATTATTCTTAATTATTAATAGAATTAATATTAATTCTATCAATAATAGTATAAACATTATTAAGGTTCCACTCAAAGCTCCAGATCTTTTCCCACACAAATTGCTGTCTAGCCATACCTCCCCATTCCTATACACGCGCAATTGACTTTTTGAGTCCTTTTCTAGGACCATACACATTATTATTTGGTTCATCTCTCTAGGCTGTGGGCAGCTTCTTAAATTGCTCTCCCCTAGCCCACATTATGCAAAGCAGTTTTCATGCCCCTGAAGGAGGCCATGTCAGTTGACTGTAAGAAGAAAAATTGGGAGTCCATTAGCTTAGTTGGTTTGAACACAATGTTAATGGCATTGCATCTAATGACACAAATTGCCTAATAAAATGCTTGCTGACTGACTGACCATATAAATCAACTAGCTCTGCATTAAGAAAGGGGTCTCCAGACTTGATCCAACTCATAGACTGCAATCAATGATTGCACAGAGGACTTGGCAACAATTTGTGCACAGTTCAATGCAAAACTACCACCCCCCTCACCCCATCATTTCAGTCTCCTCTTTTGTCAAAGGAGGGAGTTGAACAAGAAAATTTCTCTGATTGAAGCGTGGAGCCATGAACTCCAAACTGTGCAGTCACTTCACCCTCTTCTCCTCAGTTTCCTCATCTGTAAATGAGCTGAAGAAAGAAATGGCAAACCACTCCAGTATCTTTTCCAAGAAAACCCCAAATGGGGTCACAAAGAGTCAGACCCAATTGAAAAGAATGAACAATTCATAAAGGCACCCAAAGCATGATCAAAGAAATCAATATTAACTAGCCTGTAGTCTAAGAGTTCTTAACCTTTTGGGTGTCATGGATCCCTTTGGCAGTTTGGAGAAGCCTCCAAACCCCTTCTCAAAAGAAGCATTTTTTTCATCATAATTAAAGGAAACACTAAATTTCAATTAGAGGTTATTGAAATAAAGATGTAATTTTTTTTATTTCTAAATTCACAGACCCTCTTGCTCTTAAGTCATTTTTCTCTAAGGAACTTAATCTGCTTTCCAGACTTTTTTTCAACATTGTGTTTTGTTAACTCACAGAGAGGCCCATATGGGTTAGGAGGCTTCCCTACAACCATGTAAGGGGAAAGAGACATAAGGTTCTCTACTCATGGTTGGTCATGGTCCAGCATAATCAAGCAATAGTAGGCTCATACTGAAAACCTTTTCCAGAATGAAAGGTCAAAAAACCACACATTTCTTGGGAACAGCCTTGGAGTATTTCCAGTCAACACTGGGCCAAGAAGTATAAGAGAAGACCTTTAATAGAGGTATCTATGACATGTTAACTAATAGTCAGCCCATCTGCTACTTTACCTGAATGGTGAGATTCATAAGCAGGATACCCAGTCATCAAAGGTATGGCTATTAGAAGGAGAAAAAAATAAATTTAGAGCCATACAAGACAGGTTCAGACAACATGTTCTTCCTTCCACCCCAAAAAACAACCAGTTTTCTTTAAAATTTACACATAGCATGATCATTAGGCCACAGTACAGACTTCCGCTGAATTCTGAGTGTTCCTCCCAACCATAACATAGACTCACAGTTTCATAAGAGCAGAAAACCAAAGTCTCACCCAGACCAGAATAGAGGTTTGTTTATACTTCCTCTGTCCAGTGGGGAGGGATTCTTTAGATGTGCTCAAGTATGTTGGTAAGTCCTTGAAAAATATGATTGTTCAGCTTTTCTTAACCCCATCACTGCTACATCCCCATGGCCTCATCCCCTGCATACAAGAATTAAGAAACTAGGGGTGGCTAGGTTGCATAGTGAATAGAGCACTGTCCCTGAAGTTAGGAGGACCTGAGGTCAAATCTGGCTTCAGACATTTAACACTTACTAGCCATGTGACCTTGGGCAAGTCATTTAACCCCAGTTGCCCTGGCTTCCCCTCTCCAAAAATCAAACAAAAAAATTCAGAAACTACCTACCATTGTCCGTTGTCCATGTATTTTCCCCAGTATGCAATTCAGTAAAGATGATTCTCTAAGACTAGTGGAAGGATTTTCTTTTTATGGCATTGTACAAAAGAGGTAGAGTGGTTCTCTACCCCCTCTCTCACCTCATGTGTCCCCCTCTGTCCACGCCAGACATTCACATGTCCGTTTGACACCACAAAATGCCACTATAACTGCTATCGGCATCCTTTTAGGAATTGCATATCAAGTTTTCAAACCTGACTCTTGCTTTTAAAAATAGGGGAAGAGGGAGCTGAATATTCACTCTCACATTCAGGGGGGAAGGGCTGCTACCCAATAGCTCAAGCAAGTCCATCAGCAGGGGTATAAGCAGAGTCTCCTTAAATGTTTTCTCCTAGCATAATAGCAAATGAAGGCAGCAAGTCCTCCAGAATGCTGCAGAGAATGAGAGACACCCATCTCTCATAGCAGCAGTTCCCATTTACTGGTTTATTCTGATGCTCTAAGGGATTTGCACTAAAAATTCTTCAATAGTACCTTAAGCAATAATCATAAATAATATTATAAATAGTATAGTAAATTACTCCAGGGGGTGTCACCAATTGGGGGGGAGGGTGTTAAGACGGTTTTGCAGAGCAAAAAAAATTTGAGAACTGCCATCTTGTAGCAAATAACAACAAATATTACTTCTCACCTGTGCTAGATTGCTGTATCCACCAGTCTGGGATTGGTTGGCTCCTACAGGCCTCCTGGGGTGAAGGACTCCTCTTGATAATTCCAAGGTATTCATCTACCAAGGGCTGCCCAACATGGTGGAGTGGAAGTGGGGGAAGGAGGAAGAGAAGTGCCATTATTTAACTTTTGGTTTGTAATTCAGTCAAGATTTTGAAAATTAATGTCTCTATGTCATGTTTAGCAGTTGGTTTTCCAGAGGAACTTTTTTTTTCCATTTCTGAGATATCAAGCAAGATTTATTAAGCACCTCTGTGTACAAGGCATTATAACCAACACTGGGATACAAGTACAAATAATGAAACAATCCCTACTCACAAAAAGCTTCCATTCTAATGGGGAAGACAATAAGTGTGAATAATAATATATACAGTATAAAATAAAATAATTAAATATAAATGTATACATAATAGTTAAAGAGTAAGGGGCAGTTAGGTGGCACAGTGGATAGAGTGCTGGGCTTGGAATCAGGAAAACCCAACTTCAAGTCTGGGCTCAGACGCTTCCTAGCTGTGTGACCCTGGACAAGTCCCTTCACCCTTTTTGCCTCAGTTTCCTCATCTGTAAAATGAGCTGGAGAAGAAAATGGCAAACCACTCCAGTATCTCTTCCAAGAAAACTCCAAATGGGGTCATGAAGTGTCAGACACAACTGAAAATGACTGAACAACAAAAAAGCTAAAGGGTAAATAGTTGAGGGGATAAGGAAAGGTAACATATGGAAGATGGTGACTGATCTGGATCTTAAAGGAAGAGAAGAGTTCTAAGACTTAGGGGTAAGGAGGGAGTGTATTCCAGTGTTCTGTATGGAATGGCCAATGCAAAGGCTGGGACATCGTATTCGAGGAACAGAAACAAGACTGGTTTGGTTGGATCTCAGAGGGCAAGTGGGGAAGTAATGTCTAATGAGGCTGGAAAGGTAGGTTGGAGGCAGATGATGGAGGGCTTTCAAAGCTCAACAGAGTTTACAGTGTTTTCCTAGAGGCAATAGAAAGCCACTGGAGTTTACTGAATAGGAGAGTCACATGGTCAGATCCATGTTTACTTTGGTAGCCGTGTGAAGGGTGGACTGAAGTGGAAAGACTCTGGAGGCAGGAAGACAAATTAATAGGTTGTTGCAATAATCTGAGAGATAATGAAGCCTGAACCAGGGCAGTTTCTGTGTAACGGATGAGAGCTATCGTAAAGATAGAAATAACAAGAATTTGTTATTGTTATTTGTATTTGTTATTATTGTTATTTGTATGGCCACTGACTGCATGTGTGGGTTGAAAGTCAAGGACAATTTGGAAGCTACAAAGGTGAGAGCCTAGGATAATGGGGCTGTCCTTGACAGAAATAAGTTAGTTTGGAAGAGGGCAAGGGTCTGGGGACTAAGATGAGCTCAGTATGCAGTATGTTGAGTTTAAAATATCTCCAAGCAATTCTCTACCCTGACATAACAGATGACCCACTTTGGAAGAATTGATCAGTCGATCCCATGAAACAACAATAATGGATTTTCCTACAAAAGTCAATTTAATTCCACAAAAAATTTATTTTAAGTAACTACTGTAGTCAAGGCGTCTTGCTAGACAGAGTACTGGGGCTAGAGTCAGGAAGACCTGAGTTTAAACCCAGCCTCAGACACCTCCTATTTGTGTGACTCCGGGCAAGCACTTAACCTCTGATTACCTGACAAAACAGATCCACTAGAGAAGGAAATGGCAAAACCCTCCTGTATCTTTGCCAAGAAAATCCTACATGGGCTCAAGAAGGGTCAAACACCACTGAAATGGCAGAACAATAATACTCAAGGTGTCATACCAAGCATTGGGGAGATAAGGACAAAAACAATAATTTTGGGGGGAGTTCCTGTCCCACTGGAAGATACAACATGTAAACATATGATGAAATACAAGACAGCTCGAGGATAGGGAGAACACCAAGGTTCCATACACCTGAATGGAGGAAGTTTAAAATTCCAAGAAGGCTCACCAAGAGGTGAGGAGAGAGGGCATTCTGAACATGGGGGGAAGCCCATACAAAGGTATGGCAATAGGAGATAAAATGTTGAGTGAGTTGGAAGGGAGAATGAATGAAGGAAACCTATCATCCTAACCCCTCCTCTCAACAGTTAAAACCCTCTCTCCCAAACTACCTCATATTTATTTTGTGTGTGTGTAAGCATATGCATTTACTAATAAATATTTATATGTGTATTTATTACCTTTATGCTATATGTGTATATGTACATACATACATGTACACACGCATGTATGTATATGTGTGTGTATTATAGGAACTTGTTATCTTCCCCATTCCATTGTAAGCTCATTTAGAGCAAGGAAAGTTTCATTCTTTGTATTTGAATCCCCAGGACCTAGCACAGTATCAGTTGATTAAAATTAATTGGTTACTTTGGTATCTGTCCCACAGACATGGCTCAAGGACCCAGAATCCCAGGACCTCAGAGCTGGGAGGTCATCCATCCAACAAGCACCTCAGCAGATACCACATTCCCACCCATGAAGCTTCTGATTGAAGACTGTGAATGAAGAGGACCTCATCACTTAGAGACAGCCCAAGCTATTTTGGAAGAGTTCTAATTGTCAGGAAATGTTTTTCTTATATTGACCCACAAGCCGTCTCTCTACTACTCCCACTTATTGATCCTAGCTCTTTCATCTGAAGCTAAGGAATACCAATTTAATTAATTCCTCTTCCACATAACAAGCCTTCAAACACTGCTTGGCTCATAGTAAGTGTTTGATAAATACACTAGGAGTATCTCCAGTTTTCCTGTATATATCTGATTGTACACAGCTGTTTGCATGTTGTCTCCCTGTTAGACTGTGAGCTCCTTGGGAGCAGGGGTTATTTTTTGTCTGTCTGTGTATCCCCAGTGATTACTGGCACACAGTAGGTGTTTTATAACTGCTGGCTGATTGATTTGAAGAAAACTATTACATCATCCTTGCCTTCTCTTTTCCAGTCAAAACAACCATTGTTTTTTGTTTTGTTTTCCAATGAACCCTCACATGGAATGGTTTCCAATAAGTAGTAAATTAAAAAGTAAAGTCCTCTATAACTTGCAACAAAAAAGGAGCTTTATTGTGTCATATTTCTACTATGAATACCTGTTCGATATCTCTGCCCTGCTTCTTAAGTTTAAGTCACAAATCTGATTACAAAACTTTGGTAATTTGATTTTCTTGTGACCTTAATGTGGCAAATAACTTGTTTTCCCCTCTGAGATAATTCAGTGGGAAAACAGCATACATAGAACAGGAAATTTAGGGACTTACAAAGTGCTTTGCTCAAGGGACAGAGTGGTATATATTTGGTACCAGGAGATTTGTGTTCATATCCTAGCTCTATCACATAAACTAAAGGAAATAAAGCACTTCACAGCATCACACACACACATTTATTCATATATCCATATGTGTGTGTGTGGAAATTTAGTGGTACCCACCACTAACATGATATAAGCAAGTTAGGAATAAACACAAAGACCCTTCAAAAACCTTCAATAGCCCTTATCTACCAAAGGCTTTGGTCTATTTGGACTATGTTAAGATATATTAGTGTCATTCTGATTCTTTCTGTGTGATAGTACTCATATATATATACATATATATGCATATATGCAAACAATAAAATTCATTTTATGAATAATAATTTTATGCTTAAAATTTAAATGATAAATAATAAAATAATGCTATGTCTAAAACGCATTTTGCTGGTAATTTTATTGACATTAGCACCTCATTTGACATGGGACTTGGTGCATTATTTTCAATGTACTAGTACAATGTTTATCTGAAGGACAAACTTCCAATAGTTTCAACCCTCCAAAACACAGTCATGAAGGTAGAATCAATGAAAAGGACCTCTGAGCAGTGAAAAGACCCAGGTATTAAAGACTGTTCATGCACTTCACATGTAGGAGGACCCTACATGTGGCTCTAAATCATAGCCTATTTACCTTCATTTTATACACAATTTTAATAAGCGTTGCTATCTGGTTTCTCAGGTCACAAAAGATTAAACAGAACAAATTAGAAGGGTTCTTATCAAAGAAGCACAGACTGCCAGCTGTTATTTTTTGTTGTTATCTAGCAGCAAGGGAAGAAAGTAGGAAAACTATAAAAAGTAGACATAAGACTTCAGAAAGAGAAGCTGTGAGGCATTCATTGTACAGGCAGCTAGTCTCATGTACTTCAATTGTCCCTGAGGGCACAATAAGTGATACCCATAATAATAACCTTTGAAACAAGAAAAAAAAAAGGCCCAGTTGAGCTCAATTACATCAATTCAAAAGTTAAGGAAGGCTATGCTCCATTTTAGAGAGAAGTCATGAGATGGTGGAAAGCCCCCTAGATTTGGGGTCAGAGAGCTTGGGTTTGAATCCCAGCTCTGCCTGTTACAACCTGTGTGACCTCAAGAAAAGCCACTTTTACCTCTTGAGGCCTCCATTTCCAAATTGGGTAAAATAAGGTGATTATGATTGAACTAGGTGACCCCTTAAGGTTCCTTCCAGCTCAAAATTCCATGAGTATTTTTATAATTTCTAAAGTTTCAGCATTTGAAAATTTATTTATGTGGAACAGATCCTTCCTCCTATCTGCCAAATGAAAGAGCTGTTTTGTGGTCTTAATGAGAAAGTCAGAGAACTAAGGGGCCGGAGTATACTATGATTTAAAACTAGATGGGTCCATGAACATCATCTCACTGAGACCCTTTATTTCACAGATAAAGAGTTACTCTTTCCCAATTTCTGTCAAATGAAAGAGGCAGGATAGCCTTTTCACTGCTCAGAGCTCCTTTTCATTGATTTCTAACTTCTTGGTTGTGCTTTGGATGGTTGAAACTACTGGAAATCTGTCCTTCAGATAAACATAATATTAGTATATCAAAAATAATGCACTAAGTCCCACAGAAAATAAGGTGCAAATGCCAATAAAATCTCCAATTACCAATCAAATTAATTTTAGTCATAAATTATTTTATTATTTAAATTTTATTTATAAAGTTATTATTCACAAAATTAATTTTATTGGTGACATATAGTAACAATATCACACAAGGAAAATCTGATTCCAAAGTATGTCAGAGTGGCATTAAGCCATAGAATTATGGAACCACGAGATCCTGGGATTTGGAACCAAAAGCAACCATAAATACCATCTCATCCAGTCCCCTAATTTTACAGAGAAGAAATTGCTGTAATGGAATATTGCTTATGAAGTGTTTTGCAAATCTAAAAGTACTACGTAAACGTCATCAAGTCTTATTGCCTGACCCAGTACAATCAACCATCCAATGAGCTGGATGTGAGAGTTCAAGGAATCATCTTTGAAAAGGAACCAAAATTATTCCTTCCACATCTGGGGGGAGAGAGAGGAGTGTTAGGGCACAATATCCTCAAACCCCCAACCCTCCCACCCCACATAAAATTTTTTAGCCCTCCCTCCCTACTAGAGAAGAAGTCTAAATTATTATACTAAAAGATAAAATATGTTGATATTACAAAATTGCAATATATATAATATATGTGTGTATATATATACATATATATATGAATTTCTAAGCTTCTAAACTTTTTCTATGTTGTCTGCTGGCCTTCACATATTGTCTACAGCTTCCACAAAACTCACAAAAAATTCCCATTTAATTTCTTATGCTGAACCATGATATATTGAAACCTCAGTGGGGAAAGTTGCGATGTGGGAGGGATAACTGTAGAAGCCAGACTCCAGGGAGACCCCACAGAGAAGGGACTTTCAAAGAATAAGAGCTCAGGAGGCAGTCGCTACTTACCTCTTTCATCAGATCCTCTATTTCAGACCGACTGCAATTCATGTCAGACACTTCATTCACGGTACTGCTGTTTGCCATCCCTATTTTGCCTTTAAAAAAAAAAAAACAGACAAAACCATGAGAAATAGAGACAAGTTGCCACCATAAACTTTGTCAAGATAATGCCCAATGGAGAAGACTCATATGAAGCAATGCAGAGTGAAGGAAGAAGAGCCAAAAGGACAATTTTCTCAGTGACTAACTGCAGCGTAAATAAAGTCAGCATTTAAAGGCCAGAACACTCTCATCAAACACAATGATCAATATTAGTACATTACTGCCAAAGTTAAAGGACACTCACAGCCCTCCCTTCTATGAACAATCAATAAATGAATTATTTCCTGCCAAAATTCTGTATAGGGGGATTTGTTTGGGTATTCATTAAGCAGTATCTATTGTGTCGAGACAAGTTGTACCAATATTTTTTTCAAATTAAAGAAATGCATTTTAAGACCCTTGATGTTAAACTTACTTGAGCTTTAAGAAGATAGAATCTTAAATAAATGAGCTCTCTTGTCCATCGTTTTGGGAAAGAAACAGTGACTGGGCCATGATTCTGTAAGTTGACCAAAGGCAAAAATTTTGGGGGGTAGCAGCAATAACCATTCACATTCCTATAGTGTTTAAGACTTACAAAATGCTTTGCTTGAGGGACAGGATGGTATAAATTTGGAGATTTGTGTTCACATCCTAGCTCTGACACAAAAACTATAAGAATAAAACACTTCACAGCATCACACACATTTATGTATGTGTGTTTGTGTGTGTGTGTGTGCGTGCATATCACAGGTTTCTCATCTGTACAATTAGGGAGATATTTGCCCTACCTCTTTCACAGGGAAGCTTCCAGGAAAATATTTTTAAAACCTTAAAGTATTATGAGAATGAGAGTCATTATTAGCAGCTAGTCTCAGATGTAGGGTAATATAAGCATCAGGAGTTGTTGGTTTGTTTTTTGTTTGGTTTGGTTGGGGGGAGGGGATTTCATTGGTATATGGAACTACCAAAGTAGAAGCATCCTCCCCTTATGCAGACCAGCATTCTATCTGAAACTTAGATGAGCCTCAGAAAATTGTCCACGGTACTGAGAGGTTAAGAAAGCATCAATATGGGGCGGCCAGGTAGCACAGCGAGTAAGAGCACCGGCTCCAGTGTTGAGAAGACCTGGAGATCGAATCCCGGGCTCAGACACTTAGCACCCACCCAGAAACACCTGGCCGTGTAACCTTGAGCAAGTTACTTAACCCCAATTGCTTAGGGGCGGCCAGGTGGCTCAGCGAGTAAGAGCACCGGCTCCAGTGTTGGGACGACCTGGAGATCGAATCCCGGGCTCAGACACAGCACCACACCCAGAAAATAACTGGCCGTGTAACCTTGAGCAAGTTACTTAACCCCGATACCTAAAAAAAAAAAAAAAAAACAAAAAGCATCAATATCAGGTTATAGAAGAGGAAAGTCATCAGGCAAAAATTTCACAAAGTTAAGTGACAAAAGTCCAGCTGAAAGTCAGGTCTTCAGACAACTCCAAGCCCAGGGGTTTTTCTTTTCTACATTGTCTTTTCTATCGTCTTCAAATAACAAAGCTTTTTTGCCTTATCTTTATAAGGTCATACTAGAAATTTCTCAAATATCATCACACAAGAGTTAAGTTTATAAACTAAGCATCTTAAAGATACATGAAGACTTTCTGCCAACTGTATTTGGCAATTTAAAAAATCACATTGACAGGAAATCTCTTTTCAGTCTTTCTGAATGTATGCATGTACACACAATGAATAAAGATTCACTCTTGCAGAAAATTAGACCTAACCTGATAGCAAAGGGCCCAAATGAATGGAGATTTTTCTAGTAAAACCTACAGGACAATTCATTACATTTCCACACCCCAGTCCCACTAACGCTTTTCTCCCAGACTATCTCAATCTCCCAGATTGTTAGGAGGCAAGGCACTATGTCATAATAGACAGAGTTGACTTGAGGTGTCTTCCCTTCAAACGGTGCCAACTTACCCTTACTAACTCTGTTACCATGGGATAGACTTTTAATCATTCTGAACTCTGTGCAACTCTCTAAGACATATTTCCTAAGTGATAGAAAAATTCTGGATGAACTGACACAAATACTGAATGAGGGGTGATACAAGTCCCAAAGGAAGGATACAAAGTTATTATCTAGTCTAGTTTCTTCGTTTTACAAACAAGAAAACCACACTCCAGAGAATCAAAAAGATTTGCTCATGGTTAAACAGCTGGTTATTGGTAAATCCAAATGTGAACCCAGATCCTCTGACATTAATGCCTTTTTTCCTTCCACCATACTGTACTGACTCCCTAAGTCATGTGTAGCAATGAGATTCTCTTATTTCTACAGAATATTTGCTAAAAATTGATTATTCATAAAGGACTATGGAGTACAGGATATAGCCCAACACATATAACCAAGTAAGCCAGTAAGTCAGTCTAAATTTTGTTTAAATAACTTGTACTTCAGGGCAAATCAAAGAAATTCTCCCTCCTAGATTCTCTGGCACCTCCCCCCACTTTTTTTCCTTGGGTATGAAATTCTGGTAAGTTTACACATTCAAGGGTAAGGCTTGCACACAGCTTGAGCAGGGAAGAAAGTTTGGTTGTTTGGACAATATGTAAATGATTCATTTCCTTACCCCAGATAACCCAAATCTGCTTCTTTTTGTTTTTTTTAAACAGGGTACTTTTTTACATTTCCGGAGCCTTGCTGTTTATACAGCCACTCCTAGACATTTGCAAGCCTTGCAATGAAACGTCAGAATAATGTTCCCCCTCCCCATTAAAAATAGTTTGCATTTCTATAGCCTTTTACTGCTCACAAAGTGATTTCCTCATAACAACCGGAAACTTGAATCTGCAGTATCCCTATTTAATGCACCAGAAAACTAGTGACCTAACATGTCAAGTGATTTGGCCAAATTCATGCTGTTAGTAAGCAATGAATTTAAAAAACTGGGTTTCGGTACAAATTAGAGGTCCAGGGAATTTTTTATTCTGCTGTCATCTCCTTTCAAAAATTATAGAATTTGGAGCTGGAAGGGTCCTTGGAGAACATCTAGCCCTGAATTTCTTAACCTTTTTTAAGTCATAAACTTCTTTGACAACATTCTGGTGAAGCCTATGGACTCCCTCTCAGAATCATGTTTTTAAATGCATTTTTAAAATAGAATTACAAAAGAAGTCATTTATATTGAAATTGCTATCAAAATATATTTTTAAAAATAAGTTCATGAACACCAGGATAGGAATCTTTAATCTAGTCCAACCCCTCTCTCTTTTTTTTTTTTAACAAATCAGGTGACTGAGGTTCAGAGATGCTGAGGGATTTTCCCAAGATCCTACTGATAGTAGCAGAGTCAGGATTCAAACCCATGTCCTTTGACTCCCAAACCAGTAGTGATTCTACTGCATACTTCTAGCTAAAAAGGCAGTTTCCCAAAGTTATTCAAAAGTGGATGCAAGCAATTAGGACTGCACCTTCCTTCTTAGAGTTTAGATCCAGAAGAGTCTGTAAAGCCAGGAGAGATCAATAATAATGTCCCTCCTCAATCAAGTTACCATTGATTCCTGCACTCAAGTAAAAAGACCAAATCTAGACCCAGAGCTGACATGCTGTTCTAAATGGATTTTTAAATGATCCATTTCCTATTGGTAGATGTGGCTAGCAGCCTCTGGTGGAATGCCAATAAGCTCCCAGACAAAATTCCAGTCTGTTGTGCCAGGATTCTAATTGATGTGCTGAATTGTCCTGAAAAGTAAACTTCATTTTGTTCAAAGCTTTAATTCATGCTCAAGTATTTTAATGGAATTTTAGAGCTGGCAAGGACCTCAGAGATCATATGTCTGGTCCAATCATCCCCAAGAATCTACCAAGAGATTGGAAAGTCTTATTCCAAAGATGGCCAAAGTTGTCGTGATTGCCACACATCTCTTTCTACCGCACTCCATTCTTTGCAATGTTCAAGATTTCCCAAGGGAATGAGGAACAGACTTTTCTCATTCATATTCCCAGACACTTATACCAGCTATGTGACCCTGGGCAAGTCACTTAACTTTTATCTTCCTCAGTTTCTTCATCTATAAAATAGGGTTAACACCCCCACTGGGGTGAGCACCTACCTCCCAGGGTTGCTGTGAGGATGAAATGAGATGATTTATGTAAACTTTATAGCAAACCTTAATGTGCTACATGAATGTTAGGTAGTATCATCATTATTAATCAGAACAATAAGCCTAGGTGACTTTTGAACACTCCCATGCCTGAAGGATAGTTACATTTTTGCTCTTCTTCAGGAACTATGCGGTAAACTTTGTATGGCTCAGAAATGTCCAGTTGGGATCGATCTGTCACCTCCTCAAAATCTGGGCTCTTGTTCAATGCACAGCGTAACCTAGTCTTCCAAGTGGCTGGTTCAGCTTTGTCCCCTTCTTTAAACTTTCCTTTAAAAACTGCCCAGGCCTAAAAGAAGAAGAAAGAAGGGGAGGAAAAATGGAGAAGGAGACATTCAGTACACTGGCCAATTCTGAAATCATCCAAGATTTTCTGCCATGAAAACGCCAACCCAGCACGCTTAGAGAGCCTTTCCTGCAACACATCCCCTTCCACCATTTTATACATGTGGAAACTGAAGCCTAGGGAGGGGAAGTGACTTGCCCAGGGCCCCAGAAACATTAATAACAGAGCTAGCACTGGGACCTGGGTTTCCTGACTCCCAGCTAATGTTCTGGAGCTAGAAAGGGCCCTTAAGAGGATCTGGTTACACAATGATCATGGATTTAAACTGAAAGGACATTCAGAAGCCATCTAGTCTGACCCTCTCATTTTATATAAGAAGGAAACTGAGGCCCAGAAGACTTAGAATCATAGACTTAGAGCTGGAAGAAACCAGAATCTATCTAGTCAGACCCTTCTCATTTTACAGATAAGGAAACTGAGGCCCAGAGACTTAGAATCATAGATATAGAGCTGGACAACCTTAAAGACTATCGCATCCAGTCCCTTCATCTTACAGATGGGGAAACTGAGGCCCAGAGAGGTGAAGAGACTTTCTCAGAGTCACAGCTAACAAGTGTCTGAGGCAGGATTTTAACCAAAGTCTTCCTTACTCCAAGCCTAGCTCTCTATCCACTACTCCCAGGCTAACTTGCCTAAGGTCACCCAGGGTAGAACTTGAACCCAGATCCTCTGCTGGAGCCAATGAACATTTCACTTCAAAGCTGGCTTCATTTAACAGCTACAAAGGCTTTGAGGGATCATGAAAACCACTGCCTGGTTTAACAAAAGAGCCAGGATTCAAATGCTTGGCTCCCACCTCCCAGATCAGGTCTCTTTCCATAGGATCCTACCACCTTTTAATAAAGACTCTCTCTTCAGTAAAGGATCTAATCCCCTTGAGGTTAAAAAGCAGAAAGAGGAAGTTACTGGAGTTCAAGAGAGTTTTTTACACATTGAACCTCTATCAATTTTTTTTTAAAAACCAGACCCTGGCTACAATTTAGCCTGTAAGGGACATTATGCAAATAGTCTTAACTTAGTTATCTATCCCCCAGTTATTTTTAACAAAAAGTTGTTTTGCATTTACATAGCACCCCCTCTAACCCCACTCCCAGCCTCTATTTTTAAAAGACAATGAATTACTGCGTCCCTTTCTTGTTTTCTACAGTCTCTAGTTTCGGACCTCTCCAAATGTTTGCTAAGGATCCCACCACTGGGAAGCAGAAGACGGCTGAAGTGTGAATGGGAAACTTTGTTTCAAACAAACAGCTTAATTGGCTATTCTGTAGCTTCCAAATCACAATGTAAACATACTTAGGAGGCAAGCTCGAGAAAAGAGAAATCAACTTTCTTTTGGAGGATCCTGCTGGTCAAGATCTTAGGGGCACACGCTTCTCCTCACTTTGTAAGGACCCAACCTCCTGAGGTTGGACTGAATTTTTTTTTACTTTTCACCTAGAGAATTAGATGACGCGGCCCCCATATCTAAAAGTGATCCTAAGGTTGGAAGGAACTCTTGAAACCAAAAAACAGACCCAGAGAGGCAAATAAGCTGCCCAAAGTCACACAGTTAGGACAGGACAGTCCATGCAGCCCAGGATCCCTGGGCCTGGCAGGCTAGGGCTGTTTATTATTTTCTCTGTACCACAGCAACTCTTATGGCATACAGCTATAATATTGGCGTTGTTTAACAAACAGACACAAGAAGGAAATGTAAGGTTAAAGGCCAGAATTCTCTATTCTGATTACCCTCTGAGCTCTGGTTTTGAAAGTAGTACTTACTGCCTATGGGAAAAGCAACAGTTAGCACCAAGAAGAGACCTGGACTCTACTCTTGTGTCCAGGACTAAACAACAGCAGCATTTATATAGCACTTGAAGGTTTCCAAAGAACTTTATAAATATTATCTCATTTTATCTTCACAACAACCCTGGGAGGTATGAGGCGTTATTATCCCCATTTTACAGGCAAACATATTCACCCACAGTTGCACAACTAGTGTCTGAGGGCAGATGTAATTCAGGTCTTCCTAACTCTGAGACCATAGTTGCTAGTTACTGAGTAGCTATGTGAGGCCAGTTTCCCCTCTCTGGGCTTCAGTCTCCTCATCTTTAAGGGGAAACTAGGTTATGCAATGGTTAGAGCCCCAATCCTCAGGAGGTCTCAAATTCAAATTCAAATCTGGCCTCAGACACTAGCTGTGTGACCCTATGAAAGTCACTTAATCCTGAATGCCTCAAAATAATAATAATAACAACAACAGGAAGGGACCAGATCACATATTGAGAACTGGAAGGGCTCTCAGAGGCCAATTCTCTCTCTCATTCTACAGATGAGAAAATTAAGGCTTTGGGAGGTTCATTGACTGCCCCAAAATCACATAGGTAGTAAGGATTAGAGAAGACCATAGAACCCAGGTCTTCTGACTTCAGAATAAGTGTTCTTCCAGGTGGCTCAGCAAGTAAGAGAACCAGCTCCAGGGTTCGGATGACCTGGGGATCAAACCCGGGCTCAAATATTAACACCACACCCAGAAATAACTGGCCGTATAACCTTGAGCAAGTTACTTAACACCGATTGCTTAAAAAAAAAAAGAATAAGTGTTCTTGCCTCAGTACTCTAATAATGGCTACATATTTAGAAGAGGAAAGGAATTGAAAGGTCACCTAGTTCAGTGCCCTCCTTTTACAGATGAGGAAACCAATGCCCAGAAAGAGGAAGAATTATAGTACTTGGAGCTAGAAGACAGCAATGATCCTTTACCTCTCTGGGCCTCAGTTGGTTCATCTGGAAAATGAAAGCAATGACTCTTAAAGTGCCTCCCTCCCAGAGTTATCCTGAATATCCAAGGAAATGATATCTGAGGTATACTTTCTAAATTTCATTGGATTCAAGTCACACTGATTAAGCATCTACAAATGCTCAGCACTGGGAGAGATAAAAAAGTTTAAGTAGGATGAGGTTATTGCCTTCATAAAGATTGTGATGGAGTAGGGCTCTGAGTTATTATTAACATTTATCTTAGGAGATCTCAATATTGACACATCTGGTCAAGTCTATCAGGTGTTTTTTCCACGTGGTGCCAAGCATATAACAGTGTGAAGGCGAGATGTGCTATTATGTCAGGAAGCAGTGGTGAATAGTGAGAGCCCTACATTTGGAGTCAGAGACCCTGAGTTCAAATCTTACCTCTTCTGTTTACTCTGTTAAACACAAGTACATACTCTCTCTGGGACTTAGTTTCTTCATCTGTAAAATAGGGTATTTGGACCAATTGCTCTCTAAAGTCCCCTCCTAGCTCTGAAACCAATGATTCTTGATTGGTTGAAGATTTGACCAACATAAGCCTACTCAGTACTTAGACCTCAGCTCAGCACCATAAAGGAATACAACCCAGTTCCGCCTTCAGAAATGCCTAGGACCAAACAAAAGATGCTACTAAAGAGAACAAGGAAATAGCTATTGGCATTTAAATGGATCAGGTTTCTATAGACTATAAACTACTTGAGGGCAGGGAACAATGTCTCATGTAAAGTCTGTATAGCTGCCAGTGACCAAAACAGGACCCTATCCACAACAGAGTTAACAAATGTTTGTTGCTATATTGTTATTGTAAAGTTCTTAACTTGGGGTCCATGACTTTGTATAAAATGAGACAGTATTTGTATAATATGAGATAATATTTGTATTTGTATAATAAATTGTGTTATATATTTTGTATTGTATAATACAATAGTTGTATTTGTATAATATAAGATGTTTGTATTGTGTAATAAATATTTGATTTGTATGAGATAATATTTTAAAGAGCTTTGCAAGCCTTAAAGTGGAACTTAAATGCTAGCTATTACTATTATTTAATATTTCATAGCAGTATTTCAATGTAATTGATCATTTTTGTAATCCTCTACATTTTGTTTCTGCATTAACCTCCTTCTGAGGAGTACACAGGTTTTACCAGTCTGTTACCAAAGGACACACAAAAGGGGCTAAGATTCCTTGTTATCTAGGGAACTGATTAGGAAATGTGTGGTAATAATGTAACCAGAGAGGTGAGAATTAAGAGACCCAGATGGATTCTGTGCCAACTTCACTTCCAATTTGCCATGTGCTCAGAAAGCAAGTAATTGACATTCTCTGTGCTCCGTTTCCTCTATCTGGCTTAAAGATGCTACATTATATTCTCACTCTTGGTCCTTTATCCTGGTGGCTCATCTGTCCCTGGAACACTGACCAGAAAGATCTGTGCCTTGACTCTTAATCTGAGTGTGGGGTACGGTTCACAAAAAGACAATGTCAGAGCTAGAAAGAGCTTTAGAAGACCTCCAGCCCAACTGACTTCAAGTTACAAAAGGGATGATGAGTTGGGGGGCGGGGGGGAGCACAAGAGAGTCAGAGGGCCTGGGTTCATGTACTGACTCTGTTCCTTGATACCTATGCTATCTTGGGCAAAGTCAACAGGGATTGAAATATTTTCACTCCCTACCTCCCAAACTAGCAGTGAGAGAAGCAATTTAGAAACCTTAAAACATTATATGAAAGTTGCATAAACATTATGGAAAACACTATAAGAAATATCCATTTTAGGGGCGAGTAGGTGGCGCAGTGAATAGAGCACAGGACCTGGAGTCAGGAGGGCCTGAGTTCAAATTTGACCTCAAACACTTAACACTTACTAGCCATGTGACCTTGGGCAAGTCACTTTAACCCCAGTTGCCCTGCCTTTTCCCTGCCAAAAAACAAACAAAAAAAAAAAAAAAGAAATACCCATTTTAAGTGATTTTAAAATTATTAAGCCAACAAAATGGTTAAAGCACACAGATCAATCCTACATGTTTCTATTAATCATTATGTGGAGTAATAGCAGCCAGATAACATGGATTCACATTCCAGATCTATCATCTATAATGCCTGTGCAGCCTTAGGCACATGCCTTAATCTCCATGAGCCTCCATTTCTCCATCTGTATAATGGGAATAATATTATTTGCAATACTCTTTCCCGGAGTAGTTGTGAGATGCAAATAAGCTCATATATGAAAATCATTTAATAAATTGTAAAGCACTAAAGAAATATAGACTGGCATTGTTGATATAAAAACAAACAAAGAAATCTTGGTTAAGGACTTAAATCCCATGGGATCTTGTGAATTTAGACTGCTTCCTAGCTCAAGAGCCTTAGATAATAAGTCCTTTGAGGACAAAGACCCATGTCTCATTCATGTTTATTTCTGAGACAGAGCCTAACATAAAAGCTTACCCTTTTTTCCCCACAGATATGATTTTATTGATATAGGGAACTCCCAGGTGGGAAACTCTCTCTATCAATGCAAATCCATAGCTGCTCAGCAAGTTAATAATCATAGGTTATCTGGAAGCACCAAGAGATTAAGAGTTGTTTGCCCTTTCCTTCTCCAGCTCATTTTACAGGTGAGGAAACTGAGGCAAACACGGTTAAGTGATTTGTCTACAGTCACTTAGCCAGAATATATCAGAGTTCAGACAGGAAGCAAGGTCTTCCTGACTCTTAACACTGGTCTTCTAACACTAAGCCAAGCAACTAAATGTCTCAGTAGATTGAGTGCTGGGCCTAGAATCAGGAAAACTTGAGTTCCAAACCAGTCTTAGACATTTACCAGCTTTGTCACCCTGGATAAGTCACCTGGCATTCATCTTTATCAGCTTCCTTGACTGTAAAATGGTGATTATAATAGCACATAAAACCCAGGGTTGTTATGAAGGTTAAATGAGTAAAGTTTACAAAGCACTTTATATATCTCAAGCTCCTTATAAATGAGAATTATTATTGTTGAATCACAGTTTTTTTCTTATACTTAGTAGATACATATATACACACACATGTGCATACATATGTATACATACACATGTGAATATACCTTCTCACATGTGTGTAGATATACATGCATAAATATATATTATATAATATATACACACATATATAATCTGTTGTAGGACTGACTCGATGAAGAAACAAAAAATTTTGAACTCATCTGCATTTTTGGTTAGCACTGAAATAATTCAAATGTATAATATCGGGTTTTAGGTTAGGAACCAAGAAATATCCCTCAGTGATTTTTTGCTAACCTATCATCAAGGGCATGAATAATTGGGGAAGTAGGAGACTGTTGATAGAACAGGAACAAGGGATAACAGATGGATATATGAATACAAGCAGAACCAAAGGAAGGCTTCTAGCATAGGTCCTCCATGAAGGATGTGGAGAAACACACAAATAAGCACCATATTATTTATGAAAACAAGAATGGGTCACAATCTCTCCTTGTTGAGTGAATACCAACATATTCATGAAATGACAGATCCTTGGTGTCAAAATATATGCCACAGATACAATAGAGAAGGTGAAAGAGATGAGAGAAAATATTATTTCTGAATTTCTGGACTCTGTTTAAAGCAACCAGAAGACTCAAGAATTTAAAGAAAATTAATCATTAAATATTTTAATCTGCCCACTAAATTGAGAAGTGATCCCAATTCAGGCAGATTTCCTGAGGAAAGAAATGCCTTTCCATACCTTGAAAATAGAAGCATCCACCTCCTGATTATAATCCTGCTTGCCGGCATGTTTCCAAGGGATCCGAAACATGCTTTTCTCCTCATTTTCCCAGATGAGCCCAGGATACATATTACTGTCAATTTGTTCAATCAGCCACTGCCGGAGCCTTCTTCCACTATTTCTGTCACACATCCTGAAAGAAAGAAATCAAAGGTCAAGTATTATCAGCCGGTTCCCTACCTCCCAGGCGTTCTATCTAACCACCAAGAAATGCCATATCAGAAAATGGGGGCTAGAAGCATATAAACTTCCTTCATCAGAGAACAGGGAGAATCCAGAAACCTGAGAAGTCACTTGGAAGGAGGAGATAGTGGCTTGCTCTATGATATCAAATGCTTCAATAAAAAAAAAAGAAATCTCATTTTTAATTGCCAATATTACAAATTACATAATGCCAAGCATTCAAATGTAAGGAAATTCTCAGGATTTTTTAAGGAAAAAAATTCATTTTTCAGGTTTTATCAGCTTTGTAGCATGGAAAAAGGCAAAGTCTAAATATTCCAGTCCACCTTGTTGTTATTATTGTTGCTGTTGGTGTTAGTCTTTCAATTTCAAAGAGGACGAGGGACGTCCTGAGTGATGTCTTGACTTCTGGGTGAAGAGGATTTAAGTGAAGCACAGTTGGGCAAAGTCATCAGTCTCATTCTCTCTTTCTGAGTCATTGAAATCCAGTGACAGGACAATAGTCAGGACACTGGGGATGGCAGGAATGAGGTGGATGGTTTCCTTGATACCTGACCAAACTCCAATCACTCCACAGTGCCTGCTTCAGCTGCCCTCATGGCCCTTGGAACAAACTAATGTTGTCACCAGCCCATTCTTCATGGGGCAGGGCAGGGGGAGGGGAGGGAGAGGAAGATCTTCACTTGAGTAGACACACCTCCCCCAATTTACCAATGAATTTGAGGTCTATCAGCTATCCTCAGCCTGTTTTAGCCATCTGCCCCCTAGACAGTTTTATCTGTGTGGCCATTGTGCATACTCCTTGGAGCCACAGATGAGAGTTGGGTGAAGGTAGGCACCAAAGGCAGATGAGCAACCCTGAAAAGGGCTCACATCAGAGATGTTCATCCTCCATGAACACCCCATACACCCCTTTGATCCACTTTAAACATGGAATGGAAAAGCTGTTTTCATACTTAAAAAGAAAACCCTCAAAGTCTGCCAACCAACACTAATCCCACCTTCCTACCTGTGTGACTTTGGACAAGTTACCCAACATCTCTGGGGATCAATTTCCTCAGCTATAAAATGAGAACATTGACCTGTGGAGCTCTTTCAGCTCTAAATCTGAGATGCAATGATCTTTTTTTTTAATGCATTCACTCCTTACTCTACCTAGGAAAATCCTGAGCATCTTTTAGGTGCTTCCTCCTATAGAAGAGCTTTCCTGAACCCTGCTCACTCCACCCAAATGTTACTGATCTATCCTTTTTGAAATTACTTGGTTCATATTAAATTTATTTATTTAATTGTATACATGTAATATTCCCACCCCGATGGAGAATGTAAGTTCCTTGAAGGCAGGAATAATCTCATTTTTGTCTTTCTATTCTGGCACAGCGTTTTGGATGTAGTAATGACTTAATAAATGTTTGCTAAATAGAATTGCTGGATGAATAAATTGATTATAATTCAAAAAGAGAATGAAATTTTGTCCCTGAGTAACCAAAATGATACATTGACCTCATAGTTAGAATGTGAGATTTTGAGTTTGGTTTTTTATCTTCCGATAATGTCATGTCCTACCTAACATATTTAATTCTTCTCAAAAGAAAGCAATGTATTAAGTCAAACATTATTACAGAGGGAGTCAGTTCCATTAGAATAATAGCAACAGTGATACTGATCCATGTTTACACAATATTAAGATATTCACCAAATGCTATTAGAATAGCAAACCTACTAGGTAGGCACTGTGAGTATTAGTATTCCCATTTTATAACCGAGGAAACTGAGAATCAGAGAGAAGGCATGACTGGTCTAGGGACACAAAGTGAACAAGCATTGGAGTCACAATTTATAGGATCATAGGATTCAGAGCAGCTACAGACCTTGAAACTCATCCAAAACCATCATTTCACATAAAGGGAAATTGAGCTCCAGAGAAGGGAGGTATGTTGCCCAAGATCACACAGCTAGTATACAGCAGAGTGAAGATTCACACCCGGAATTTTGCCATTCCTGTGGCATGATCATACAGTGGGATTTGGTTATAATGTACTAACCATGTTTGTTAAAAACACAACACTCTCCAGGGCAACTTTAAGGCAGGGGATGCCTATAGATCCAAATCAACTCACATGGTTCCATCCTACTCCATCCCACCCAATTATTAGTTTTCTCTCCTACTTGAAATTACTTGAAATAAATGAAAAACATTTATTTACCTGATTGTGTATATGTAATAGTGTTTTTGTCTCCCCCCCCCTATAAAATATAAGCTCCTTGAGGGCAGGAATTATTTCATTTTTGTCTTTGTATTCTCAGGCTCTGCCACACTCTTTTTGCACATAGTAGTGATTTGTTAAATGTTTGCTGAATAGAATTGTTGGGTGAATAAATTGATTATAATTTTAAAATACCTGTCTCTTCTATGTCTTTATAATAGCAGTCATATGCACCTGGAAGGTGACTAGCCAGGACCCAGGGGCATAACCATAGTATAAGAACAGAACAAAACAAACTGGTCTCTTTAGTGACCAAACTTATTAATCTCTTTAGCACCATTTCCTAAGCAATTTGGGCTGCAAATTAGCCATAGAGAAAACAGGAATAACTTGCTTCATCCTTTCAGATCTATCTCTTGTAAGAACAGTCTTTGGAATCTAAACACCATGCCAGAACATGTCTATTTTCTCAAGAACCATATGGGTGACAATCATGCTTTATTATCTTACAGTCATCATTTACAAGAACAACTGGAAATCCCCTAAACAGTTGGCCAGACTCCCACCCGAAAAATAACATTTGTGTTCTGGGGAGTAAATATATAACCTCTTCTTGACAGGCAACAATCAATAGTTACAAAGCACAACGTTGAGCATGATTGGATCCAATCCAGAGGTGAACTAATCCCTGAATCAGCACTACCCATATACTCAGGGAAATGTTCGATTTTTCTGTAGCCTGGAGACCCACTAGATCATAAGGACATCTTACATTGGATGAGCAGACAACATTTCGAGTCAAATTTCTGCCAAAATTTCTTTTGTCCAACTCATTCAAAAACTTCAGTTCAACCAACTCTATTGCTTCATGAGAGCAATGAAATGGGGGAGGGGGGTGATGCAGTCTTAGCTGCACCACCAATTAGCCTTCCTGAAGCCTTCCCTGTTTGTCCTGGTCAGCAGTGATCTCTACCCTCCACTCCCAGTCCCTTGGACTACAGAGGATACTTCACTAGCACATTTCTGGTTCCTTATTATATATCCTATATGCCAGTTTTCTATCTCTATGTCTTTTTCCTTTACCAGACTATATACCTCCTAAGGGTAGGGACTAAAACTTCAACTCTGTTTCTCCTGGAGATAGCAAGGTTCTACCCACAATAATGACTGACTGATAGAATTTCACTGACTCCCAAGTTCCATACCAGTAAAATGAAGGGCTTGAGACCTCTCAACTCTTCCACCTCTATGCTCCTAAAAATCATCCACTGTGATCCTTTTCCCATGGTGGGAGTAAGTGTGGGAGAACAGAAAAAACACTGAATTTCCAGACTCAACACTTACCAGCTGTATGACCTTAGGTAACTCACTTCACTTCTCCGAAATTCAAATTCCTCATCTATTAAATGAAAATAACACGTGCACTAGTGGGATAGTTTAGAAGACCTTTGATAAATTTCTTTAATAAATTTAAAAGTGTTATGAAAGTGAGAGGTAACATTGTAATGTTATTATATGCAGTCTTACTCAGAAAAGGATTACATTCTTCAGCACATTATGCCTTGTAACTATAGACTTTCAAATCAGGCTTGACCAAGGAGTCAAACAACTGAACAGCCAAGAAAAAAAAAAAGTGGCTTCATCCCTAATTACAGCATCATGGCAGGGAATTATGTTAGAACAATAAAAAAAAATTTTAAATAGCCTCCTGGAATACAATGTACATGATAAGAAAAGGTCTCAGAGAGGAAAAAAAGGACTTCATTAACATTAGAAATTGTTGCTATTTAAAAGATTCAGTGATCGGGGTGAGAGAAAGACATGCAATATACAAAAGAGGGTTCTTGCTTCCCCCTTTTACTAAATTAGTCATTAGTATTTTATATTTATTACAACTATGCTTCTGCAGAGTTTTCAGAAAGGAAATTTAGATGGTCTGAAGACTAGGAGCTATTTTTTTTTTTTGAGGCAATCAGGTTAAGTGACTTGCTCAGATTTAAACTCAGGTCTTCCTAACACCAGGGTCCATGCTCTATCCATTGCACCTAAGATGCCCCTAAGACTAGGGGTTCTTAACCTGACATCCAAAGAATGAATTTCAGAGAGCCTGTGAACCTGGGTGGGAGAAATATTTGGATATTTCAGTATTTCAATATAATTAGTTTCCTTTGAAATCCTATGTACTTTATGTTATACATTTAAAAGTATTCTGAGAGGGCACGGCCAGGTAGAACAGTGAGTAAGAGCACGGCTCCAGTGTCGGGATGACCTGGAGGTCGAATCCCGGGCTCATACACTTAGCACCCACCCAGAAACACCTGGCCTTGTAACCTTGAGCAAGTTACTTAACCCCGAATGCTTAAAAAAAATAAAATAAAATAAAAGTATTCTGAGAAGGGATGCATTAGACTGCCAAGAAGAGGCATGGTATGAAAAATAAGATTAAGAAAACCCCTGAGCTAGTCAAAGTTCCACCACCCCATCCCACCCAACCCAACACTTGATAGATGCTGTAGCTGGAAAGTAAGGTGACTTGGCCAAAGTAATCCAACAATTGGTTGGACCCAGCCTCAAACATGGGTCTCCTGACTCCCAGTCTAGTGAGTGTCCCCTACACTCCACCAAACTAATAAAAGGCAGAAGCAAGATACAAGTTTTCAGCATATATACAGATTTATCTTAATTTTCACTGGAGTGTGGTCCAAAAGAAGAAGGTCTAGATTTAGTGGGAGGAAAACTGGGTTGAAATTCTAGTTCCGGAGAGCAAGTCACTTCCCCTTTTGGGGCCTCACTCTCCTCACCTGTAAAATGGAAGGTTAACTACCTCCTTCATATAGCTTGTTGAGAAGAATGTTTTTTGGAAGCCCTAGAGCATGAGAGAAATGAGAGCAATTATTATACTGGCTTAAGATTATAACATCTCAAAAAATAAAAATCAATAAAAAGATTATAACATCTCATATGTAGAGTCTTATGTTGTGAAGAAGTTCTTTAGAGAGCATTGGTTCCTCATTTTTATCCTCACAACCTCCCTTTTACAGGGGAAAAAGGAGTCTCAAATAGTAAATGTCCAAATCTGCAGAGCTATTAAGGGAAAGGATTCAGATGCAAATCTTCCAATTCCAAATTAGAAGTTTCTCCCAGCACTTCCTGCAATGAAATTCTATGATTTTATTGTCATTATTAACTATCATGATCAAAATTCTATAGGGATCACCCATAAATTTGCCTATGCACCAACACTAACCCAGTGCATTGGCAGGAACAATTCAGAAACAGGGTCATACGCTTACAACTAACTTCCTCTTCCTTAATTTCAAGATAATAATTTTTCCTCTCTGCCAAGTCTTACGTAGAAATAATCTGCATCCCTACAAATCTGTCAGGTAGATCAAAACAGCTCTATCCAATTTGGAAATACATGTACTAGACAGCAGAGGCGTGTCTGAAGCATATTGTACTTACCCTATCAAGTACCCTTTGGACTGAGTGCATAATTTCCCTCATTACCCTCTCCCATTCTACCAGGAAAGTTTAGAAATTGCTTCATCTTCTTCTCCTCTTCTTAGCCCTCAACATTCTTGAACTGATAAGACATTTCTAGTTTTATTTCAGAAAACCCTGTGCCAAATAAAAAGTGACCAATCCATAATCACAGACCACCAAGCACCCTCTTGAGAAAAACAACCAAGGCTTAACTGAGATAATAATGGCTATAAAATGCTGTCAGTCAGGCAACAAGCCTTTATTAAGTGCTTATCACTCACCAGGCAGGCACCATGTTAAACACACAAAAAAAGGCAAAAACAGTTCTTGCCCTTGGAGAGTTTGTGGTCTAATGGGTAATGTATATATGAGAGGGAGTAAAGTAGGCAAATTTGTATTTAAAAGAATCATATAAATTTACTATTTCACCACCAAGAAAGTACATTACCCTGCTATTAAATATGTGAAACATCTTATTAAATCAAGCCATAATTTTTGGATGATTTTACACAAAAGTTGCTCAGGAACAGTGAGCCCAGCAAAGGAACTCATTTTTACATTGTAATGAGGAGAACAGAAACCAGTGCATAAATCAAAGTACCTAAAATCAGGTCGATAAATATGAATCTTGGCAGGGTATCTAATATCATTTTATTTATGATAAAAAAAGGAGAAAAGGTCTGGTGCAGGGGTGAACATTTGATCAAAATTTGGATTCAGTCAAAGGACTACAACCTCTATTATACTTCAGGTGATTGAAATATTAGGAAGATTGGGAAGTACAATGTATAAGAGATAGATCTAAAATGCAAAGAAGTTGTTTATTCAATTAATCATGTATAACTTTTCATGAAACTCTTTGGGGTATCTTGGCAAAGTTCTAGAGTAGTTTGCCAGTTCCTTCTCCAGTTTATTTAAGATGAGGAAACTGAAACAAACAAGATTAAGTGACTTGCCCAAGGTCACACAACTAGTATATGAGGCTGGATTTGAACTCAGGTCTTCCTGACTCCAAGGCCAGCACTCTGTCCACCTATGCCACTGAGCTGCCCCAAATTGGGAAGAAGGCCTAGATTCAAATCCTGATTCTACTACTTAACTACCTTCATGACCTTAGGCAAGAGTGAAAGGAAAGGGAGAGGGGAAAAAATAAACATTTATCACATACCCATTACATGCCGGGCACTGTGCTGAACTAATATAAGTCACTTAACTTGAATCACAATTTTCTTTTCTGTAAAATGGATTAGGAGATAGAATGCCAGGCCTAAAGTAAGGAAGACTGAATTCAAATCTGGCATCAGATACTAACTAGCTCTGTGACCTTGGGCAAGTCACTTAACCCTGTTTGCCTCAGTTTCCTCATCTGTCAAATGAGCTAGAGAAGGAAATGGCAAACCACTCCAGTGTCTTAGAAAACCCCAAATGGGGTCACCAAGAGTAGGATATGACTGAAACAACAGAATAACAACAACAAAATCCCTTCAATTTCTAAATTTTGTAATTCTCATACAGCACAGCCATCTATATGGTAAGTGGTAGACTAGAGTAAGTAATTTTCTTCTATTTTCCCCATTATCTTTTGACCCCATTACAAAAGCCTTTTATCCATGATAAATGTTGACTTCTCTGAAAACTTTTTATAAAAATTGGAAACATATCTGATATCTCTAAATAGGAATCAGACTTCCCCAAATCCCACTGGAATAAATTTTAACAGCCAGCTGCATGGTCTTTAATGTAGTCTATATCCATTGCCTGTTCTCTGGACTTAACATCGATTCCACTACTGAAGAAAAGGTCTAGAGTCTGGTAAGAGTCAGATCCTAATAATGAACCTCTATCCAAGGTTCAGAAAGTCAAGTGGAAAGCTGGGGAGATGAAGAGAGAAGAGCTTACCTGGGCCAGATAAGTATGTTCACTGTTATATAGTAACCTTAAATTTAGTTTTGGATACTAGATGAAAGAAATACCATCACATTAAATAAAGAAAGGTGTTGTGTAGCACCACAAATGCTGCTTCTGGAATTCAAGGATCTGGGTTTAATTCCTTGCTCTTCTACTTCCTCGGTACAAAAACCTAGGGAAATCCCTCTCTCTTAACTTCAGTTTCCTCATCTGTGCTGGACTAGATCTTAGACTTCTAAGATCCCTTCCAATCCTAAATTCTGTCATGAGGGAGATGGTCTAGTCACAATTCCTTTGGCATCCAAAAACTCCCTAAAAGAATTATTATTTAGATATCACAGATGATACATTATTTCATCCCTGGGGGTACCCCCTCCACCAATGAAACACAGTCCCTCCACACATTAATAGATGATCTTCAAGAGTTGCTCTGGGGGGAAAAATCATTACCTGATTGCTCACCTTAGGGGGAGGGAGCTCTCTGAGTTTAACTAGACTGCTCTTCAGTCAACAGATGCATAACACTGCTCCAACTGAAAACCCCTCCAGCTGAGTGAGACCAGCCAAAATCTGAACTTCACAGACACAGCCTTTCAAATCTTAGATCAACTACTCCAGAGTGATGAGGAATTGGATAATATGAATGGAGGATTATTTAGGCAATGAAAATCACTTCAGTGAGATTTAAGGTTTGGAGAGAGTAGGAAAAGGAGGAAGTGTATAGACAAAACTGAACGTTTTAAAAGCAGACATATGTTTAGGCATGGGGGGAAATAGAGTGGTTATTTCTCTAAATCTTTCTTTTCTCTCCTGGTTGCCTGATCTCTATAGTAGGGCAATCCATTTCCCCTTCAAAGACAGATAAGGATCTGGGACACAATTTCCTGCTCCTTGTAGTTTGTCACACTTGAGGGAGGAAAGAGAGTTGTACCATATTTCATTTTTATCTCCAATACAAATCACCATATGTTAGCCATGGACAAGAGTCCCAAAGACAAGTGAGGGTTGGTGATTTTCTTGTGGATAGCACTTTTTCTAAATCAGAGGCTCTCAGGGAACATACTTAGAAAAGCAGCTTTGGGTCAGCCAGGTCACTCAAAGATCAAGTCTAATAAATTCCACTAATACAAGCAGAAAAAAATGTGGTTCTTTATTCCATGTTGTCAAACTAGATTTCTACAAAATAGACTTATTGCCTGATTTTTAAAAGAGTGTTTTGATACTGTGCAAGAGTATGTGTACACACACACACACACAACACACACACCACTTGACAGTTTCAAGCAAATTTTATCAAGAAAAAAAGCAGTACTGAGGATGCCTTTTTGATCTACAGCTTTCTGACTGTGTCTAAGACATCCCTGAGTGGGAACATTTCATCTTAGCAGTACAATATAGATGCATGGTGTTCCAGAAACCACTCTATGCCCCAAAATAATTAATTAGCTAATCAGTTAATGAAAGTCTTTCTCCCAAGGGCCAATGCAATGATGCCTGAAACTGTATGGTTTTTTCACCTATCAGATGGCATTAAACCAGTTGTAAGATATCAACATAACTTCTGTGAATTAATTGATCAGAAACCTTTACCACTGACAGAGGTAAGGGTAAGGAGATGGCATGGAGGTCTATCAGAGCCTTCCTGAGGAATAGAGATGTGAGAAGAATGGTATTTGAAGGCAATAATGGTAATAGAGGGATAATCCCTAGACAGAGAGTCAAGAAACCAGAGTTCAGATTTCCATTACGACATTTAACTTGCTGTGTGACTTTGGACAAGTAATTTGGTCTTTTGGGGTCTCAGTTTACTCATCTGTAAAATGAAGGGGTTGGACTAAGTGGTCTCGTTTATCCCTACTAGCTCATATGATCTGTGACTCTATGAAAGAAGAATCCAGGAGTACAAAAGAAAGACAAGCAGTTTATTTCCTCTGGCTCTGTAATTTGAAAAGGCAGAAAACATAAAACTAGTTCCTCCACTATACTACCCAGAGCAGAGTTCAAATCCCACTTCCAAAAGGGAAGTTAAAGCATTAATTTTTTTTTAAATAGTTGCACAAGAGAAAAAACAAAGAACAAACTTTCCAGAGCTGGGTGCTAAAGAATGCTTACATTGAAAAGATGGGCATACTTTAACAATTTAAACATTTGTATTTGCAAAGCTCTGTAGCACTGAGAAAAATACAAAGTTTAGATTAGTCCTTGCCTTCAGGGAGCTTACCTTCTTACGAATCAACAAATAAAGTACTTCTAAATCCTTCAACTAAGTGATCATTACAGAGGAAGAGAAAAGAATGGAGAAATACAGTATATAGACACTGATAGATATTTCAGTCATGGGATTTAGAATTAGAAAGGACCTGAAAGATTTAGTCAAATCTCTTCATTTTAAAAGATGAAGAAAATTGAATCCCAAGATATCAAATGACTTATAGACTCAAGAAAGAAGGGCAGAGCTAGAAGAGACATAGAACACAGAATGTCAGAGACAAAAAGAGGCTTAAAACAGAATATCGACCTGGCAAGGATTTCAAGAATCTCAGAACTGAAAGACCTCAGAGGTGGCTAGTCTAATCCCTACCTGAATGATAATCTCCACTACAATAACCAACAAGTGGTCATCCACTCTTAGTTTGAAGATGAGTGAGGAAGAACCCACTACTTCTCGAGGCAACACATTCCATGCTTGAATAATTATTAGAAATCCTTTTTTCCCCCATAGGAAGCCTAAATTAGGCTCATTGCAATTTTCCAATTTGCTCCTTTCTGTTTCCCCTTCCCCAGCCTTCACCAAGCAAAACAAATCTAAACTCTCAGAAAGTCTTTTAAATAAAAGAAGACAACTATTATTTTCACCACCCCCAAGTTCTCTCTTCTCCCAGCTAAATATTCCCAATCTTTTCCAGCAGACCTCACTTGCCCTGATACTGAGGATCGTCAATATCTTATGGTTGTCCTCCTCTGGAGGGCCCGAGCTTGTCAATGTCCCTCCTAAAATGTGACATCTAGAATTGAGCACAGTTGTTTTCTATGTCTCACCGGGCCAAAGGGCAGTAGGACTATACCCTTCCTCTTTCTGGACATTTGGCCTCTCTCAGCGGAGTCTCATCATACCATAAGAAAGCTAGAAAGAACATTTAGAGAGAACTTTAGAGCAATCCCTTCATTCCACACATGAGAACTAAGTTGGCAGTTAGGAGAAGGGCTAAGAATGGTACCCAGGTCCTGTCTCCAAATGTAATGCCACTATATATAAATATATCAGTATATAGTCATTTATTCTGCCCATTATATTGGGGGACATTAGACCAAGTTCTGTTGGAAAAGGACCCATTGTCAATTCTTTTCCTTGGAAAGCCTCAGAAGAAAGGGAGAGGGGAGAGTCCCTACCTGTTAGCCAGAAGTCGTCAGAAAAAGGTCCTAACCTGTAGCAGCTTTCCCTGCTGCGGTTGTCAGGAGCTAGAGTAATTGGGTAGTCCAGGGGCCCGAGGGTGACAGTAGCCCCGGGCGGGGCCGTATATGAGCTCGGGGAGTGTCCCGACCATCCCGCCCCCTGACTGGACTGACAGGGGCTCAGACCAATGATAGGCAGCGGAAGGGGGGAGGACTGGCCCAATGGGTGCCCGCCATGCGGAGACCCTTCTTCTAAGCGCTTCTTTTCCGAGAAACTGGTCCAGTCCGAGAGGCGGCAGTGGCCGTGACTGTGACCGTGAAGGTGGCTGCGGGGCTTCCCCCTTCTAACAAGGGCTCCCCATTCCCCATCCAGGACTCCGCGGGCTCGAGCCGCGTAATGACTGAGGGGCGGCCTCCCATGGGTGGCTCCAGAGGCTCAGACGAGCTGGGGACGGCAGGGGGTCCCGGGCAGCCGCGGCAGCATGGAGGGGTGGGATGCTACGGCCGAAAGTGACTCTAGTCAGCTGGGCCAGAGCGAAGGCGGAGGCGGGGATTTCCCGGAGGTCAGAACCCGGAGTCCTTAAACTGACTCTGCCAGGAGGAAAAATAGAACCCGAGCGGGTCACGGAACCGCCCCCAGCAGCGACCCCGACGCCGCACTGGCATTAACCAGGCGACTGGAAATAAGCCGTCACCTGAGCCTTTCTGGGGGACTGCTTTAATTGTTCCCGGAAAGAGAGGCAGGGAAGAGGGGGAGAAGGAAAAGGATATTTATTTTTATAAATCAAGAAAATGTAAATCTTATTTGCATATAAATAAAACATATCAATTAAAAGGTCTGTATGATTTTTTTTAACCTGAGCAGCCCCACTGCCTGAGGACCTTAGAAAAATCAGATCCCCTCTCTGAACCTCAGTTTCCTCCTTTTGTAAAATGAGGAGGTAACACTAAATGAACTCTGAGTCCCAAAGAGTCCTTGGGGAAAATCCCTGATCACAGAGTTAAGAAGTGAGCCCAGATTCCAAAGCTGCTCGAAAGAATTAGGGGCAGGGGAACCGAGAGAAAACCTTTTAGGGTTAACTAGTAAACCCTCTTCCTTCCCTGTTCCTGTGAGTCCTTAAAAGGCCTTATAATTCACCCTAATGCACCTGTCATGGGGGGAGCAGAGGAGGAGCCCATAGGATAGGAAACCTAATTTTTAAATAATCTGGGTACACACTAATTGGGTGACCTGGGAAAAGTCATTTCAGGCTCCCTGGGCCTCCCCTCTGTAAAAATGAGGGAGTTGATGATCTCAGAACCCAAAGTCATTCAAGCCTCTCCAGATAAAAGCTACTTTACACAGCACTGAAGGTGGTAAATGGGAAGCATAAATACACACTATAGACTTTAATTTAAAATAAACTGTATCATCTCCCTCCCCAACTACCTGTGTGACCTCAGACAAGTTGCCTTCCCTTAGTCTCTGGACTTCAGATATATCCCTACTATAAAATGTACTCCTTGAGCTCCCAGATCTAAGATAGATAGATGGATGGATGGACGGACGGACAGAAAGACAGACAGACAGACAGACAGACAGACAGACAGACAGACAGACAGATAGATAGATAGATAGATAGATAGATAGATAGATAGATAGATGATAGATGTATATACATATATCCACACACTCATATATGCATGTATACACACACATAAGTGTGTGTATAGATATATGTGTATATATACACACATACCTATATACATACATATGTTGTATGTGTATATAGTGATCCTCAAGGCACTGACTAGTTTCATGGGGCTGGGGGATATCCCAACCAGTGACACCACAGGAATTCATTAAGTAGAGATTCCATGTCAGGCTAGACCAAATAAATTTAGACTGTTTACTTCCCTCTTTAACTGAAGAGTCCGACAGCTGAAAGAGGCAGCCAGAAATAAACCTCCCTAACCTGGATGATGGACTATGGAAAATGGTCCCACCACCTTATCCCTTGACCAAGCTCAGCTAAGGACTCTTAAACATTGGCTTTGAACTTAAAGTGGATTGAATGACTTCATAGGGCTTCTCCACTTCAGGCTCTTGGGAGATTCATTAATGAAAAATATTTCTGAGATCTAATGTGGCTGATACCAGTTTACAGAGTATTGACAATCAGATTGATTTCCTGCCACCTCCCAACTCCAAAAAAGGAGCCACTGGGTTGAAATGTTATTTTCTGTATCCAGGAATAATGTATCTAAGAGCTGCAGGATGTGGTGATAAAAGGATTGACCTTGGAGTCAGGTCAGGTGACCTCAATAGGACTGTCACATACTGGTTCTGTGACTTTCTGCCAGTAATTTGAATCTAAGCTTCAGTTTTCTCCTCTGTAAAATGAGGGGATTAATATTATATCACTCACAAGGTTGTCGTAAAGAGAAAGCTTTAAGGAAAGCTTTGCCAAGTGTATATATAAATGTGAATTGTCATTTTTCTACTCTACTACCCCCACATCCCCTTCAATTCCTTTGAGAAGCTTTGGAATGTAGGCTCACTTCTTAACTCTGTGAGCAGGCCTTTTACCCAAGAACTCTGGGACTCAGAGCTCACTCAGCCCTACCTCCTCATTTCACAAAGGAGGAAACAGAGGTTCAGAGAGAGGAGCTGACTTTTCCAAAGTTCCCTGAGGTAGTGGGGGCTACACAGTTTTCTTAAAGGATTGTTGTGAAGAAGGTACTTTGAAAATATTAAAGGGCTATAGAAATGGGTGTAGCAGCAGTAGTAGCAGTAGTGGTAGTGGTAGTATTGGTAAGTAGTAGTAGTAGTGATGGTGGTAGTAGTAGTAGTAGCAGTAGTAGTAGCAATAGAAGCAGTAGTAGTAGTAGTAGTAGTAGTAGTAGCAGTGGAAAACAGGACCTCTAGACCTCATTCAATGACTCAATGGCTGTGCAACCTTTGGCAAATCATTTAACTGTTCCAGGCCTCAGTTTTCTTCTCTGTAAAGTGGGAAGATGAATACTTGCACTCATTATGCAACACCTCATAGATTTGTTGTAAGAATCAAATTGAGCTTCTCTATATAAAGAGCTTTGTATTCCTTTACAAAATACCTTGTCCCTCACAAAGGGGATCATTTAAATAAGTCTTTATAGGGAAGTGTCAGTAAAAATATTCCCAGCTGAAGAGATAGGAATAACTGCCAAATGAACAAAAGCAAATTAAGATGAGCATTTCTAAAAGTGCATTAGTTAGACTTAGCCATAATTGAATCTAGACATCTTTTGTTGTGATATAATGGAAAGAGGGCTGAATTTAAAAGGCAAGGAAGACAGACGTGTGTGTCTGTGTGTGTGTGTGTGTGTGTGTGTGTGTGAGAAATCCTCCTTCTATAACTATTAGCTATGACTGGGCAAGTTACTGAATTTCTCTAAATCTTCATTTCCTTATCTATAAAAATAAGATAATAAGATTAATTGCACCTGCTTCACAGAGCTGTTGTAAGGATCAAGTGAGATAATAAACCTAAAGTATAAAGTTCAGCTATTTATAGAAATTTCTAATATACTATTTTATGCCTTGCTTGATTCACAAGATTATTGTGGATCAGAGAAGGGAAGTTGGCAGGGGAGAGGAAAGGAAGGAGAAGATGGGAAAGGAAGGGAAAAGGAAAGGAGAAAAGGGAAGGAAGAGTTAATGGAGGGAAGGAGAGGGAGGGAAAGGAAGAGAAGGAAAGGGAAAGGAAAGAAAGGGAGAGGGGGAAGAGGGAGGAGGGTTGATGCTGAATAACCAATCAGCCAATCTGTAGCATTACTTGAAAGAATAAGAGAGGAAATAATCTCTTCTGACTGTTTATATGTGCTACATTGTGGTTGTTGCTGATGGTGGGGTTGAGATGGAGAAAAGAGAACAGAACAAAAGATTAATAATGTATATTTCTATTGCCCCGATAGATAGATCTATACCCACAGAGAAGTGAACTTAGTACAGAAGAGTTTGTCAGTCACCTTAGAATAGTTCTCATAGATTTTTTCACTCCACAGATCTCTACAGCAAGATCAAAGCCCTATGAACTATTTAGATTAATGCCCATTTTTGCTTGTCATCTTTACACACACACACACACACACAAGAACCTCATCATAATCAGCACTAAGAATAGAACTGCCTTTAATTATTTCCCAAATAAATGCTATCTACATTTTGTTAAATAGCAACTAGTGGGGTGACTAGGTGGCACAGTGAATGGAGCACCAGCCCTGGAGTCAGGAGGACCTGAATTCAAATCCATACTCAGACACTTGACACTTACTAGCCATGTGACCTTGGGCAAGTCACTTAACCCCAATTGCCCTTCCTTCCCCCTTCCAAAAAGAAAAAAAAATAGTCATTATGCCAGAACTTGGGGGACACCAAAAGACAATTGTGGAGCCAAGGGAAAATGTCAAGTTGGTGGTTTTTCTTAAAAGCCTTTTCTCCCCTTTTGGCACTCACCCAGGACCTGTTTTTCTAGCCAAGTACTGGACTGACCTTCTGCTATCAAGACCATATATCCCTGCTATTTTTTTCACCACCAACACCCAATACCACCCCTGAAACTTATCTGTTCTCTATTTCATTTCCTCAGATTCTTTACTCAAACTTAGTCTTCAGGGTTGACAACCAGTCAATCAAATCAGCAACCTTGTCCCAATACACTATTGCAAAAAGACTTAAATGGAAGACTGCCTCCATACCCATCCACCAGGACTTTCCTTTCCTTCTTCTGTTCTAGGACACATTTTTAAATTACAGTGTCTTCCTGAGGACATTTTTCACATGATATTGCCACCTAAACCCTTCCCTCTTTTAAATTGCCCTATCACTGTGTGGACCACCACAATTATTCCAGCCCCAGGCATACAGTCTAGTTATCATCCTTTATTCCTCATTCTCACCTTCTATTTCCAAACTGTCAACAGGTCTGTCAATTTAATACCTCTTGCATAAGCCCCCTTCTCTCTTTAGATACTGCTGACAAACTGGTGCAGGTTCCAACCACCTCATGTCTAGATTTTGCCTCCTTTGTTGGCCTACCTGTCACAAGTCTCTCTCCACTACAATTTGGCCTTCACTCAGATGTCAAAGTGATCTACCTAAAGTGCAGGTCCGACTATGTCACACACCTACTCAGTAAATTCTAGTGACTCCCTATCACCTACAGGATCAAATATAACATCCTTTGTTGGGTTTTCCAAGACAATAATAATTTTTATTATATAATTAATAAATATTTCCCCTCCCCACTCCAATCTTATACCTTATAGACCCTACACATACACTCTCCAAAACATACTTCTGTATTCAATAACCCTGGCCTCACTCTTTCTTAACAGGACACCTCATCTTCAAACTGGGTATTTTCACAGACTATCCCTCATTTTTCAAATGCTCTCCCTCTTCATCTTCACTGGCTTACTGCTTCTCTGGCTTACTCTAAGTTGAGTCTAAAATCCCACCTTCTACAAGTGTAACCTGGACTTCTCTTTGGCATGCCAAGTTCTAATGTAGAGGTGCCCTTGAGAGATCTTTTGAGCATGCCCAGTTTGCTTAACATGAAGCCTTCTTTGTCCCCTCGCATATGGGTGGGGGTAATCTCCTTTGATTGGCTGCCTATATCCTTAAAACTGGCATGCTTGAACCATTCAATCTCTTTTCTATGCAGTCTTTTCCACAACTCTTACCTGATGTGTCCAAAGGATGAAGACCTCAGTTCACTCAAAGGGTGGATACCACGAATTGAACGGGTGATGGGGGAAGGACCCCTGCTCCTTCCCTTTTACTACTGATCCTAGATGACTTGGGAGTGTTTGTTTCTGTTCTATGTTGGTTTTTTTTCCGTTTCAGGTGTTAGAGGTGATTCCCAAAGACCAGGAGTTTGAGTCATAGTGACCTTAAAACCAGGATTCCAGAAAGCATGTTGCATCCAGCCAGTCTGTCATGGAAGCCCTGAGAAACCAGGGTGCCTGAAGCTTGAGTTGGAGGGTGGGAAATGAGCTAAACCAGGGGTGGGAAACCTGAGGCCTTCTAGACCCTTAAGCCAGCCCTTTGACTGAATCCAAATTTTATAGAACAAATTCTTTTATTTTTATTAATACATTTTGGGTCATCTTTTGTATTTTTATTTTATTTTTTAAATGAGCATATTTAAAATAACAAAAAATAAAATAAGTTCTAATGCAATAATCCTCCAAGACTGACCAGCACAATAGAACATTAGTAAGCCATAAAGATAAAATTGACAGCCACTATATATTATTTCTAACTTCCCTGACTGACACTACATGAGATTGGTTGTCAAGAGTTTATGTCGGTCAAGTACACCAGTCTGCTATCAGTTTTTTACAACAATTCACTGTGTTTCTGTTTGAAGTAGAATTTGTGAATAGTTGCACAGCTCAACAATACTTTTTAATTCTGTCTGCTTAACAGCCCATCATGTCAAAGAAGATCAAGAGAGTGCTGAAGGAAGAAAACATTTTTAATGCAGATTGAGAATGACAGTATTGCCTTGTTTCTGCTAAAGATGATTTGCTTCCATTGTGATACTGCAATCAAGATTAAAGAATTTCAGTGCTCATCAGCATTATAACACTCATAAGACCACAAATATTTTAAATTAGAGGGAGAGGCAAAAAAGATTGTATTACAGAAATTAAAAGATGAAAAGCAAAGACAATTCTTTCAAACAGCAAGAAGACCTGGAAATAACACCACTGAAGCAACTTCTAAAGTAGTTGATACACTAGGGGCGGGAGGAGGGAAGTCATTCAGTGACATAAAAATTTGTCAAAGAACACATTGTCAAAGTTATAGGATGCTTAGACCCCAATAACATTTCAAAGTACAAACAATTGCATCTTTCGAAGAGAACTGTAACTGATCAGCAGCATGAATTAGCCTTCAACTAAACAGAATAACTTCATGCAACACTTCAAAAGGAAAATCTATATTATTCAATCTACTGGATGAATCCATTAATGAATCTACTGATCCTACTGACTTGGTGCAGGTTTTATACTTCATTTGGGTCATAACAGAAGATTTTCTTTGTTACAAAGAGTTATTCACTTTGGGCAGTCTTGCAAACAGAACACAGGGAATAGATATCTTCAACAACTTTCAAGATAAATGTCACAAAGTTGGAATGAGTTTGGTCAATGTAGTGAGTGTATGTACAGATGGTGCACATTCCATGACAGGAAAACCTGAAGAGTTGATTGCACACATGAAAAAAACAAGTATTAACAGATTCAAATGTTCTCATTTCTTTTCATTGTATCTTGCATCAGCAAAATCTCTGTGCTAATTTTAAGTGATACTTTGCAACAAGTTCTAAGTTAATTATATCCGTGCAAATGCTACACAGCATCATCAATTTCATGAAGTTAAAATATTGAACATGAGGTATTCAGTGTGGACTTGTCATATCATTCTAAAGTGTGTTAGCTATCTCAAGCACAGGTGTTAGCCAAAATTTTGTGTCTGCAAGAACAGATAGTTACATTTTATGAACAAAATCAGCAATGTGAATTATTGAAAGATTTTTATAGGAATGCTACATTTCTATGTGATATGTCAAATCAAAATTACAAATATTTCTTTGCAAGGTAAAACTAAGTCTATATATGATATGCGGCACAAAAATAAATCCAAGCATTTTGGGGGAAAAAAAAGCTATCTTTATTCAAAACATTTCTTCAAAAGGAAATTTCAGATGACCATTTTCCCTGGTTAGCAAAAGTCATTGATAGGTATAATGAGATATGTAAATTATTTAAAGAATATGCAACTATTATAGACATAATTGAAGAATACGATGAAAAGTTCACTGACTTTGAGAATCATGACATCACACTCAAATTAGCATTTCAGCCTCACCTAGTTGATATCATCAAGGCACCTAAACAACTACAGGTGGAATTGATTGAGCTCTCAGTAGATGACATTTTAAAGTCATTGTTGGATGCTAAGGAAGATCCAGTTGAAGTACGGGAAAATGCAGTAGAATACCCATGTCTTTGGCAACATGCCTGAAAAAAATGTTTTCTTGCTTTTCAACCGCTATTGCTCTGAATCTCCATTCTCCTACCTGACCCAAACCAAGATGCCCGTAAGATCACAAATGACTGATACCCCTCTAGAGGATCACCTGAAATTGGAGACCTTCATGCTGCAACCAAATATTTAAAATGCTTTCCAACAAAAAGCAGATTCAACAAAGTCATTAAAAGGTTAATTAACTTTAAAATTAACAAATAGTTCTCTTTTTTAAATTATTAAGTACATAGTAATTGAATTTTTACAAAATAATGTACACTTTTAATCTAATATCTAATTGAAGTTTCTTAAATGTGGCCTTATTTGATTACAATTATACATTAATGTGGCATTCTAACAAGAAAAGGTTCCCCACTCCCAAGCTAAACTGTGAACCTAATCCTCTTCCCCTCTTCAGAAACTAAGGCAGTGTGAGAGAGAAGTAAGATTATGCCTTCCAAGTGTCGAGGGAGTAAGTTTATAGATTTGTGATTATGCTTTTCGAAGGCAATATTTCTATGTAAAAGCTAATCTGACTATGAGTGACTGGGAGGAAATGGGGTGCAGGTTCACCTTTCTACAACTAGGGAGCACCATTCGCAGGGGCGGGAGCCATTTGCAGAGAGCCTAGAACCCTCAGATCCCTTTAAGGATACCAGAAAACCCTGGGGGAGTGGAGTAAAATACAACATACCTTCTCTTCAGGCAGGGGGTGCCCCAGTGGTCTGTGTTACACAAGCTTTTCTCAACCTCTCTTAATTCCCTCTGCTGATTTTCCCTGTTTATTCAGTACATAGCTTATTTGTGCATGGTCGTTTGCATGTTGTCTCCCCCATTGGACTGTAAATTGAGGAATAGGAGAGATTTAGAGAAATGTAACATAGGCAGCAACTATAGCTAAATGCTAAAAATAGCTAACATTTATATAGCATTTTAATGTTTGGGAAGCACTTCACATATATCATCCACTTAGAGCCTCACAACTGTCCTGCTCACGAAGTGATATCAAGTAGAGGTCTTCCTGGACCTGCTTAAGGAATAGGTAAAATTTATTTTAATCATCACATTTGTTGTGTCATCCAACAATATTTTTAAACCTTTAGAGAGGTAGGATGATGCACTGGAAAAATGCATTGGCTCTGAAGTCAAAATATCTGGGTTCAAATCCAACTTCTAACTACCTACATGACCTTGACAGGATACTTAAAAACTTCAGGCCTCAATTTTGCCTTATGTAAAATGAGGGTGTTAGGTGAAGTGACCACTGAGGGCCCTCCCAGTTCTGGAAAGAAAAATTCTTATGAATTTGCTTGGAATTTATTATATTGAAATTCATTATAATGAATTTGTCATAAGTAGTAAAAAGATCAACTTGATTCCAGGTGATGCTGACTTCTCATAAGTTTCAAATTAGTGTTGTTGAAATTGATCAAGTTTAGTAATAACTTCAGAAAAAAATCAAACTATAAGACATTTTACCAGTCCTCATGATTACAAATATTATATCAACAGTACATGTTATAATAACGAACACTAGCAAACTGAAGAAATTTAGCTCTCATTATTTGTTATTATTTTGTCATTTGTTATTATTTGTTATTTGTAATTCAGTCATTCTGCAATTATATCTGACTCTTCATGACCCCAACTTTTGGTTTTCTTGGCAAAGATACTGGAATGGTTTGCCATTTCCTTCTCCATCTCATTTTACAGATGAGGAACTGAGACAAACAGGGTTAAGTGACTTGCCCAGGGTCACTCATCTAGAAAGTATCTGAGGTCAGATTTGAATTTAGGGAGATAAATCTTCCCTGAATCTGCCCCAGCCTAGCTCTGTGCACTATGGCACCACCTAGCTTCCCCATAGTAATAGCCTATTACTTTCATGTACCTGGTTAGTTGCAGCCTAATGAATAGGCATCAACTCTAGCCACTATACCACCTACCTACCTGCCCCATGTGTATATGTATGTCAAAACTTCAAAAGGGTCATGACTCCTTTTCTTTATCTGACATCATAATACTTTTATTTCTCCCAATATCTTAATATATTTTATTTTTCCTCATTACATGTTTGGATTTTTTTGCTTTTTGGAGGGCAATTGGGGTTGTGACTTGCCCAAGGTCACATGGCTAGTTTTTGTGTTAAGTGTCTGAGGCCGAATTTGAACTCAGGTACTCCTAACTCCTGGGTTGGTGCTCTATTCACTACGCCACTTGGTCACCCCTCCTCATTACATGTTGAAACCATTTTTAATATTTTTTAAAAGTTTTGAGTTCCACATTATATCCTTCCCTCCATCCTTCTTCTCCCCTCTCCCTGAGACAGTAAGCAATCTAATATAATTTATACATGTGCAATCATGTAAAATATTTCTATATTAGTCATTTTGTACAAGAAGACTCACATTTTTAAAAAGTGAGTGAAAGAAAGTGAAAAATAGTCTGTATCAGACAATGTTAGTTCTTTCTCTGGAAGATTGTCTTAGATCATTGTTTTGATGAGAATAGCTAAATCATTCACAATTCTTCATCATACAATAATGCTGTTACTTTGCGCAACATTCTCCTGGTTCTGCTCACTTCACTTTGCATCAGTTCATGTAAATCTTTCCAGGTTTTTCTGAAATCATTCTGCTTGTCATTTCATATAGCACAATAATATTCATTACAATGATATACCACAGTTCATTTAGCCATTCACCAGCATCATGATTTCTTTAGTGTGGACACTCCCTCCACTTAAAAAACAAACCTTCAACCCCTACTCCCCACCCCAGATATAGGAGAACATACTTCATGAGTTGTCATGGCCAAAAATAAGATATCCTGCCTAGTAGTCAAACTTCCTAGCAGCATTGCCAGGTAATACTGCCTCATAGGAATGAAGATCTCAAACTTGGCAAGGAGGCTGGTGGTAGGACAGCAGACCCATGAAGTCACTGGTGCCCAGCCCTGAGCTAGGATGGTACTTGAAACCATTCTGTACAGTTTCATTTGTCAGAACTTAGGCTCCATTGATGTTGCCTTCAAGAATCCAGGACTCTTCTCCACACCATTATGAGGCTTTGAAGGAGGACTTTAGTGCCTACCTACTAGCCTGGTATAGAGGCAACTTAATTCCAAGGTCTTCGACCCATCAGGTTGACTGCTTTTGATAGTTATTCTGAGTTATGCCTCCTTTTCTCCTTTAACTATCCAAATCCTAATTCCTCAAGGTCTAGATCAAGTTGTTCAAAGTAAAGTCATAAGGAGGTTATCTTCTTGCATGGATGACTATTTGGTATGGCATCTTACTTGTTTCCAAAAGTTTACCTATCCTGTCCATCCAATGACACTACTGAGGTTATCGTTACTATCACATCTCTAACAGAGGTCACCAAATAGCAGAATCTCAAAGACAGAAGGGATCTGGGCTTAGAGTCAGGGAGAGGAGTTCAAATCCTGCCTCATGCAATTACTGCTGTTGTTATTTATCCTTTGTTCTTGAAAAAGACCAATGGCATCAGGAGGAGGATGTCTTGACTTCCTAGCAAATCAGATTAAAGTGAAGCCAAGCTGGGAAAAGTCATTGGTTTCTCTCTCCTCCAGAGTCATCAGAGTCCAATCCAACAACAGTCAGGATGACTGGTGATGGACCAGGATGCATATGGTTACCCTTGGCAGGTCACTTACTCTCTCAACATCAACTTCCTTATCAGTAAAATTAAGACCCCTGAGGTCCTATCCAGCTCTGAATTTAGGATTCTATAACCTCCGTACCTGATCAATACTTCACCACAGATCCAATGTAGAGGCCATCCAGCCTTTCCTTGAAGAACTATAGTAAATGACAATAAAAATTATAATAGAATTTCTTTCAACAAGCAGATGTGGTTAGTGGTAATTAATAGTTTTCTCTAAAGAAGCTGGTGGAAGAATTTCTTTTAATGAGAATTTTCTTAGAACTCTCTTCTGAACTAAAAGTGAGAAACATGTTGGCAGTAGGTGTCACTCTATACATTATGAGCATTTTTCTCAATGGATTGCCTAATATAATTAAAATAAGTTCTGAAATGTTATCCACTAAATCTTTATTGCCTGCTTCTGAGTCAATCAGGACACAATTTACCCCAATTCTAACTTATCTAAAAATGCAACTTTGGTGATTCCCCCCTTCACTCACTAGCCACAGTACTTCCTTTTCTTGATTTAAGTCTTAGAGAATGTGTCCTATGATGTCATGCTATGATTTCACTCATTTTCCAACTTCCTAAGGGACCCAAATTGTTCATTTTCAATCTCTCTCTCCACTAGTTCTCTTCTTTCTGCTTTCAAATGTAAATGTAGAACATATCCTAACCTGGGGAGGGGGTGGGGAGGGATCACCCAACTCATATCTCATTATCCTGTACCCTTTTCTCTCTATTGTGCTTGTCCTTTCCTTTCTGGCACTCTCAAACTTCTTGAAACTATGACCTCTACCTACTGTTTCCTTTTTCTCGCTATTCATTCCTTCCACCAGTCTGACTTCAGTTCCCACCATTCTATTAAAATGGCTCCATAGAAAATGCTGTTGATGCCCTCCTTATTGCCAAATTCACTGTCCTCTTCTGTGTACCTATCCATGTTGATTCCTCTGCTTCCTATTATATTATTGACCAAAGCTATTAAACTCTTTTCTCTTTTGGCATCAATGAAAGTACAGTATCTTAGTTCATCTGCAACTTCAAATTTTTTTGTCTTCTCTAGCTCATCTTCTAATAGTAATAATAATTAGCATTTATATAGATCCTAGGTGCTAGGCACTGTCTTAAATGCTTGACAAATATTATCACATTTGATCTTTACAACAACCCTGGGAGGGTACTAACTAAGAAGAATTAGGGTCAATCTTCTCTCTTTTCTTCTCTTTCTCTAAAAAGTCTTTCCTTAAAATAGTTCATTCATTCTCACAGTTTCAATAATCACTTATAAGCTAATGATGCTAAAAATCTACATTTCTAATATTGCTTCCAGTCCTAGTCTCCATTTGCCTACTAAACATCTCTAACTATTCTGTTTCTGCCCCTTAACCTCATGTTCCTTCTCTGAGCCTCTTCTTTGACTGTCAGTACTACTATCATTCTCCCAACCATTCAAGCTTATAGGATCATAAGATCATAGTTTTAGACTTGGAGGGGATCTTTGAAGTGAAGTTCAATAACAACTATAAAATGAGCTTCAACCCCCTCATTTTATAAATGAGGAAACTTTAATAACTTAATAATAAACTTTAAAAACTTTAAAGAACTTAAATTAACTTCAATTTAATAAGTTAAATCAATAATATTGATGATTAATAATGTAATAAATTGGTATAAATTAAACATTTTATTTCATAACAAACTTTAATAACCACATGACTAAATGATTAACTAAGTTGACCTAGCTAATTGGCAGAGCTGAGATCCAAACTCAGGTCCCCTAATGCCAAATCCAGTGCTCTTCCCACTTTCATGATGGCAGCAACCACATCTTATTTATTTCATATTCAAATCTTATCCATTCCCATGCCTAGTATAGAGTATTACATATAACAGACATCCAATAAATGATTGGATGGTTTTAACTTAATAACTTTTGAGGAGGTGAGCACACCAACCTTGCTCACTTTTTTTTTTTAAATAATATTTTTCCCTTGGGGCAGCTAGGTGGCACAGTGAATAGAGTACTGGCCCTGGAGTCAGGAGGACCTGAGCTCAAATCCGGCCTCATACACTTAACGCACACACACACACAAAAAAAAAAACTAGCCGTATGACTTTGGGCAAGTCACTTAACCCCAATTGCCCCTCCAAAAAAAAGGCTATATATATACGTACATATATTTCCCAAATTGCATGTTAAACAATTTTTGACATTTGTGTTTTTAAAACATTTTGCATTCCAAATTCTGTCTCTTCCTCCTCTCCCCTACCCTACCCTTCCTTTCCGCTAAGATGTTAAGCAATCAGTTATAGGTTATACATGTTCAATCATGTAAAAACCTTTCCATATTAGTCATTTTGTATAAGAAAAAGAAAAAAAATGAAAAAAGAAAGTGAAAAATAGCATGCTTCAATTTATATTAAAACAATATCAATTCTTTCTCTGAAGATGGATAGTATTTGTCCTTTGGGATTGTCTTGGATCATTGTATTGCTTAGAAGAGCTAAGTTGTTCACAATTCTTCATTGAACAATATTGCTGTTACAGTATACAATGTTTTCCTGGTTCTGCTCATTTCACTTTGCATCAGTTCATCTAAACCAACTCAACCTAAATTCCAAAGATGACTCTTCCACCTCCACCTTAAAACTGCTCATCCTGGAAATACTTCCTTGCCTGTAGCCTCATCCTCCAACTGATGATTTTCTCCTCAGAACCTCCATTTGAGGAAATACCATACCACCATGCTCACTCTTAACTCAGTTCAGCCTGGGATTCTCCAGATTACCTTCCTCCCCAATCCTACTTTCCAGTTTCCTGTTATTTATCTTTCTCTGGTAGAATATAAACTCCTTGAGGGCATGGATTATCTCTTTTGCTTGTATTTTAATTCTCAGCACTTTGCAGTCACTAGCACATTATAATAAATGCTTTATGTAATCATCTAATCTAATCATAATCACTGTTAATACTAGTACTGAAGGTAAAATATCAAAGCAATGGTTTATTGTGCTTTAGCATTAGGAAAACAATTAACATAATCACATTAAAAACAAAAATACCCCCCAAATCACATAATTCTATCAATAGATATAGAGAAAGTCTTTGACAAAATATAACACTCAGTGGTTATATTTTATGTATATTATATGTAACTGCACTGTGATAGAATGCTGAGCCTAGCATCATTTGTCTTAGTTCAAATCTGGACTCAGATATTTCCTAGCTGTGTGACTCTGGGCAAGTCACTTAATCCTGTTTACCTCAATTTCCTCATCTGTAAAATGAACTGAAGAAGGAAATGGCCAACCACTCTAAAATCTCTGCAAAGAAAACCCCAAATGGAGTCATGAAGAGTCAGACATGACTGAAATGACTGAACAACAACAATTAACACTCATTTTGCTTTTTAAAATGTCCAGCATAAGCAAAGAAGGCCATTTTTTTAATATGATGAAAAGTATATATCTAAAACTAAAAGTCAGAATTATTTACAATAATAATACTCTGGAAATGTATGGTTTCTTCCTGCTCTAAATCCTATGACTCTGACAATGACTGGAAATGTTCAGAGGTTGAATTTTCACCTGCCACATGTGTTGTAAAAGATAATTTATTTTAGTGATAAGCTAGACTCCCTGAAGGTTCCTTCATAGTCAATTATACTATAATTTCCTGATTGTACATAAAACCTAAATTCCAAAGATTTTGCACTACTGCTACCACCCCTCAAATATTTGTAGTATGTAAAGTTCATACAATTATGAGAATTTTTCATTTTCCCTTTATTCAATTAAATTATGTAATTTCTCCTGAAATATTTAGCTAACTGGAGACTGTTTCCTGTTAATATTAACTTTACCTAGCTAAAATCTGACTCACAGAATGATAATATTAGAGAAAGATTTTTGACATTCCTGAGATAAGAAACCAAAGAAAAGGAAGATGGAGAGGAAGGAAGAAGCATCTTTAAAACCTCTTTAAAAATTTTATTTGTGGAATAATTTCCTGATGGCAAATCTTTGGTTATCTTAGCGACATGTAATTCTCTGCCCCTCAATTAATTCATTATGATTTCTTTAAAATCCAGCCTCATAGCTTTTTGAGTATAGGACTTTACAACCTTGATATTTAAATCTGTCACTTAGCCTTTTCACTTTTCTTAGTTTGTTCAAATTTAATTGAAGGAAGCATGAGATAATGAATCTCTTTTAATGGGTCTGTGTGAACTTTATGGCCCAAGAAGTCATAAAGATTGTTATAGACTCAAAAAAATATTTCTCTGTCCCTCTGATGTAATTTTCTCTATAAAGACTCTGTCCAATTTGTTCAGGGTTTTTTTTTTTACCTCCTTTTAAGCATAATAAAACCTAAATTTTCAACCTCTATAATTTCTGTACTGCGATAGCTTTATTTGGCAGCAGTGACCTACCACATGAACTTGGCAGGAGATACTTCTCCTCTAACAAAGAAAAAAGCTTCTTTTCAAATTTGTACTGCCTGACAGGCTTGTAATTTGCAAAATATACTTCTGTGCTCATCTCTGCATAGGCATTTCTATTCTTCTCAAGGTGATAGTGACTTTTTATGAAAGATCAGATCCACATGGTTCAAGTCATTAAAAATTATCCTTTAGGAAATTAGTATCCTACACATAATAAAATATTAAGAGTAATGGAGGGTCTGGCATGGCTGTGCATACTTAGTAATCCCTGCTACTGGGGAGCCTGAGGCTTGTGGAGAGTTTGAGTTCTGGAGTTCTGAGCCACAGGAGGGCTAAAATAATTGAATGTATAAATAAGTACAGCACTGATATGGTGTAATGGGAATGTAAATTTTTAAGATCTTCCCTGCCCCTAGGCTAAAGTGCACCTGGAGCCTGGGGTGGGAGGCTTGTTTTTCAGTAGATACTTCTTGATTGGCCAGTGAATCAATAAAGTTGTTACATTCTCTGAGCCAGGAGAAGACTATATAAGCCCTGATGTGTAGCTTTGTTTTGGGGCCCACTTTGAGAAGTGTTCTGTGATTTGATCTGGGTTCTGGGAAGTCGTTGTTGAGAGCCCCTCCTCGGCTTTGAAAAACCCAGATGTTGAAACCCAGATGTTGATTTGGTATGGATGTAATGGTTGGACAGTTTGAAAACTGTCTACTTGATCTGTTTCTCTGTCTGTATATTCTGAAGTTCGGGGTGCTGACCTTTTTCCCCTGAACCAGGTAAAGGATACATATGTTTGACTGATTAAAGTAAGCTTGTTAACCCATTTTGAGTTGCTTTCCTTTATCAAAGCAGATCCAAGAACCTGTGGTGGCAGCAACCCTGGAGACGCCGGGGTGCTTGCTGCTACATATGGTAACCCTCCCAGAAGCAGAGTGAAGGATGGTTTACAAGGTATGCAAAACCTAGAGAAAATAATGAACATTAAAACAAGAGGAGAATGGTCCTGTGAGAATTATGTCAGGAACGCTAAAGCTGTGAATGAACTAAGACTAATGATTACAGCTAAGGGGAACCCAAGGAGCAAGTATCACCAAATCCCAAACGAAAAGGGAACAAAGTCTTTCACTAGCCATCTCTGAACCAAGAGGAGAGTTCTAAAACAGATTCTTGTTAAGGTATACGTTAGATTAGATGGCCTTGGAAGTCTCTGCCCACTCTCTGATTACGTGATTCTATTACCTCAAAGGTCAACTAGTCCACCAGTGGTCAGCAACTGTAGCTTTTTTGCATGGCCCACAAGCAAAGAATCATTTATGTTTTTCAATAAAGTTTTATTGTATTTAAAAATGTGAAAACTATCCCTAGTTCTAGGATCATTCAAACAGGTAGCAGGTACCCTTCAACCTTAGTTTACAGAGCTCCACAGCCCTGAGAAGGACTCATCCAGCCTCCTCTTGAAGGCAAAATCTGCTACCTGGAAGGAATCCCATTCTGCCTTTGGTTAACTAATGGTTGGGGGACCAGCTCCAGTCATCCTGAACTAGCTCTTGTCACTGGACCCAGATGGACCTAGATGGCACCCCAACATTCATCCATAGCCTCCAAGGCATACAAGGAAGAGGAAGATAAAACAATCCTCCAAACCCAAGCTGTGTGTACCCTACCTGAGGAACAAGCTAGCCTGGTACTGGAGAGACTTATTTTTAAGAAAGCTGTAGGTGCCCAATTTGGGGGATAAGAACTCACTATTTGACAAAAACTGCTGGGAAAACTGTACTACAATATGGCAGAGACTGGGCATAGACCAATATCTTACACCATATACCAAAATCAAGTCAAAATGGGTGTACAATCTAGGTACAAAGATACTGTGAGCAATCTGGGAGAGCAAGGAATAGTTTACCGTCATATTTATGGAGAAAGGAAGATTTTATAACCAAACAAGAGTTAGAGAACATTATTAAATGCAAAACAGATAATTTTTATTATATTACATTGAAAAGTTTCTGCACAAATAAAGCCAATGTAACCAAGATTAAGAGGGAAGTGGAAAATTGGGAAGGAATTTTTATAACCAGTGTCTCTAATAAAGGTCTCATTTCTAAAATATCCAGAGAATTGAGTCAAATCTATAAGAATACAAGTCATTCCCCAATTGATAAATGGTCAAAGGATATGAACAGGCAGTTTTCAGAGGAAGAAATTAAAGATATCTATAAGCATATGAAAACATTCTCTAAATCATTAGTGATTAGAGAAATGCAAATCAAAACAACTCTGAGGTACCACATCTCACTGGTCAGATTGTCTAAGATGACAAAACAGGAAAATGACAAATGCTGGTGAGGATGTGGAAAAATTGGAACACTAATGCATTGTTGGTGGAGTTGTGAACTGATTAAGCTATTCTGGAGAGCAATCTGGAACTATGCCCAAAGGGCTATAAAAAAAAGTGCATACTCTTTGACCCAGCAATACCACTTCTAAGGTTGTATCTCAAAGAGATCATAGAAGTGGGAAAAGGACCCGTATGTACAAAAATATTTATAGCTGCTCTTTTTGTGGTGGCAAAGAATTGGAAATCAAAGGGATGCCCATCAATTGGGGAATGGATAAACAAGTCATGGTATATGGATGTAATGGAATACTATTGTGCTATAAGAAAGGAGGAGCAAACAGACTTTATAATAACCTGGAGACACTTATATAAACTATGTTGAGTGAGAAGAGCAGAAGCAGGAGAACTTTGTACACAATTACAGACACAGCATATGTGTGATGACGAACTTTCATAGACTGGGGTCCTCTCAGCAATGCAAGGTTATAAGACCACTTCAAAAGACTAATGATGGAAAGAGATGTCCACAACCAGAGAAAGAACTATAGAGTCTGAATGCAGATTGAAGCAAACTACTTGCTCCCTCTTTTTTTGTTTTGTTTTGTTTCCTCTTTCTTGTTGTTCATTCCATTGGTTATAATCCTTTTTTACAATCTGACTAATGTTTAATGTGAAGGTATTTGTAGATCCTATATTTGATTGCACTCCACCATGGGAGAGGGGGGAGGGAAGAGGAGAGAGAGGGGGAGAAAATTTGAAACTCAAAGAATTGTGGAACTGAATGTTGTAAACTAAAAGTAAATAAATAAATTTATTTTAAAAAAAAAGAAGCGCAAAACTCTTTCTACCATGTCGGGAAGATGTCTGAGAGTTCATGCCCCAAATGATAGTGGTTGTTTCCATATCATCTGTTGATGAGAAAATATAATGTAGTTGGTATGACCAAGAGAAAAAAAGGAAAGCTGTAGTTTTAAGCTGTAGCAATTTTAAAATTTCTTTTAAAATGAGAACTGTTTGAAGCATTCATAGCTTTGTCAACATCAATAGCTCCCCTTGTCTAACAGCGTCTCCCCCTATTCTCCTCTACCCAGGGTACAAGCATTGTTTTGATAAGATATTGCATTGCAGCATTTAGTTAACAAACATGAATCAAATACCACCCCTGTGTGCAAGGCACCAGATCTTTTTTTTTTTTTAATCCTTTATCTCAAGGACTTTCCGTCATACTGGAGGGAGTAACATTTACATAGGAAGGCAAATATAATTAAATATTATAGTCTATTATATCATGTCATTCCATGTTAACTTATGTTATATCTCCCCACTACAAGTGTATGTTACATTGTATCATATTGTATTGTTACATTATATCATATCGCATATTATTCCTTGCTTTCAGGGAACTTACATTCTAGTGGGAAGATATGACATTAATACAGAGAGGTAAATATAATTAATTATATCTTATCAAATCAAATCATATCATGTTGTTATGTCTTCCCACCCAAATTACATTCTATTACATTGTATGATATCATACAGCCCTCACTCAGACCAAAGTCAACTGCAAGTCATGTCATCATCTCTCATGGTCCTCTTCGAGAACAAAGGATAAACACAATAATATAGAATCATATTGCATGACATTATATCATAGCATATTATATTATTCCTTTCTCTGGGGAGCTTATGTCCTACTGGGAGGATGTGACATTTATGCAGAGAGGTAAATTTAATATAATTTGGGGAGGGAAAGAGCAATAGTAACAGAGGGTAATGAGGTAACTAAGGGGATCAGCAAAGGCTTCTCTTGGGAGATGCACCTGCTCTGAGCCTTGAAGAAAGGTAAGGATTATAAGAAACAGAGATGGGAAGACGGCACTACAGGCAGGGGGGCACAGCATGTGCAAAGGTACCAAGTTGGGAAATGGCATTTAGACTTAGGGGAAGATCAAGTTAAGTCAATTTGACTGGAGAGCAGTGAGTGAAAGGAAGGAAAGTGAAATAAGGATGAGAAGATGAGGTGGAAGCCAGCTGTGAAGGATGTTAAATGTCAAGCTGAAGCATTGGGATTTTGTCCTAGAATCAATAAGCAATCAAGTTTCTTCAGGAGATAGTGGCACGGTCAGACACATGCTTTAGGAGCAGTATGCTTGCAACTGTAAAATGGAGGAAGGGTGAAACATATGGAGCCTAAGATCTGAAATAGATTATGCTTCTCCTCCTCACTCTCAGATCTTGGGGCCTCACTAATGCATGGATCTGGAATTGTTCAGAGCAGAAAGTCACAGAATCACTGAATCCTGAAGCTAGAAGAGACTGTGGAGGGTACCCAGACCAACGCTCTTCTCTGCTGACAAATCTCCTCTACCACATGACAAGCAGTCCTATGCCTCTGCTTGAATACATCCAGGCAACCAACCACATGAGGTATTTATATTTTCAGAGAGCCCTAAGACCTTATATTGAGTTGAAATCTGTCTGAATGCATCTTCTCTCCATTCATCCCAGTTTTGCCCTCTGAAGCCATACAGATAAAGCTAATACCTTTTGCACATGTCAGCTCTTTGACGTTTGAAAATAGCCATCAAGCTCCCCATATTTCCACATCCAGGACTCTCCTGAACTCATTCTGGGTTCCAAGGATTTTAAAGCAACTATTATTCTATCCTGGGCCCTCTCAACTTCATCTTATACACTGTCTTTTTTGATGATCTCATCAGCTCCCATGAGTTCAATTGTCGTGATGCTCAGACCTATTTAGACAGCCCCAACCTCTCCGCTTACCTCCAGTCACACATCTCCAATTGTTGGATATGTGTTCTGGAGGCATATCTCAGACTTGACAAGTTCAAAACAGAACTCGTCATCTTTCACGCCCAAGTCATCCTGTCTTCCTAATTACCTTAAGGGCCACTGTCAGGGGCATCACTATCCTTGAAGCTACCCAAACCAGCAACATCAGGGTCATCCTTACATTCACACCCCATCCAATCTGTTGCCAGATCTTGTCATTTTCTGCCTTGACAATATTTCTTGTGTACATCCTCTTCTCCCCACTCAAACAGACACCTCTCTGGAAAGGCTCTCATCACTTCATGCTTGGACTCTTGTAACAGACTTCCGATTGGTCTCTTTACTTCTAGTCTCTCCCCAGTCCAGTCCATTCTCCACTCAGCTACTACAGTGATTTTTCTCAAGTGCAGATCTCACCAAGTCACACCCCTCCCCCCTACTCAGTGGCTCCCTATTGCCTCCAGGTTCAGTGATAAAATCCTGTGTTTGGTTCTAAAGTCCTTTATAACCTGGACACTCCTTCCCTTTCCTGTATTCTTAGACTTTACTTCCTTCCACATACTCCATGATCCAATGACACAGGTCTTCTTGTTCTTTCTCACATACAACACTCCATCTCCCAACTCCTGGAATGCTCTCAATCCTGACTTCTGCCTCCTGATTTCCTTGGCTTTCTTGAAGACTCTAATCAAATCTCATCTTCTGTAAGACTTTCCCAAGCCCCATTTCTAGAGCCTTCCCTCTGAGATTACCTCCCATTTACACAGTACGTAGCATGTATGTGCATAGTTGTTTTAGTTTTCTTTCTCATTAGAATGGGAGCTCCTTGAGGTCAGAGAACATGTTTTTACCCTTTTTGTGTCACCAGAACTTAGCACAGTGCATAGCATTTAATAAATATTTGTTGACTAGCTGGCTGACTACATCTTTTCAGTTCAACTAAAACATTTATAGAGCACCATTAAGTACTGGTTTAGGAACTATATGAGATGCAAATATGACACTGATCCTTCACTTGGAACACTTGGATTGTATGACATGGGGGCTACCTTCCTTAAACTTATAGAAAAACATCATGCTATTGTATTTAATTATTCAGCCAGGAAATAAGGTATGTAGTGTTCTACTTGAGTCACCTGTCAACTCCGTTAGTCTCTGTGATGTCTGTACTGTTAGCCTTCCTAAAAAGTTACAATATCCCAATTGGTCACTACAGAGTTGTTCAGCCTACAAAAGTATAAGTTGTTGCCTTTGTGGTCAAACTCTGGTGACTCTAGTGCAGTGCTAAAGGGTTTGGATTAATTCTCACTGACGAGGTCTGAAATTAATCTAGGGGATGAAATGAAAAGTAGCACCTTCTCGGAGTTACTTTTAGACTATGAGGTTCCTTAGAGCAAGCATCTCTCTCTCTTTTTTTTTGGCCTTTATTTTATCCCCACTGATTAACTTAGTTCCTGGTGCTCAGTTTTCTTATTGCAAATGTTTACTGACTCGAGTTTCCCAGAGAGTGGCTACTACTGCCTGATTCTAGAGTACTCTGTAGGTACCTGAAATAAAAATAGCTCACAAGTTCCCACCAGTGGGCTTCCTATTAAGGACACAATTAGCTCAAAACAAAGGCATTTGTTAGGATTTCATAGTTAGAACAATAGTTTTAAAAATTCATCAAATTTAAGGTCCTCTCTTCCATGAATATACACAGTGCCCATAGTAAGTGTGGGCACAAACTTAGAGTTTCTGTCATCTGGTAGTGACGGACATATGTAGGGGACATTTGTGGTAAAAGCATTTTATGTCTTCAGTACTTCAGGGCCTTAATATACCTTTATCACTTCCTCCATCCTCCATATTTCCCCTGTTCCCAAACCCCTGTAGCATTTCTGCTGGGCAGGTGGCTCAGACAGGTTCCTAAGGCTTGTTCCTCTCTGTACCTTGATTCTCCATTGCCAACGCTGGTCCTCTCTTAAGTTTATTGTCAACTATCTCTGTCTTTCTGTCTCTCTGTCTGTCTCTGTCTCTGTCTCTCTCTCCCCCTCTGCCCCGCTCTGGTATATGCAAATAGCCATTCCACAAAGCTGTTCCTGTCTGGACTCACTGCAGAGCAAGTAAGCCCAGCATTTTAAGGATCATCAAAAATTAAGCCAGTCTTTACCTAACCAATGGTGTTGGCCCTTCCAATTCCATCAAGGAAGCTCCTTCATGCTTTGAAAATAAATGACAAGGCCTAAGAAGTCAGTTCTCCCTCCAATCCATCAAGGAGAAAAGTTTCACACCCTATAAAGGGATAAAGGGGAATAAACACATCTTTGTACTATGAGACATCCAGTTTGATATGTCCATATGGGAACTGGTGATACAGGTCTGGAGCTCAGGACCTGTTGTCAGAGGACCTGGCCCTGAATTCTGGCTGTGCCACAAACTACCTTAGTGACCGTGGGTGAAACATTTCATTCCTCTGGGCCCTCCATTCCTTCCTCTATAAAAGAAGGCCATTATACCCAACGGTCTTAAAAGTCCATTCCCACTTGAAGTTCTGTGATCTTGGAGAATAATACTAGAAGAATAATAAGAATTCTAAAGCTTCCAGCCTCTTCATGTTAAACAGATCCTTAAATTTGAAAAGCTCCTTCACAGTGCCTAGCAGCAAGGAGAAAGAGAAGGTAGGCAGGGTCAAAGATGAGCCAGTCGTCATCCACATTAGCACTGGGTTTTGAGCAGTTTTCATCTTTCGAGGTCTGCTAGGTGTTTTCTTCCTCTTTAGCAGTCATTCCATCTTCCTCTGAAAAGTATTGTGTCATATAGAAAAATTTTCAGTGGGTGGCTATGAAACTGGGGCTTTCCAAAGTGATTTTGGGTTTTCTATCTCTCATCATCCACAAATGAGGCAGTGTGTTATCAATTAGATTTCTATTGTCCTAAGAGTCATCTGTACACAGTAAGCTTTTCCAAAGTGTGGAGCGCTTTGCTTGAGATTACGTCAGTGAAACATTTTGATTTTTACTTCCTCAAATTTTTAAAGGAATAAGCCTTGAAAGCCCCAAAATACAACCAACTAGATAACATGGAAACATTAATAGGCACTAACAGATCATAGTACAGAAAAGACAACATTTTCTATCTCTGTAGTAGCAATGAACCACAAATGTGAGCCATTCATTTGCACAACAAATATTTATTATCTACCTACTGTGTATATGGCACTACACTCAGGGTCGGAGGGGAACACAAAATTTAGCCAACATACAGTCCCTGCCCAAATAGAATTTATAGCGTAGTAGGGAGTTAACAGAGAGATATAGGTAACTATAATACATAAATATTTGAGTGTTTATGGGTCAAGTCCTAGAGGAAAAGTATCATGGCTCCATTCACCTTCCTTGTGACTTTCCAGACCAAAAGAACTTTTCCCAGTCATCTATGCTCTCTATGTGCTATTTATCCCTATTAAAGTATAAACTCCACAAGGGCAAGGATTATCTCTTTTTGTATTGGTGATGAGCATAGTGCATAGAACATAGTAAGTGCTTAATCAATGGTTTTTCAAAGTGAATTAGCTTTTACAATAGGCTAAGCAAGAAGTGATGTGGGTCTGAAGCAGGTAGTGATTATATTAGTAGAGAGAAGGCTACTTATACCACAGATTTCTGAAGGTAGAAAAGACAAGATGCGGTAACTGATTGGATATATGGGGTGAGTGACAATGAAAAGTTGAGGATATAATATGTAGCATCTAGAAAAACTAGGATTAAAACCCAGATCCTCTGAGCACAGATCCCACTCATGTCACCCACTCAAGTTCTATTTCACAAACATCTATTGGATGTCTCAAGTTTGATGCCCCAAAGGCATCTCAAACTCTCTCCTCTTCTGAACTTCCTTACTGCTTTTAAGAACACCACCATCTTCCCAGTCACATGCAAGAGCTGTTTAGGCATACCTTGCCTACCATCATTCATTGGTTAAATGGAAATTTGATGTTGGGTGAAACAATATTACTAGGAGCAGTTAGTTACCCAGAAATTATGTCATTCATGTTATGAATGAACCATCAACTTAACAGTTTTACAACAAGGTCTCACAAATTTGGAGTGGAGTTTAGTTATAAAGCATTAATGATATAATTGCCAAACAATGGTCAGAACAACCATATGCTTGTAAAGATTTATGTGTCTATAAAAATAGAGGGTACAAAGTTTTACAGGAATATTTAGCCTACGTAAACAAAAGAGTTTATATTTTGTCCTAGAGGCAACAGTGAGTCAATGGAGGAGAGAAAAATCATGATCAGAACCAGGGGTGTCCTGCTAAATGGTTACTACTCCCCAAAAATGCACCACATTTCAAAGTTGAATCTGCATTATTCCTGTTTTCTCCATCACTTTTGTTAAGTCTAGACAACCAACAAAATAATAAAACAAGTCCTGATTTGTAACATTCACTGATTTCTAAAGTATAAGTGTTCATGCTGAAAATTTAACACTCAGCTTGTATACCTATTTACCTATTTAAGTTGGTCCCAGCCCACCATTGGAACCCAGCTCTATGCTTGAAGAAAATTATTTGAGAGCTAAGTAAAGGATTGGAGTAGGGGGAAGTTTGAGGAAATTAAACCAATTAGTGAGGACCTAAATGAATGTGAGAAAGGAGAGTAGAGAAAAAGGGGTGCAAGTAAAACATATAAATGAAAACAATTGGCAACATACTGAATGAGTTAATTGAGAGAGAGAATTTAACTATGAGGTTACAAACCTGGGAGAATAGAAGAATGGTGGTGGCCTTAACAAAAACAGAGGAAGTTTGGAAGAAGGGAAGGTTTGTGGTAAAGACAAATGAGTTCTATTCTGGACATGTGGACATGTTGAATTTGAGATGTCTCTAGAATATCCCGATGTGAAATGTCCAATGGACAGTTGGTGATGTGGGATTGGAGGTAAGGAGATATTAGGGCTGGATACATAGATCTATGAGTTATCCATAGAGGAATAATAGTTCAATCCATATGAGCTGAAGAGGTCACAAAGAGAGTGTAGAGAAAAAAGAGAAGAGGGGCCAGGATGGAACTTTGGGGTATGCTCATAGTTATGAAGCATGATACGAATGAACATCTAGTCAAGGAGACTGAGCAGAAGTAGTCATTCAGGCAGGAGGAGAACCAGAAAAAGAGGTATCAAGAAATTCCAGAGAAGAGGGAATATCCAAGAAGAGAGAATAGTCAATGCTACAGAAAAGTCAAGAAGGATGAAGAATGAGAAAAAACAATCAGATGTGGCAGTTAAGAGATTCACTTTAGAGAGAGAAGTATCATTTGAGTTATGAAATCAAAAGCCAGATTGCAGAGGAGTGCATACAAGAAACTATTCCCCCTGATCCCATTTCATTCTCCTGTCCTTGACTTTACCTCCCAGATACCTCTTCATTGAGGACTTCTGATTGGCCACATCTGGCTGAGACAGCAGCAGGTATGAGAAAGATTTTTAATGGCCCTTCACCTTGACTGCATTGGTTGTCTCTTCATAGAGGGGACTTCAATTTGGAGGTCTGTAATGGGAATGTAAATTTAAAGATCTTCCATGCCCCTAGGCTAAAGTGCACCTGGAGCCTGGGGTGAGAGGCTTGTTTTTCAATAGATACTTCTTGATTGACCAGTGGGTCAATAAGGTTGTTACATTCTCTGAGCCAGGAGAAGGCTATATAAGCCCTGATGTGAGGCTTTGTTTGGGGGCTCACTTTGAGAAGTGTTCTGTAATTTGATATGGATTCTGGGAAACCATTGTCCAGAGCCCCCCGGCTTTGAAAAACCCAGATGTTGAAACCCAGATGTTGATTTGGTAATGGATGTAATGGTTGGACAGTTTGGAAAGCTGTCTACTTGATCTGTTTCTGTCTTGATAATTCTGCCTGTATACTTTGAAGTTTGGGGTGCTTACCTTTTTCCCCTGAACGAGGTAAACGATATATGTTTGACTGATTAAAGTAAGCTTGTTAACTCATTTTGCATTGCTTTCCTTTAACAAAGCAGATCTAAGAACCTGTGTTGGCAGCGACCCTGAGGACACTTGGGGTGCTTGCTGCTACAAGGTCATATTGTTCATAGTGGGTAGAACATAAGAACTCACATGTGTGCTCTTTTTGGGGGGGGAGTAGGAAAGGCAGAGTAATTGGGGTTAAGTGACTTGCCCAAGGTCACATGGCTAGTAAGTGTTAAGTGTCTGAGGCCGGATTTGAACTTGGGTCCTCCTCACTCCAGGGCCAGTGCTCTATTCACTGCACCACCTAGCCACCCCGTGGAGCTCACATATGTGAACATCGGTATTTGGGAAATATTTGTTCAATGAATTTTTTCCCTCTTTCCAACTTCAAACCACAAAGGACAAAACAAAAAGTTAATAAAGAGTTGAAATTGTGCATTGTGGGCTAATGAGTTTTATTTCTACCACTGGCAAATTTTTGGAATATATTATTAAATGAATGGTTAATGAACATCTACAAAAGAAAGTGGTGATCACAAAGAGTTGGCAAGGCTTTATCAAAAGGAAATCATGCCATTATAATCTTATTTTTGTAATAATAATAATAGCTAGCATTTATGTGGTACTTTAAGGTTTGCCAAGCACTTGCAAATATTATCTCATTTTAATTTCAAAACGACCCTGGGAGGTAGGTGGTATTATTATCCCCATTTTATGGATGGAGAAACTGAGGCAAACAAAAGTGACTTGTCTAAAGTCACAGAGCTGGTAAATATCTGAGACAAGATTTGAATTCAAGATTTCATGCCTCCAGGTCTAGAACTCTATACACTGCACCACCTAACTAAAGAGTAATTAATGATTAGAGCTATTGACACAGCAAGTAGAATTAAAACTGAGGCAAACATTGTAGGTCTGGTTCACCTAGATTTTTACCAAAACATTTGACAAAGTTTGTCATGCTGCCCTTATGGACAAGAAAAAGATGTGTGAACTGTATGATAATAGAGTTTTTGTTGTTTGGTCATTTTCAGTCATATCTTACTCTTTCTGACCCTATTTGGAATTTTCTTGGTAAAGAAACCACTTGAAGTGGTTTGCAATATCCTTCTCCAGTTCATTTTACAAATGATAAAACTGAAGCAAACAGGGCAAGTGATGTGCCCAAAGTCACACAACTGGTTAAGTGCCTGAAGCTGTATTTGAACTCATGACTGGACCAAAAGATTTGTTGTTAATGATTCAATTTCAACTTTATAGGAGATGGCTACTAACATCTCTCTCCTCCAACAATCTATACTTTTAATGTGTACCAATGACTTGGACACATTCTTAGATGGTCTGCTTATCAAATTTGCAGACGACACATAGCTAAGTGAAATAATTAATATGTCAATTGACTTATATTAACAACCAAAAATATTTTGATTTGTTAAGATGTTGGATCAAATCTAAGTAGATGGAATTGATCAGGAGTACATGTAGTATCTGAAGTCCAATTTCAAAAACTCAGTTTCACAAGTACAAAATGAAAGGAGCCATCACTAAATAACATCTTTTAAAAAAAGATCTATGTGTAACAATGGACTGCAAGCTGAATGTGTGTCAAGAACATGGTTTAAGAAAAACCTGGGAAGACTTACATGAACTGAGGCAAAGTGAACAGAACCAGGAGAATGTTATACACAGTAACAGCAATATTACATGATGAAGAATTGTGAATGACTGAGACATTCTCAACAATACAATGACCCAAGACAATCCCGAAGGACTAATGATGGAGCGTACTCTGTCTACCCCCAGAGAAAGAACTGATACTGTTTGAATAGACTGAAGCATGCTATTTTCATTGTCTTTCTTTTATTCTTTCTCTTTTATTCAAGTCTTCTTATACAAAATTCCTAATATAGAAATGTTTTACATAATTGCACATGTATAACCTATATCTGTCTATTTATCATCTCAGGGAGGGGAGAGAGGAAAGGACAAAATGTGGAAATCAAAACTTTAAATTAAAATGTGGGGAAAAAAATATCTATGTACAGTAACCAGAGTCAGGAGGCTCCCACTCACTGTTCTCTGTCCTGTTCATGTCACATCTAGACTATTGTATTCATTACTGGACCCCACTTTTGAGGAAAAGCACTGAGTAAAGTGACCAGAAGGAATACTAAGATCCCATCATGTGTGACTCTCTCAAAGCAACTGTTTAAGCTTAGAGATGGAGAAACTAAGGGGAAATGTGATTATTGCATTCAAGCATTTGGGGAGTCATCATATGGAAGAAGGATTAGGCTTGTTCTGGTTTGTCACCAAGGGCAGAACTTAGAGGAGTGGGAGGATGTTGAGGACATCAGAATCTGACTCAATGAAAGAAGAAATTTTGGGGGCGGCCAGGTAGCACAGCGAGTAAGAGCACCGGCTCCAGTGTTGAGAAGACCTGGAGATCGAATCCCGGGCTCAGACACTTAGCACCCACCCAGAAACACCTGGCCATGTAACCTTGAGCAAGTTACTTAACCCCAATTGCTTAGGGGCGGCCAGGTGGCTCAGCGAGTAAGAGCACCGGCTCCAGTGTTGGGATGACCTGGATCAAATCTGGGCTCGGATACTCAGCACCACACCCAGAAATAATAACTGGCCGTGTAACCTTGAGCAAGTTACTTAACCCCGATTGCTTTAAAAAAAAAAAAGAAAGAAGAAATTTTGTCATAATTAAAGCTACCCCAAAGAGGCACTGTGCTGCTTTAGAGGTCATGAGTTTCCCTTAACTTAAGGCTGGATAACCAGTCAGGAGTGTTGTCAAAGGGATTCCTACTTAACCCAAGGTTAAACTTGACAGCCTCTGATGTTCCTTTTATGTATGAGATTCCCTGATTTTATAAATGAATACTCCCAATAGGTTGTTATTACAATGGAGGCTCCAGAGTTTACTCCATCCCTGACTTTCTGACTAGCTAGCAGTCTCAATGAGAATTTCTGAATTCCCCATCCCTCCTTCTGGTTGGATCTGCTTAAGTCCTACAAGGCCCATCTAAGTTCCTTTTCACTACCTAAGCAAATTGCATGGCATAGTAGAAGAATACTATGGATAATTTAATTTAAAATTTATCTAGCTGTATGACCCTAGACAAAGCTATTTGAGCCTTAGTTTCTGGATCTGTAAAATGGGGGTAATAATAACTACCTCAAAGGGTTACTGTGAGGATAAATTAGATGATGTATATGGAGTACTTTGCACACATAAAAATTTGTTGAATGACTAGACCCAAAGACTAGCCATTAATGATTCAATGTCAACTTGACTGTGATCTATTATCACAAGTTGGTGGCATTAATGTTGGCGGCTTCAAAAGCATCAGGAGCAGTGGATGTGAGGTAAGAGAAAGTGGGAGCTACAGTGGGTCTATGACCAACAGGCAGGATTGAACTACTCCTTAGAGCATGGGTTCTTAACTTTTTTTATTGCTTCATTGACCCCTTTAGTAGTCTGGTGAAATCTATAGATCCTTTCTCAGAATGATGTTTTTTTTTTAAATACACAGGATTACAAAGAAAACTAATTCTATTGAAAGGCAGTTATTGTTTTTTTGTAATTTATGGATCCTATGTTAAGAACCCCTGCCTTAGAGAAGAGGAAAGAAACACTTCTTAAGTACCTACTATGTTCCAGAGACTATGCTAAGGTCTTTACATATATCATTTCAGTCGATCCTCAAAACAACTCTGTGAAGTAGGTGCTATTATGATCCCTATTTTACAATGGAGGAAACTGAAACAGACAGAGGTTGTTAAGTAAGTTACTTGCCCAAGGTCTCTGAAGTGTCTAAGGCTGTATTTGAACTAGGGTCTTCCTGATTCCTGACTCAACTCTCTATCCATTGTGTCACCTAACAATTGCATCCACACAGTGAGAAACATCCCATAGCACTATGGGATAACGCTCAAGCTAAAGGCATTAGACAAGTGCCATTCTGCCAATGATTTCCTGGTTCTTAAAGTCATAATCGTCCTTGTTGGCTGTCGTCCTGACAATCCCGTTCTTTCAAGGAAAGAGAACTCCCACTCTTGTTGCCCAAGCTGTTAAGGCTTTGTAAGAATCCCATTGACTGGGAGTCGAGAACAAAAGTGAGTAGCTATATCAAAACTCATGGGAAGGTATACTGTTGCCAATTATTCCAAGATCGACAATCCCCTGTGTGCTAGGGGATTATTATAATGTTCCAACAAACCTTTACTTATTTTAAAAAGGAAGAACCATTCTTAGCCTGCTGGCTGTACAAAAGCAGTTACCAGGTCTATAGATTGTCAGCAATGGCCCTAGTAGATGCTTCTCCCAAAAAAGCAATTTGTTGGGCAAATTCTTGGCATATGGTATAGGTCTGATGTCAGCATCTGGTTCCAGGGAATCATTATCCCTTACTAACTGGCCATTAGCCCTTCAGGCAATACAGGGGCCCCACAGATCATAGGAGCATGGCTTTAGAGTGGGAAGGAATCAGAGTCCAAACCTTTCACTTTTCACATGAAGATACTAAGGGCCAGAAAGGTGAAGTGTAATCTCCCTGAGGGCAGAGGCTTTGCCTCTTTTTTGTATCCCTAGTGCTTAACATAATGCCTGGCACAATTTTAAAAATATTTGCTGAATGAATGAGCTTGCCCAATATTACACAGATAGTAAATATCAAGGGCAGGATTTAAACCCAGGTCCACTAAATACAAAACCAACATTCTTTCTACTGTACTATAAGACCTCCTACAATAAGACACCTGGGGGGAAAAACTCATTACCACAGGGCTAGATGGGTGCCTGGGATAGAGCATGAGGCCTGGAGTCAGACAGACCTAAATTCAAATCTGGCATCAAATACTTACTAACCTTGTGACCCTGGGCATTTAACCTCTTTTTGCCCCAGTCTCCTCATCTGTAAAATGGGACTAACAGCACCTACCTGGCAGCATTATTGCAAAGATCAAAAGAGATAATATTTGTAAAGCTCTTAGCACAGTGCCTTCTGTGGTTGTGGTATCTGGACACTTGAGAGCAAGTCATGACTGTGGAAGATTGGTGACCCCCTTGGGTTATTGAAATTAAAACTGAAGGCAATCTGGTGGCCAGAAGGTACTACCTAGTCTTAGGACCTGCCTCTCTTAGCCACAGTAACTACAAGATTCAACAAATGTGAAAGGGCCATTAGAGTATAGCCAACCCAACCCCCCCTTTTATAGGTGAAGAAACTAGGAAATCCCAAGGATCCAAAGGGGGAATTTTAGCTCTGCTCCTCTATCTCCAAGACTCTGAGGGGCCACAAGTAGAATGGTATAGCTGGCTGCCTGGGGCCCTGGGAGTATTCACCTACATCATAGGGGAAGCTAAGGACATTCAAGGGGTAGGGCTTAAGCAAGTGGGTCAAGAATACCCCTAACAAGGAAGGCAGTGACTTCAGAATGTGTTTTTGTGTTCATTTTGTCTTCCTAGTTTAATACTCTGCCCACTAATCCTCATAGAATTTAAAGTTGGAAAAGGGCTTATATTCTAATCTCTGAGGACCAGATGGATGAAGCGATTTATAGCCAAGGTCAAAGAGCTTGTGACAGATTTGAACTCAGATTTTAATTAAACCCCAAATCTTTCTTCCATTAAAAACATTGCACTGAAGCCCTCAGTTGAATTTCACATCTTCTTGGAGTTCCAGTTCAGTTCAGGTTAATTCAATCCAACAAGTACTTATTGGACAGCTATCATTTTCAGTGTACTCTCCAACTGTCTTGCACAGGGATATAATGAATAAGATTTAGAACCTGAACTCATGAAGATCATGCTCATTCACAGAAAATTTCAATATTAATTACCCAAAACTCATATTTCTAAGCTGGCACATGAAAGTCACATGGGGTTGTAAGTATTGTTGTTCAGTCATTTCATTTGTGTCAGACTCTGCATGACCCCATTTGGCGTGTCCTTATTTCCTTCTCCAGCTCATTGTACAGATGAGGAAACTGAGGACAGTAGAGTTAACTGACTTGCCCAGGGCCATACAGCTAGTAAGTGTCTGAGGTCATATTGGAATTTAGGTCTTCCTGATTCTAGGCCTGGCACTCTATCCACTGTATTACCTTAGTGGCCCTTTGGTCTGTGAGTAGACTGATGGAATTACAGTCAGGAAAACATGAATTCAAATCCCACTTCCAATGCTTTCTAGCTAGGTGATCCTGGTTGGGTAATTTCATTTTTCTGAGCTTCAGTTTCTTCATCTGCAAAACAAATGTCGGACTAGATGACCTCAGAGATCCCTTGCCATGCCAACTGCTCTTCCAGCATGCACTAACACTCCTGTCTCTGGGACCCTGGGCTCTGATTGGTATTACCTTTACCTTGCCTGGTCTTACCTTCCTCCCACTTTCCAATAGTAGCTCTGAAAAAAAAATATTCAAATCCACACTCCCATTCCTAGAATGGAAAAGACAATCATTTTGCCCTATGACTCCCATCATCATTGTTGAATTACCTGTCCGAAAGACCCTGCCCACTTCTCCCTTATATGTATTATCTTGCTCTATTAGAATGTAAGCTCCTTGGGGGCAGGAACTAGCTTGTTTGCTTATATTTGTCTCCTCAATACTTAGCACAGTGCCTGACACATAAATGCTTTCATTCATTCCCTTACCATGCTAAATCTGTTATCTTAATGTATATAAAAGGCTTTGTACACCCGAAAGGGCTATATAAATGCTGGCTATTATTATGAGTAGTTTCTAAGTTTTGATCTTATAATTAGAAAAGCTATATTGTCAGTGGCCTGTCTATGTCTATAATTAGGGACCTAAATTTCTGTCAGGATCTCTCAAAACAGCAACTGGAATTATTGAGGGGGTGGAGGGAGGAAGAGGAGAGAGAGGTAGGGGAATCTCCAATGTCACATTTTGAAATTTGTTTCTTGCCTTGGTTTTGGTAACTAACATGTGATACTCTTTACTGTTTCTCAAAAAAAAAAAAATTTGGCACAGCCATCCCTGACTTTAAAGATGCTGACAATTTCTCCAGCAAGGAACTTGGTCCCTTCCAGTACAACCCAAGGTCATATTTGCATAACCATGAGAATGTGATTCTCTCTGACACTGTAATCAGAAGACCCGGATTTGAAACTGGGTAAGACTGGGCCAGGCCCCTCCTCCTCTCCCTAGGGCTCTGCTTCCTCCTCTGTGGAGTGAAGGAACTAGATTAGATGAGCTCTAACAAGGCAACTACAACCCAGACAGAAAAAACATCCTACCCCACTTCTCACGCTGTCAACACACAAGGCATGACATGCCATGACCCAGAGAGGAGAGTGGGGACCAGTTCTACAGAACTTAAGCTGCAACTGCAACATCTCTAGAAAGTTCTTGAGGTTTTTATTTTCTTTGGAAGGGGGAAGGCAGGGCAATTGGAATTAAGTGACTTGCCCAAGGTCACACGACTAGTAAATGTCAAGTGTGTGAGGACAGATTTGAACTCATGTCCTCCTGACTCCAGGGCCAGTGCTCTATTCACTGCACCACCTAGCTGCCCCCTTGGATTTTTTTTTTTACAAGCATCTTCACAATAACATATGCTATTAAATGTATGTCCTAAGTGTGTATGCCTGAGCTTATATAATGTAATATAGTGCAAGGCTGAAAATATTTATTAAATACCAATATGAACAACACACAAGACTAACTCATAATATGCAACATGGCAAAATAAGGGAACAAACAACAGGGGTATTAGATGAGGGGCAAATGGGCGGCCAAGTAGCGCAGCGAGTAAGAGCACCGGCTCCAGTGTCCGGATGACCTGGATCAAATCCCAGTTCAGATACTCAGCACCACACCCAGAAATAACTGGCCGTGTAACCTTGAGCAAGTTACTTAACCCTGATTGCTTTTAAAAAGAAAAAGAAAAGGGGCAAATGACATGATATTCTATGGAAGTCTGGGTCATGGGAGGTAGACCAGGGAAGGAGTCTTAAAGAGGATAATATTTCATTTGACCTTTAAGAATTGGGTGGGGAAAGAAAAGAGATACTTCATTCCACCCCATCCCCCACCCCCCAGCTTCATTCTTTGACTTTTTTTTAGACTAGACCCATGATTCCACTGATATTGGGAAGTCCCAATGAGGAAACTCCCTTCAACCAATGCAAATCAACACATTTTCTGCCACTTAAAAGAGATGCCTGGATAGCTGAGAGGTAAGTGACTCCCTCAGATCACATAGACTATTTGTATGAGAGGCAAGATTGGAATTCGGGTCTTCCTGGTTCCGATCTTGTCTCTCTAGCCACTACACCAGAGCTGTCTCTTATGTGGCTCTTGTCTCTGTTAAAGTCTGTGTCTGTGGATTACAATTATTTAAGTGCCAAATGCTGAAAATGCAAATGGTCTATTTTAATTGGATAAGCCAAGCAAACAAGAAAATCAAGGAAATAAGTGGAAATCTCCACTTAAAATGATTTGGAGAAAGTGAAACAAAATGTGTAAATGTGTTTTTCCCTCTTTTAAAGGACTATAGTTCATGATTAGGGTTTTTTTTATGAATTGAAAGATCATTTGGGAAAATATGTGTAAGGGTGGGTTGTTGATTCAAGTAAATCAATCAAGTCACTTAGGAAAAAAGAGAACTCTTTTGCTCTTGCCTTACTTCCTCCCATCTTTAACTGAATGAGAACTTGGTAAAAATTTCAGATGTAGGGAGGACTGGAAGGTCTGAGTTGACTATCTCAATCCCCCACTTGTCCTAATGGGTCAGGTGCCCAGAGTATGTCCATTATTACATCCTCTCAGCACTCTGGGGGTAGCCTTTAGTCATACTAATAGGGTATAAATTGGTATAAAAGTTTTTCCCAAAATCTGGGACACACTCTCACCAGCACATACAGATTCCATTAGAAAGTGAGTTTAAATTTAGAGAGTCCATATTTATGATGAAGCTTCTTTGTTGGTCTCCTTATAAAAGTGTATATTTGTGTGTAGAGCTGTAATTTTTTTTTACCAATGCCAAGTCACTTTGTTGAGATGTAAATGGTGGTAGTTTTTTGGTACAAATTATAAAAAAGTCAGGTGTCCTTGACTTCCAGTATGACCATCAGCTCTACAGAGATACTGCTAAGATGTCAATGGGAAGGTACAAAGTCATCTGGACCTCCTAAGTCCATAAGGTTCCTTTCTGGTCAGCAGGAGTCAAAGTCAGGAGACCAAGACCAAACTAAAGTACTCTCTTCTCCTCTCCTCTCCTCTCCTCACCCCACCCCAAGCAACTTCCTTTCTGGGGATTCAGTTATAACATTCTCTCCATTCATTGCTCACCAGAATTTCAGTCTCTCAGTTTGGTACTGGTCTGCTATTTTTAAAAAATATGCATAGGGCAAGACTAGGTCTCTCCAACCAATCCAAACATTTTTTTTCTATCAATATCACACCAGTTCATCCAAGGACTTTTGACACTTAATATAAACTTTTGGTTGGTCAGAGGATTGAGACTTGTTCTCACATTGTTAAAGCATCTTATTACTTACTCTAAATGGAGTAAGATAACTTTAATGATTTACTCAACAACCAACACCCCACCCATGGGTAAAACACTTTGTAGACCTTCATTATATAAATATTGGTTATCATTAATATTAGTCTTCAATCACCAGACCTCCAGTCTGGTGATAACTTTATTCCTTGAATCTTCCACTGCATTCTTGCTGAGCCCATCCAAAGTTTATAGAGCAATGTAGGGGTGTACTGGTAAAGGATTAACTATCAGCTCTCCTGGGGGGAAGGGTATATATGAATACACTTTTAAGTTGAATCTACATTGTTAGCACTTTCTTAAGTTTAGACCAACCACAAAACAATAAATCAAACCCTAATATGAAGCAATTGTTGATTTCTGAGGTCAAAATATTTGGCATGAAAATTTAACAAAAGGCTTTTAAGTTACAACTGGGTCCAGCACACCTCTGCTCCCACTTTTACATACAAAAATTAACCTTAATGTCAGTCAATTAAGACTCATTCAATTATTACTTGACAGATGCAGTGCTGAGAGCTGAAGATACAAGGAAAGGCAAACCACAGTCCTTGTCTTCAAAGGTTTCACAATCTAACCAGGGAGACAATACGTAAACGACCATACAAACAAGATATATAATGAGTTGTTCAACTCTTAGTGACCCCGTTTGGGTTTTCTTGGCAAAGATACTGGAGTGGTTTACCATTTCCTTCTCCAGCTCATTTTGCCAATGAGGAAAGTGAGGCAGGGACAGGTTAAGTGACTTGCCCAAGGTCACACAGCTAATAAGTGGCAAGAGTGAAATTCAGGTTTTCTTGGGTGTATAATCAATATTCTATCCACTATATCACCTAGCTGTCCACCAAAATAGAACAACCCAGGAAGTCAGAGAGAACCCCAAGTACTTCCATGTTTCTCAGTCACCACTGCTCTAGTGTGGCTATTATACTATGAAGAACATCACGTTAGAGGGCTTCTCACTCTTCAGTGACAAATCGACTCAGATAGATAGATATAGATATGTAACTTAATTTGAGTCTCACAACAAATCAGTAGGTAGATAGGGAAACTAGTTTTGTCCCCATTTTATAGATGAGGAAAGTGAGACTCCAAGATGGATTAGTGGCAAAGCTCAGATCTTTTGACCGCAAGCTCATTCACTTGCGTGTCATGGCATCACCTCCCTGATGTCCTGGTCATCTTCGAGAACGAAGGACAAGCAACAACAGTGGTGGGTAGGAGAAGAAAGACTCCAGGTTCATAGGCTTAGAACTGAGAGAGATCTTGGAGATGACCTAATCCAATCTTTGGAGGAGGAAACTGAGACCCAGAAAAATTAAGCAAATTATCAACATCATTCAGCTGGAAGCAAGCAGAATTAAGATTCAAACACTGGGGCAGCTAGGTGACAAAGTGCATAGAGCTCCAGCTCTGAAGTCAGGAGGACCTGATTTCAAATTCAACCTCAGATATTTACTAGCTGTGTGACCCTGGACAAGTCACTTAACCCTGATTGCCTAAAAAAATATGCAGATGCAGGTCTATTTCTAAATCTATTAGTCTACTATGCAGACAGACAGATAGGAGCATGAGAGATATCCATCCATATGCACCACCTAACAACTGAGGGAAGCCTAGAGACTTCTGCTTGATCTCTCTGCTGTATTGGGATTCTGAGAAGGCATCTAAAACAACAATGTCTAGTCCTATTGCTGTTCTCTACTTTCTCAAGGTCATCCTCAATCTCTTTCCACTGCTATAGTCAAAGTGTCTACCTCTTTTCCCACTCCTAGAATCATTCTGCCTCATCCTCTCCCAGTCTATTAAATAAAAATTTTAAACTGATTACCTTTTCTCCTTCCCCTGTTATTAAATCCAATTTCTCCTTTCCTTAGCCATCTGCCAGAAAAAAAAAATTAGCTCCCTGTTCTCTCCAGCCAGTTTCCTCTCCTCCTGCATCAATTCTCCTTGCAACCCAGCTTGTAAACAATAAAAGCAGATTGGCAGCAGCCAGCAGGATTTTTGCCCTACAGATCTCTTCCACAACAAACCAAGTCCTGAAAGAAGAATTTCAAAATCACTTTTAAGCCAAAACTAAGGACCTAAAAATAGAAATGTGATCAGCTCAGAGATGCTTGGGAAATCCCTTAAAGTCATGAGCTCTGCCATTTTTTTCCAAGACCAATACTGAATAACCCTACCTCTCAAAAAAAAACAAACAAACCAGTCCCATGGTTGTCCATCCACTATACAACAAGATCCAAGTTCCTTATCATGCTATTCAAGATCCTCTGTGATCTGTTTCCTACCTGGTCCCCCTCTCCTTTAAGTAGACCCCACCCATCTAGTTGCATTGACCTTTTTCCTGTTCACTCAAAATAAAAAGCTTCATGTTTTCCAGACATTGCATTCAATATTGAATCCAAATGAAATTCCCTTTCACCTTCCTGACTATTTAAACCAGACTCATCTTTTTTTTTTTTTTTAAGCAATCAGGGTTAAGTAACTTGCTCAAGGTTACACGGCCAGTTATTTCTGGGTGTGGTGCTGAGTGTCTGAGCCCGGGATTCGATCTCCAGGTCGTCCCAACACTGAAGCCGGTACTCTTACTCGCTGAGCCACCTGGCTGCCCCTAAGCAATTGGGGTTAAGTAACTTGCTCAAGGTTACATGTCCAGGTATTTCTGGGTGGGTGCTAAGTGTCTGAGCCTGGGATTCGATCTCCAGGTCTTCTCAACACTGGAGCTAGTGCTCTTACTTGCTGTGCTACCTGGTCGCCCCCAGACTCATCTTTCAGGAATCATCTCCTAAGCTCTCCAGCTTTAAGTGATGTTACCTTCTCCTAAACTGCTATAGTTTTACTAAGTGTGTACCGCAAGGAAGTCATTGACAAGAAGAAAACACCCATATATAGCAACATATGTATAACAACACTTTTTGTGATTACAAAAATAATAGAAATAAAGTAGGTGACCATTGATTAGGTAACAGCAAACCGAATCATGTTACGTGAATGCAATGGAATATGTGTGCTATAAGAAATTTGGTGGAGTGGATAGAGCACCAGGCCTGGAGCTAGGAAGACTAATCTTCTTGAATTCAAATCCTACCTCAGACACTTACTAGCCATATGACCCTGAGCCAGTCACTTCACCCTGTTTGCCTCACTTTCCTCATCTATAGAATGAGCTGGAAAAGGAAAGGGCAAACTACTCCAGTATTTGCCAAGAAAGCCCCAAATGAAGTCATGAAGATTCATACAGGACTGAAAAACTACTCAACAACAAGAAATCACAAATGTGATGAATATAGAGGAGGGTTATGAGGCAGGGTAAGGCAATAAAAATTTATTAAGCAATTACCATGTGACGAGCACTATGCTAAGTGCTGGGGCTACAAATACAAGCAAAAGAAAACAGTTCCTCAAGTAGCTTACATTCTAATGGGGAAAGATGACACAGAAAATGGAGCTAAAAAGCAGGCAGTTTCAGGGTGAGACTGAATCTGAGGCATGGAGTTAAAGTCTGAAGAACCAGAAGGACAGCTGGAAGGAGAATGAAGGTTGACAAGACTGAGCCCCTCCCCAAAACAGAGGCCTCAGGAGGAACTTACCTGAGATAAAGGAGACAATGTGGCAGAGTGATGGGTGATCCTGTTGAGAAAACTTCAAGAGTGGATGGATGTTCCAGAGTGAGAAGGTACAGGGCAATGATAAAAGTTCCATGCTAAGGCAAGTACCATGAGTTACAAGTATAGACAGGAAGGTCATGGGAAGACTTCCATGAACTAATGTAGAGTGAAGCTAAGTGGAGCTAAGAGAATAATAAGCAAAATGCCTACAACAATGTCAATGGAAACAGCAACAATGACAGACTAACTGAAAGTGAATGTTGGAAAATTACAAAGAACAAAAAAGTGATGGCCACAAAAAAGAGATATGAAAAGACACCTCCTCCCACTTCTGTGCAGAGATGCAAGATCCAAGGATCTGGAATATTGTGTGCATTTCAAGACTTTTTCAATCTAGTGATTGGTTTTGCTCATTTTTTCCCTTTTCTTCCTCCTTTTCTTTCTTTTTTTATTTAAAAAATTTCATGATATGAGATGGCTCTCTGGGAAGAGGGAGGAGGGAGATGCAGAAAGAAATTTGAGTAATATAAAACAGAAGAGTTATCCATAATAATTTATTTTAAAACCAAAAGTTAAACCCTAATAACATTAACTCTGTGTACTACTCATTTGGTTGCTATTTTATTGGCTTGGAATTCTCTCCCTCCTCATCTTTAACCTCCTGGTTTCCTGACTTCCTTCAAGTTGGATCAAAATCCCAACTTCTGCAAGAAACCTTTTCTGAGAAAGACACAGACAGTAATCATAACTGTGAATGTGAATGGGATGAACTCTCCCATAAAATGATAGAGAATAGGAGAATGAATTAAGAACCATAATCCTACAATATGTTATTTACAAGAAACACATTTGAAGCACAGGGATACATAATGTGTAAAAGTAAAAGGGTGGAGCAAAACATACTATGCTTCAGCTGAAGTAAAAAAAAAGCAGGGGGAGCAATCCTGACATTAAATTGAAAAGTTTTTGCACGAAGTCAATACAACCAAGATTAGAAAAGAAGCAGAAAGCTGGGTAACAATTTTACAACTACTGTCTCTGATAAAAGCCTCATTTCTAAAATACATAGAGAAGTGAGTCAAATTTATAAGAATACAAGTCATTCCCCAATTGATAAATGGTCAAAGGATGAGAACAGGCAGTTTTAGAGAAAGAAATTAAAGCTATGAAAAAAAATCTCTAAATCTCTATTGATCAGAGAAATGCAAATCAAAACAACTCTTAAATACCACACCGACTCTGAAATACCACACCACATCTATCAGATTGGCTAACATGATGAAACAGGAAAATGATAAATGTTGGAGAAGATGTGGGAAAATTGGAACACTAATGTATTGTTGTTAGAGTTGTGAACTGATCCAGTCATTTTATCTGAATGTCAAATTTTCTATTCAACTCTGCTTTTTTCATCAAGAATGCTTGAAAGTCTTCTATTCCACTGAATGACCATATTTTCCCCAGGAACATGATACTCAGTTTTGCTGGGTAGGTGATTCTTGGTTTTAATCCCAGCTCCTTTGACCTCTGCAATATCATATTCCAAGTCCTTTGATCCTTCAATGTAAAAGCTGCCAGGTCCTGAGTTATACTGATTGTGTTTCCACAATATTGAAATTGTTTCTTCCTGGCTGCTTGTAATATTTTCTCCTTGCTCTGCAACTCTGAAACCTGGTTATAATTTTCCTAGGAGTTTTCTTTTTGGGATCTTTTTCAGGAGGTGATTGGTGGACTCTTTCAACCTCTATTTTGCCCTCTGGTTCTAAAACATCAGGGAAATTTTCCTTGAGAATTTCTTGAAGAATGATTTCTAGGTTCTTTTTTTGATCATAGCTTTCAGGTAGTCCAATAATTTTTAAATTCTCTCTCCTGGATCTATTTTCCAGGTCAGTGGTTTTCCCAATGAGATATTTCACATTGCCTTCTATTTTTTTTTCATTTGTTTGGGTCTGTTTAATAGTATCTTGATTTCTCATAAAGTCACTAGCTTCCATTTGCTTCAATCTAATTCGGAAGGAATGATTCTCTTCAATGAGCTTTTGAGATTCTTTTTCCATCTGGCAAATTCAGCTTTTTAAGGCATTCTTCTCCTCATTGCCTTTTTGAGCTTCTTTTACCATCTGAGTTAGTCTATTTTTTAAGGTGTTATTTTTTTCAGTCAGGTTATTGACTCTTATTTCATAATTTTCTTGCATCGTTCTCATGTCTCTTCCCAATTTTTTCTCCACTTTTCTTATTTGATTTTCAACATCCTTTTTAAGCTCCTCTATGGCCTATAACCAGCTCATATTTTTCTTGGAAGCTTTTAGTGCAGGAGTTCTAACTTCATTGCCTTCCTCCTGTTCCATGCTTTGATCCTTTTTGTCCCCAAAATAGGAGTGTGAATTTGGGTTGCTCTGTTTGCTTTGCTTCCTTTGCTTGCTCATGTTGCCACTCAATTACTTGACTTTTGAGCCTTTTGCCACAGTAGAACTCTGCTACCAGAAACAGGAGCTTTATCCCAAATGCTGGGGCTTTCACAGTTGCTGGAGGTATTAGTTGGGTGCCCTCTCTGAAGCCTCCACACACTCTGGCAGACTGCTCACACACCCCAGGACCTCCACCCTAGACAGCAATCCAGATTCAAGCAGGTTAAATCAAGAGTGATTACCCCTCAGACTGGTTGCTATTCAATAAACCCTATAGTTAGACTAAACTGGAATAAAATAAGTTAGATATGAGATATTTGTAAAGCATTTAACATGATGCTTGGCACTCAGTAGGTGCTTAATAAATCCTTGTTTCCTTTCTTCCTCCTTAATATGGTACTCATACACATAATATTGTATTGTAAGTATTTAAACATAAAATTATTAGTATTATTATTAATCAGACATGATTTCATTAACATAGTAAGTCACCAGTTTTAAAAAAAAAAACCTTTATCTGTAGAAATCATCTTAGTCTTAGAAAGTCTAGAAAGTTTCTAAAAGTTTTCTAGGCCAAGAAGAGCCTAAGTGACTTGCCCAAGGTGATGTAGTCAGTGAGGGATAGAAGCAGGATTTGAACCCAGGTCTTCCTAACTCTAAAGCTAGCTCTCTAACCACTCCTCCAGATGCCCTTATTATTATTCTACACATTAGGTTAAGATGCTGGTTCTGCCACTTATAAACTGCATAACAAGCTTTGAGCTCTTCACTTAATCCCTCAAAATGTCCATTTCCTTCCCTGTCAAAGGAGGATAATACTGGAAGGATTATGTCAAAGAAAGAGTTCTATACACCTTCAATTCTGTGAAAGTAAATTATCATTATTTCCTGCCTCCTCCTCCTCTTCCCATGCATGAGATCTGTAGAATCCAGGATCCAGTTGCAATAAATGCCAGTACTGACTGGAATGTTTCTCTCCACTTAAATACACCAGCTAGATTCAGCATTAAAAAAAAAAGATGGAAAAACTGATGTACTCTCCCCTAGACAAAGTAGCACCTCCACTCTCTCCACATCTGTGATTCAGCTACTCTGCATACTAGCAAAGTCCTTTCCTCATCCTTGTAGCCAAAGATAATTACAAACAAGTGTAATAGCAAATCTATTTTTTAGCGTAATCTGCAATATTTATTTCTCTCCATTACAATTATCTTCCTTACAAATAAATGTCAGTTACTTAAGCATGTGTATATTTTACTATGTCATTTCATTTTCTTTTCCAAAAGAAAATCTCAACAGCAACAATAGCTAACCTTAACCCAGAACTAAGCACAATACTTCAGCTGTGGTCTGATCAGCCTGCCACTAAGCGGTCCTGTCTCTTGTGCTGGACAGTACATCTCTCTGTTAACCTATGTAGCAGCAAGCACCCCAGCGTCCCCAGGGACCTTGCCAACACAGGTTCTTGGATCTGCTTTGATAAAGGAAAGCAACTCAAAATGGGTTAACAAGCTTACTTTAATCAGTCAAATATGTATCGTTTACCTAGTTCAGGGGAAAGAGGTCAGCACCCCGAACTTCAGAATATACAGACAGAATTATAAAGACAGAGAAACAGATCAAGTAGACAGTTTCTAAACTGTCCAACCATTACATCCATACCAAATCAACATCTGGGTTTCAACATCTGGGTTTTTCAAAGCCAGGGGACTCTTAACAACGGCTTCCCATAGTTTCATCAAATCACAGAACACTTCTCAAAGTGAGTCCCAAAACAAAGCTACACATCAGGGCTTTTATAGCCTTCTCTTGGCTCAGAGAATGTAACAACCTTATTGACCCACTGGCCAATCAAAAAGTATCTACTGAAAAACAAGCCTCCTACCCCAGGCTCCAGGTGCACTTTAGCCTAGGGGCAGGGAAGATCTTTAAATTTACATTCCCATTACACCTAAGAGTTCATTTACTCTTTTAAAAGCTACCCTGTCACTTTCATGATATATATGTTCTAGAGATGCAGAAATAGGCAATAATCAGGGAAAGTTGGGAGCCATCTATTATCCCTCTCCCCCAACTACACCTGCTCTTTGATCCTCTCTGTAAGCCTAAGAAATTGCTTCTGATCTGGCTTATCTTTCTTGTCTCTATTTCATAGAATCTTGGAGTATAAGATTCTATACTTGAAGTATAAAGTGCCTCTGCAAAATCTCTAAAATGTGGTCACCTATTCTATTCTCAAGCATCTGTGATAAGGAAGAACTCATTACCTCAAGAAGCATTGTTAAGTAGCAGAATGTTCTTCCTTATATGGCGTCAAATCTATTAACTTATAACTTCTGCCTGTAGGTCCCAGTTTTCCCTCCCATTAAGATATGTGAAACATAAGCATTACTGCCATCATTATCGTAACTAGCATTTATATAGCGTTTTAAGTTTTACAGAACATTTTACATACCTCATTTGATCCTTAAAATTACCTTGGGAGGTATGCACTAGTATTATTGTCCCCATTTTGCAGGTGATGAAACTAAGGCTGAGAGAAGGTAAATGACTTACCCAGAGTCATACCTCTAGTAAGGGCTTGAGGAAGGATTCAAATTCTAATCTTGCTGACTCCAAGTCTATCACTGTATACACTATATACCAAGCTGGTCTTCCTTCTACCAGCCATCCCTTCATTCATACACACGGCCAGATCTTTGAATACTCTGTTCATGTCCCATCTAACTCTTTTCTTCTCATCCTTCACCTTCATTTTTTTTTCAGCAGATTATCATATGATAATCCCTCATCTTCCTGATCAAACTCTCTAAAAAAGACTCTAACTTTCCAGGGTGTCTTATCCTCATCTATCCCTTGCTTGGTCTAGTCCAGGAGTTGGGAATCTTCAGCCTCAAGATCCCACGTGGCCTTCTAGGGTCTTGGGTGCAGCCTTCTGACAGAGCCTGAGTTTTCCAAAACAAACCTTTTTATGAAGGGGATTTGTCCTGTGAAGTTTGGATTCAGTCAAAGGGCTACACTTGAGGGCATAGAGGGCCACACGTAGCCTTGAGGCCACAGTCTCCCCACCTCTGGTCTAATCAAATTGATATATAAGTGACATTATTGTCACTGTGTCCTCAGAACATTCTATAATTCAGTTGCCATCACACAGTGAACAATTAAATCATTGAGTATTGATTGATTGACTAAACGATAATCCTCTAAAGTTTTTTTTCTTTTATACTTTTTTTCTCCTTTCCTATTGTGCAAGGAAACTAAAGAGAATCTTGGGAACACAAGGGGAGACAACTCATTCTGGGACTCTGGTTTCTCTAGGTAGCTCTTCTATCATGTATCTCAGGGACCTCCAAGCCATAGACCACTACCGTGCATTCACCTGGAGTGTTTGTAAGGTCAATGTGGAATATAGGCATGGGGGGGAGGGGGGAGACAATATCCTCCATATGGCTTAAAGTGGAAGCCATTTACTTAGTATGTGGTAGAGCCTTGCAATGCCTTTCTCCATCCTTGACAAACCTTAATAGAGGAGATAACTATCTTTTCCTCAGCAAGAAGGAATACTTTTAAAATGCAAATAACTAGCAAAAGACACATAGTCAGTTAATAAATTTTATGAAGTACCCACCATGTTTCAAGGGCAGCTAGGTGGTGTAGTAGACAGCACTGGCCCTATGGTCAGGAGGACCTGAGTTCAAACACTTCCTAGCTGTGTGACCCTGGGCAAGTTACTTAACCCTGTTTGCCTTAGTTTCTTCATCCATCAAATGAGCTGGAGAAGGAAATAGCAAACCACTCTAGTGCCTTTGCCAAGAAAACCTCAAATGGGGTCACAAAGAGTTGGACATAACTGAAATTACTCAAAAGTAAAATGCACCAGGCACTGTGCTAAGGACAAGGGATACAATAAAAGATAAAAGACAGTCCTTGTTCTCAAGGAAATCACAGTCTAATGACTTAACAGAGTGATAAATTCATACTTCAGGATTAAAGTTCTTTCCAACACCAAAGTCCATATTTCAGAAGACTCATTACTTTATCCATACATATGGATCCACATGCATGTTTCCATGAACAAAATGATCCCTTGCCTGGATACCAGGTGTCTAGTGATAAGCCTCTCTGCATTTAGCTGTCACCTATTATGTATAAAACACTGTTTGAGGTACTTTACAAGAAGTACTATACAACATGTGTTTCCTGCCCTCAAGAGGCTTATATTCTTATCCTCAAGATACTTACATTTAAGTGGTTTCAGTTTAGATGACTGAAGTTTAAATGGCACAGGTTCACAGGATCATTTCCTAACAAATAGAGCTGCTTCAATGTAATGCCAAGCAAAGGCAACTTCCCAAGGTTCAAAATACCAGCATAGCTGCTCTCCATTTTATTCAGTGACAAATTAAGAACAGAGAAAATCAAAATATAGCATAATTCAAAATACAGCATTCACCAAGTGTAATTCAATCAAGTAGTACTCCACCCCTGGACATTACATTCATTTCATCAATCACAAAGTCCCTCTTCTAAATACTACTCCACCCCTAGGCAGTACATTCATTTAGTCAACCACAAAACCCCTCTTCTCAAATGGAGATTAGTTTCCAATCATAAGTAAAGTGCATTCATTTGGTCAATCACAGAGCACAAAAAAGTCAAAAGTTCCCCACCCTTGGATCACAACTGAATCTACCCCAGAGTTATAACAAGCTTAAGCATAGCATTTAATACCCAAAGAGAGGTCTTTTCTTCATCTTGACCTGAGGAAAGTTCTCTGCAATCTTTGTTCCTGGGGAGACAAAGCTTAGCAAGGCCACAAGATATATTGCCAATGTCTTCATTAATTCATTTTCTGTCTGTAGAACAGTCCTAGGACCCCTGAAAACATTAGCAAAACCCTCTTCCAGGACTTCTGTAAACATACAACAAGAAAATCCTTCTTCAGGTCTTCTGAACCAACAGAAAGGTTCCAGAACCTCTGCAACAACAGCATTGGCCTTCACCAATGGGCGCAATTCACTTCTGTCTGCAGAATAGTCTCAGGAGCTCTGAACCAACAGCCAGGTTCCAGAACCTCTGCAACAACAGGACTGTCTTTCACCAGTGGACAAATCTGGCAAAACAACATCAAAAGAGACAAAGTACCAGCATAACAGGCATGTCTCCTCAGTCCTTGGAAGCTCTGGGTAGCAGCTCTCAAAAGTCCTAGGCAATTCAAACTGACCCTCAGCAATTCTCTCCATCTCTCTTTGCCTCCAAGATGCTGCTTCCAAAAATTCTTCTGCCTCTCTCTTTGCTTGTGTCTCTCTAAATTCACTTCACCAGCTCCTCCCATTTCAGCCCTCTCTTTTCACATCAACAAGTCCATCCCACAAGTGGGATTCACAAGCTCTGGGTTTTAACACAATCATTCCAAAAACCAAGCCAATACAGAGGGATCTTTAAATTCCATTACTATTACACTCAGCAATTAGAAATAGCTATGGATAAAGTGCTGATCCTGGAGTCAGGAGGACCTGAGTTCAGACCTAGTCTCAGGCATCAAACTGGGCAGCCCTGGTCAGGTTGTTTCACACTGGTATACATCAGTTTCTTCAACTATAAAATGAGGGTAGTAGTAGCCCCTTCATCTCAGGGCTGTTGTGACAATGAAATAGGATGAGATTTTTAAGGCACTTAGTATGGTGCCTGGTAGGTACATAACAGACACTATATGAATGCTTATTCCTTTCCCTTCCCTTCCCTGGCCAAAAGTGAATTAAGTTTGGGCATTGGATGAAAGACGCATGGTGCATTACCACATTCATGTTCAAAGACTCTACAGCTTCTGCTCTGCTTACTTAACTTTCAAGTCTCCAGACCATAATGAAGAACCAGGGAAGGAGGGTGTTTAGCAAAACAACTCATGTGCATACTAAGTTGCAAAAGAAAAAAACACTAACATCAGATCTTTTCCTGAAATTAATTTTGAAAAAGGAAAAGAAAAGAAGAGGGAGAGGAGTGGAGAAGGGAACAGGTTGCTTCCAGGTGCATGCTGGAGCCAGCTCAAATCTGTTCTTGATAGCTGATTGCTAAATTTTCAGTGTGAGCATTTACAAGTCAGAAATTGGCCAACACTACAAATCAGGACTTGATTTATTGTTTTGTTAATTGTTTCTTTCTCCTGAGCTAATCTCCAATAAACCTCTCCTCTATCTCAAACCTCTCCCATCCCCATAATATACCAAGACAATACATTCGCTTGGTGCTGTTCAGTTCCAGGATGAAAACCAATGTCATTTGGTCTCATTATATATCCCGTGTGGTTACCAGTGCCATCTGGATCGATGTTATTCACCCCAGAACTAACAGGATATAAGCATCTTAGGGGCATTTGTGTTTCCCCCACAATGGTAAATCTTATCCCAAGGTCATGAAAGATACATCAAGGACAGGGTCATCTTAGACAGCAGCTGGCCCAGGTCTCTAGAATAATCTTCATATCATTGTATACTTGGAAACTTGAGAGAGCAAAATGAAGGGGAAATATACCCAGGCACCTCTGACTCCCTGAACTGTACCAAGGTGTCTTGAGTTACAGAAAATTATTTATGGAAGTTGTCTGGTTCTGGAATGTACCCTTTCAAGGGTAACATCAACCACTATTCCTTTCTTTGATTCACCATATATTCTGAAAGCTCAAAGCACTAGAATTTCCCATAAAAGTGTTTTCAGTGATGTCTAGGATCAGTGGGATGAAAAAAAGTGATATAAATGGAAACTGAATACTAGGAGTTATTTCCTATCAATGAGATCTCCTATATCAGGGAACTGGGGAAAGTCCTGTGGCCTGAGTCATGGGGGAAGAAGAGATAGCCACAAAAACATCTCTCAGGAGCAGAAATACAGGAGACACAAAGTTTAAACCATCTGATCTCCTTTTATCCTTAGTTCTCAAGTATAAAGAGAAATTATTACTTGTCACTAATCACTGGCCCAGGATGGAAACAGATATCATCTGGTTTTGTTACCTACACAGTCCTTGGAACACAGTCACAGAACCATAGACCTTGAGTTGAAAAGGAACACAAAAATCAGTCAATAAATATTTATTAACACCTGCTTTGTGCTGGACACTGTGTTAAGCACTGGGGTATAAAAAAAAGGCAAAGGATAGTCCCTGTCCTCAAGGAGCTTAGAGTCTAATGATGGAAACAATATGCAAATAAATATATACAGAGCAAGACATGTATGTATGTATGTATAGATAAATATAAAATAACACAAGAAAGGCACTAGAATTAAGAGGGTTTGGGAAAGGCTTCCTACAAAATATGGGATTGACTTAAAGGAAGTCAGTAAGCAGAGTTGAGGAGGGAGAGTATTCCAGGCATGGAAGATAGTCAGAGAAAATGCCTGGAGTAGGAGATTGAGTGTCTTATTCATAGACCAACCAGGAAGTTCATGTCCCTGGATTAAAGAATACATAGTGAGAAGTAACATGTGAGAAGACTGGAAAGGTAAGAGGGAGTAAGGAAGTATTGAGTTCAACTCATACACAAAAAGAAGTCTGGCAAAGGTGACAGTAGATGGAAATAATCAATGTTGGAGGGATTGTGGAAAGATAAGTACACTAGACCATTATTGATGGAATTGTGATGCAGCACAATTATTTTGTGAAGCAATTTGAAATTATGCAAATAAATATCTAGCATTTATATGGTGCTTTACAAATATATTTCATTTTATTCTCATAGCAACCCTGGGAGGTAGGTGCTATTATTATTTCCATTTTACATATGAGGAAACTGAGGCAGGAAGAAATTAATTGGCTTGCCCAGGATCATAGAGCTAGGAAATATCTGAAGCTAGATTTGAACTCAAATTTTCCTGACTCCAAGTTCACCATTCTAACCTCTTCACCACCTTTGACCCAGAGATTCCACCACTAGGCGTATACCCCAGGAAGCCGTTAATAAGAAGAAAGTCTCCATATACACTAAAATATTTATAGTAGTACTCATGATAGCAAAGATTTGGAAACAAGCAGTTGCCCATCAAGTAGGGGAAATGGCTGAACAAAATGTGGCACATGAATGTAATAAGATATTACTGTATTTATGAAATTATGAATATAACTACACAGAAAAATATGGAAATACCTGCATGCACTGATGCTGAGCAAAGTAAACAGTCACGTAAATGACATATACAATGACTACAACAACGAAAATGGAAAGAACCACCCCTCCATGCCAAAGAAATCAAAAAGAGAATTGCAAAATTCCAAAAAAAATCCAAGAATAACACCAAATACAAAATAGGAGAAGAAATGCCCTTTGCAACCACTTTTACCAAAATAGGAAGTGTGTAGATTGGCGTATTTTACAAATTTTCAGACTTTTTTGATATATTTATAAGTTTTTGCTGATTTTTTTAGCTTTCTTTTTTATTCTGTCTTTTTAAAAAGTTATGAGAAGCCTCTCTGAGAGTGTGAAGGCAGAGGGAGATTGGGGGAAATTTGGTGATGTAAAAAATATATACTACATCAATAAAAAAATATTTAGAGGAAACTATGACCACGAATACCCAACCCCAGTATACTTTTCATGACTCCCTATTCATTTGTCTTGTCATCCAAACTGAAACCAACAGAATATAAGTATCCTGAGGGCAGAAAACACATCTTGGCCCTTTCTGCATCCCGAGAAGTACTTCAGCGTGTCTTGCACATAATTGGTAATGAATAAATTTTTGTCGTTTATAAGGATGGTACAGGGGATGAGAGTAAAAAGCAACAGTTGGAGCAGAGTTCAGAAGACAGAGCCTTGAGGCAAGAAGATCAAGTAGGTCATCTCTTGAAATACACTGGCAGAAAGAAGGAAAAAAAAGGGAGGAAATGAAAGATTGGTGTAGAGGAGGATACAACTGAATGGATATGTGGGATGAGGGAGAAAGTGAGCTTGAGGATGACACCAAGGTTGAGAACTTAGATGACTGGGGAAATGGTGGGGTTCTCCACAAAGATAGGGAAGTTCGGAAGTGGGTGGATTTAGATAAAGAGAAAGATAATGAGGTCCTGTTTTGAACAAGATATCCAGTTGGAAATGTTCAATGGGCAGTTGGTAAGGCAGGACTGGAGCTGAGCAGAGGGAGAGACAGGAGCCTTTCATCTTCTTTAGTAATAGCACTAACATACTTTCTGCCCTATCTCCCAGCACTGTCCAGATGTGTTCCTTCTTCCCCATCCTCCCTCAAGTAAGGGAGTAAATAAGAATAACTAATATTTGTATATTATGTAAATATTAGATACATTATATTTAATATAAATTAAATACATCATATCATTTGTATGATATCATATCATTATACTTATATATTGTCATATATAAATATATTTATATTTAATACATTAAATACATTATATCATTTGAGTCTCAGTCTCAAAATTTTATGGTATATAGATTGCAAGTATTATCCTCATGTTGGTGATAATAATAATATAATTCATATAGTTGCCTGTTATGTGCCAGGCATTTCACAATTATTATCTCATTTGATCCTCACAACAACCCTGGGAGGGAGATGCTATCGTTATTCCTACTTTATGGTTGAGGAAGCTGAGGCAGCTAACTGATTTGTCCAGGGTCACATATCTAATAATGTTTTTGAGACCATATTTGAATTCAAGTCTTCCTGACTCCAGATCAGGCACTCTATCCACTCTGCCATCTCATTGCCCCATTATTATTATCCCCATTTTAGAGGTGAGGAAAATTTGGCTCAGTGAGATCAAGTAACTTCATCAGAGGTGAGCTTTAAACATAGGTCTGTCTGATTCCAATTCCAATACTCTATCCTTGATGTCACACTGATTCATTGATCTAGGACCAGTTATACAGGGATGAAAAATAAAAATATCTAACAATAACCACAGCAAAGTATGCAACGAAATCCAGCATTGTAGAGAGAGTTGCCTTATTTTGGCCAGGAATATTCCATTGTACTTGACTGGAGGCAAGGTAACTTAAAGAGAAACTGGAAGTTCTCTTTTTATATAAGCCCACCAGGCTGGGCAACCCCAAGCAAAAAGAAGGGAAAGACCAGAATGGTGACCAGTTTAGAAACCAGGGGATAGCTAACTTTAAATATTTGAAGGGTTTCCATTCACTTCCCCCTCTGTGAGCCAGCAAGGTAGGTCTAATCCCTCTTCATTATAATGCTGTTTTAAAAAAAAATTAACTTCACAATTATGGAATGTTAAAGTTTGTGCAGAAAAAGGATTAAGCTTTCCTCCCTGGCCAAAAGGAGGAAACGACCAGAAGTTGCTGAGAGGCAAATTTAAGCTTCAAGTAGGGAAAAACTTTCTCACAATTAGACCTATCCCAAAGTGAAATGAGCTCTCAGAGAAAGGCAGGAGCTCTTCATCAGTGATGCCCAAGCAAAGTCTAGATAACCACTTGTCAGGCAGATTGTATAGGAGATTGCTGTTGAAGCACAGATTAGACTAGGTGACCATTAAGGTCCCCTCTTTGTGTCAGATTCTATAGTTCTGTGGGAGATGGAAAGTGGAGAATGAATTGGAAAATCCAAGTCGTGCCCTCTATAGAGAATAACTCCAGGAGCAGTGCTCTATCCTTTGGTCTTCCAATCATAGCAGGGAGGAAACAGAGTAAGATGGAGGAAGGTGTTCAGTAACCAAGGCTCAGTTAAACATGATAAAATTTCAGGTGAACCAGGATAAGCTGGAAGGGGTTTATCCTTAAGGGGCTTAAACTCCATGGAGTTTAAACCAAGCAGAGCTGCAGATGGAAAGGAGATAGTCATTCCTACTATCAGTTGAAAATAAAGGATTCAGAAATGTAACCAGAAGGCAAATTTGAGCATTGACTGACTAAATAACAGTGTGATGTATGAAAGTGAGTTTTGGATTTCTGGACTATAGTTTAAAATATAGGAATGATGAGTTCTTGGCCAGGGATGGAGTACATCCAATAAGGGTAGATAAAAGCGTATTTGCCTGGAATCTTAACAAATCTAATTTAAGAGGGCTTTAAACATAAGAGGGAAAGGAATGAAGAAAACTGAACACATAAATCTGCCAAAGCTGTTACCATAAAAAGTATCGCATACAGCAAGAAGAATAACACAAGAAAGGTGGCCAAGAAGACAACCAGCAATAAAATACATGACACCAGATATCTATCTACAAATACACGAAAGATGGGTAACAGCAGAATGTACTAAAGATCCTAATTAAAAAGAAATGAAGAAAGAAGGAAGAAGAACAAGGAAGAAGATTTTGCCTCAGAAGTATTACTAAGACTTGGTAGGATGAGATCCATGAATAAACCTCTGGAAAAGGACCTTGATGCAAAAGAACACATTAGGCAAAGAGGAAAGTAGAGTAACATTGTATTACCTTCCCTGTTAAGTACATCCCTCCTCCAGATTTCCCTATTTCTGTGCAGGCTCTACCATCCTTCCAAACATCCAAGTTCATGACCTTAGAGGCATACTCAACCCTTCCTTTTCCTTCACCTCCCTCCAATCCAATCAGTCACTAAGTCTTACCTACCCTACCTTCTTGACATCTTTTGCCACCATTTCCTTCCTCCTCTCACAGTCACTTTTCTACTTCATTACGCCTTATCTAGACTTTTATCATAACTTATTGATTGGCCTCCCTAATTCTAGTCTTTCTCCTTTCCAATCTTTCTTTCATATACCTCTTAATAAAAAATAATCTTTCTAAAGCATACATTTAACCATGTCACCATCCACTTATGGGGCTGCTAGTGGTGCAGTGGGCTTGGAATCAGGAAGACTTGACTTTATGAGTTCAAATCTAACCTCAGACACCAGCTGTGTGACTCTGTATAAGTCAGTAAAGCCTGATTATCACGATTTCCTCATCTGGAAAATGAGCTGGAGAAGGACAGAGCAAACCATTCCAGTATCTTTGCCAAGAAAACCCAAAATGGGATCATGAAGAATCAGACTGAAAAACGACTGAGCAGCCACCCACTCTAGAATTTTTAGTGGATATCTATTGCCAGAATTGTAAGTAGGAAAGGACAACCAGAGTTTTATCCCAGGGTACCAAGTTTTAAAGGTTACAAAAATTTTTAATAATTATTTTTAAAGATTATATAATTTTAAACTTTTTACATTTATATTTCAATAGGATTTTACCTCCTTTAGCAGTATTTTTTTTTTAAACTGAATTTATAGCCCTGGAGTCAGGAAGACCTGTGTTCAAATCCGACCTTGGACACTTGACACTTAATTAACTGTGTGACCTTGGGCGAGTGACTTAACCTCAATTGACTTGCCTTCCCCCCTCCAAAAAAAAAAAAAACTGAGTTTAGTAACTATTTAACAAGAATAGTTAAAACAGGAAGCTACCAGAAGACACACTTCCTCTTGCAAACAGCTGCCGCCCAGGTGAACTCCTTCCTGACCTAGCCCCACCTGGCTCCTCTCTATGTGGTAGCCTCTTAGTAGGAACATAATAAATGTTGTTGAATTAATGCAATCAATCAACATGTGCTTATCAAGCAGATACTACGTACCAAGCACTATGTTGGGCACTAGGGACATAAATACAAAGAATGAAGCAATCTCAACTCTCTAAGAGCTTATATTTTATCCAGAGGAGACAAGAAATACATAAAAAGCATACACAGAATAAGTTTAAATAATATAAACACAAGTTATTTAGATACAAAGTAATTATGGAAAAAGACAGTAGCAATTGAAGGCATAAGTAAAAGTTTTATACATAAGGTGATGCTTAAACTGTATCCTGAAGGGAAGGGGAGAATTCTGTGATGCAGAGAGAATCCAAATAGCAGAGGGAATTGAAAAGGAGTGGGGGAGGTGTGAATGACAACCTTAGGATTTGGGACACAAGACTCAAAGGTTCCCCCACCACCCAAGGGCTCTGGTGGACACAGACCCTGATTGATCCTGGGAGAGGGCCTAACCCACCAAAAGGACACAAACAGGGGTGTGCAGGAGCCAGCTTGAACTGGCTCCCAAAAGCAGACTATAAAATTTTCAGTGCTGGTTTTTCACTTTGGAAAGCAATGTTACAAATATTATAATTGTCTAGAGTCTAAATCCCTTAATAACATAAAAATTAAAACTCCCTTAATAAAAGAATTTCTTCTGTGAAGTTTGGATTCAGTCAAAGGACTGCACTTGAGGACCTAGAGGGCCTCATGTGACCTTGAAGCAACAGGTTCCCCACCCCTTCTCTAGACTCAAGAAAGTGGCTGAGAAAATGGTGCAGATTAAACTTTAAAATGCATTTTTTTTCAAAGAGTCAATTGTTAAATATTTATGAGTATACTCCTGGGGACGCATTCCTCTCTCACATTCTGATCATAGTCTTGAGTAGAATTTCAGGGAGATCTATAAAATAAAACTTACATATGTTGTAGGGTCTCCCCAAAATATGAGTTACAGAGATCCATTTAGAAAAAATACTCAAAGAACTATGCAGATATAAAGTAGAAGATAGTTATTTCCTCCTTGTAAAATGCTTAAGACACAAAGATCCAAAGGCTCACACAAAGGAGGAAAAGAGAAAACATCTCATGTAGCCCATTATGTTCATTATACACCACCACCCCCCCCCAAAAAAAAAAGAGTTGAAGATTTAGTGGGACAGGACAGCTAGGTGGAGCAGCGAACAGAGCACCAGCCCTGGAGTCAGGAGGACCTGAGTTCAAATCCTGCCTCAGACACTTAACACTTACTAGCCGTGTGACTTTGGACAAGTCACTTAAACCCAATTGCCCTGCCTTTCCCCCTCCAAAAAGACCAAAAAAAAAGTAGTTAGTGAAACTATTGAACTGATCATTAAGCATTCACCTCAGACCTGCCCTGTGTAAGCAACTCACAAGGTCTAAATCTCCTGACCAGCCACGGCATGGCTATGGCTTTCTTTAATCAGTCAGTTAATCAACATGCATTTCATAAGTACCTAATGCTTGCCAGACATTGAGCTATGTGCTAGGGATACAAAGATAAAGGCAAAACAGTTGCTACCCTCAAAGAGTCTTCCTAAAGGCAATCAGTGGGCACTCCTCTTCCTAGTCAACTCAAGGAAGTCACGAGAAGGATAATGCAATTATTAATAATAACTGTTTCTCCTTGGAACTGCAACCCTGAGGGTATTACCCTCCCAGCTGGATTTTTTTTTTCTTCTTTCTAATTAAAGGAGCCATCTTTTGACTCACTTCTTTTTTTTTTCTTTTTGGAGACTATTGAATGAGTGTTACCTCACTCAAAGTGAGAACCTGAAAAGGCCTTAGCCTAAAAGGTCCAGGGTCTCCCATTGCATCCTGGGTCCTCTCCAGTCATCCTAGTTAATATCAGGTGGTTGGATCCAGATGACTCCGGAAGAGAAAGTGAGGTGGTGACCTTGCACAGCCCTCCCTCACTGTAGTCAAAGTCAGCTGCGAGTCATGTCATTATTTCCCCAATGCCATGGTCCTCTTTGAAAACAAAGAACAGACACAACTACCAAGTTAAGTGAATTCATAGCATTCAAAATCTCTCCATTTGCTGTAACCGATGGCTCCATGTTATGGATGATGTGGCACTGGTTGGTGAAGAATCTCTGTTTTTTTGGTGTTATTTGTCAGGCTAAAATCAGCACAAGCAGCATAGAATTGATCCATACTCTGTTGCATCTCAACCTCAGAGACTGCATTGAGTGCACAATTATCTGCAAAAAACTCACCAACTCTCCCTCCACTTCAGTATTTCCTGGCTTGTAGCCTTTCCAAGTTACATAATTCACCATCAGTTCAGTAGCTGACCTTGATGCCATCTTCATCCTCGTGGAAGGCATCTGACAACGTTGCTGAAAATATCATGCTAGCAAGCACACAGCTCTGCTTCACTCCATTAATGACTGGGAAAGAAGAAGAGTTGTGGAAGTGGTGTGCAATGCTGATGAATTTCTCCAGGGGACAAAATGTTGCAATGATCTTCCACATGCCCTCATGACTGACAGTATCAAAGGCCTTGGTCAGATCAACAAACATTGTGTACAGACTTCTGTTTGATGAGTTTAAGAAAAGAAAGAAGAGTGAAGGAAAAAGGACTGCACTTGGAAAGAAAGGGGGTGGGGAGGAGATGGAATTTACTAGCCCACATAATCTAGGTACACAAAAGGAAGATTATACAAACCTGGAAGAAGAGAGTGAGGGGAGTGGCTGAAACTTGAACCCCACTTTCATATAAACCAAACAGAGGAAGGTTGAACACACACTAATCTGTACAAAAAGTTTGATCCAAAAACGCATTAAACTCAACAAACAGGGAGAGGGCAGATTAGTAAGAAAGAATTAGTCATAAGCAAAATCACCTCCAATTTTGGAGGAATGGAACAAGAAATCGGGATTAAAAGGAAGATAAGATTAAGAACTTGTGACTAGGAACTGGGTAAAGAGAAGAAAAGCATCAGGAAACCATTGTAGTCTGTTAATTATCAATCATAAGTACTGAGAACACTCCTCTCTTACCATCCCCTTTTTTTATAAAAATGGGGAAAGGGGACAAAGGGACAAATAAAGATAAGACAGTAGGATGGTGGGAAATAAACAATTCACAATCATAACTGTAAAATTCAAATCGAAAGAATTCACCCAAAAACTGGAGGAAGGGAGCAGAACGGATCACAAATACACTGTTGGCAAGAAACACACTTGAAACAGAAAGATCCACACAGAATCAAAATAAGAATCTAGAGCAAAATCAATTCAGCTTTATGTGAATTTTTTAAAAGTATGTATAGCAATAATGATCTTAGACAAGGAAACAGTAGAAATAGACAAGTAAAAGAGATAAACAAGGGAATTACATTATACTTAAAGCTACCATAAATGAAAATTAATATCATTACCTAATATACATGCATCAACTGGCATAGCTATATCTAAAAAAAGAGGGAAATCAATCATTTTACTAGGAGAAATACACAGTAAAATAATAATATATGGGAACTTCAATGCATCACCTATCAGAATGAGAAAAATCTAAGAAAAGGCTAAACAATAAAGAACTTAAGGACCTAAAGAATCTTAGAAAAGTTAAATACAATAAATCTCTTGTGAATACTGAATGGGAATAGAAAGGAATTCCTATATCTTCAGCTGTGCCTGGCACTTTTACAAAAATTGACCATATATTAGGGCATGAACACATCACAAACAAATAAACAGGATTAGGAATATTAAATAATCTTTTGCCGGCCACAATGCAAAAAAAAATTATATTTGATAAAAGGCATCTCATGGAAGTATCAAAATTAAAAACAAAATAACTTAAAGAATCGATGAGTTAAATAACAAATAACAGAAATTTCATCAAAGAAAATGACAAAAATGAGACAGTATACCAATACTTTTGGGATGAAACCGAAGTAGCTCCTAGTGGAACATTTATATCTCTAAACACTTTCATCAACAAAAGAGAAAGAAAACAGATCAATCAAGCAGACATGCAACTTTTTTAAAAACTAAAAAAGCAACAAATCAAAAATTTCCAATTAAACAGCAAAATAGAAATTCTGAAAATCAAAGAAGGCATTAACAAAATTTAAAGCAAAAAAAAAAAAAACTATTGAATTAATCAACTATAAGTGAGTCTGAATTTTAAAAGACAGGAAAGTCAAATTGCCAGTATCAAAAAATGAAAAAAAATGAATTTGCAACAAATAAAGAATAAGGGATATTATTAGAAACTATTTTGCCCAATTATATGCCAACAAATTGACAACATAAGTGAAATGTATAAATGGTTACAAGATACCCAAGTTAACAGTACAAGAAATGTGTTCTCTTACTAGAGAAATGTGTTATAAAACAAAAGAACTTAAATAACCCCATTTCAGAAAAGGAACTTGAACAAACCATAAACTACCAAAGTAAAACAACCTAGGACCAAATGAATTTGGAAGCAAATTCTATCAAATGCTAAAAGAACAATTAATTTCAATTTTACATAATCTATTGAAAAATATAAATAGAAGTTTCCTCTACCCATGCCCTCGTAGCTTAGTTTTCCTGGGAAATAAGACACTCATACGTCATTCAACAGTTAACAAGAGGAGGTTTACTTAGCCATTGCACAGAAATGATACTCCACAAGGATATAGCATTGTAGATTCTGCACCCTACGCTGATTTCTATGCAGAAACATTTTTCTTTAAAAGGACAAGGTGGGTTGACTCACAAGGCTTTGGGACTTCTTCCAAGTCTAAAAGCTCCCAACCACACATCAGTGGGTCTTTTATGCCCTTAGGTGACAAGGATGCCACATCGCAGCTCTGAAGACACAAGGATGTGGTGGCAATAGCAATGGATTTGAATCTCAGCTCCCTGAGTCAATTAAATCTTGGGGACAGATTACTTTGTCTTTAGTGAAAGGACACGCCTTATTTGGGAGATTGGGAACCTTGCTATATATTGATCCTATCATAGAAGTGACTATGCCAAACACCTTCTATGATGTAAATATGGTCTTGATGCCTAACCAAGAAGAAACCAACAGTAAAGTAACACTATACATAAACAAACCTACATGAATATGAATACAAATATTTTAAATGACGTATTATCTAAGAGGCTATAGCAACATATCATAAAGATTACATACTATCTCCAGGTTGTAGTTATATCAGGAATATTGGATTTGTTCAATGTTAGGAAAGCTATAATAGATATGAATAACAAAAATAGCTTTAAAATTATATTATTACATAAACAGATGTCCCCCCCAAAAATAAAAAATCTTTTTGACAAAATATAGTATCTATTTCTATTAAAATCATAGGAATAAGTGGACTTCAGGGCAGCTAGGTGATACAGTGGATACAGTGTTGGGCTTAGAATCAAAAAGACTCATCTTCATGAGCTCAAATTCAGCCACTGGAACTTACTAGCTGTGTGACCCTGGGCAAGTGTAATGTAATGCCAAGGAAAGGCAACTTCCCAAGGTTCAGAATACCAGCATAGGTGCTCTCCATTTTATTCAGTGACCAACCAAGAACAGAGAAGATTAAAACATGACATCATTCAAAATACAGCATTTACTAAGTGTGATTAAATAATCTCCAAGTACTACCCCACCCCAGGATCTTCCAATCATTCAATCAATTACAAAGTCCCTGTTCTAAATACTACTCCACCCCTAGGCTATACCTTAATTAAGTCCACCACAAAACCCCTCTTCTCAAATGGAGATTAGTTTCCAAACATAGGTAAAGTACCTTCATTTGTCAATCACAGAGCACAATAAGGTCAAAAGTTCCCCACCCCTGGATCACAATTGAATCTACCCCAGAGTTACATCAAGTTTAAACACAGCACTTAATACCCAAATGGAGGTCTTTTCTTCATCTTGACAGGAGGCAAGTTCTCAGCAATCTTAGTTCCTGGGGAGACAAGGCTTAGCAAGGCCATAAGATACATTGCCAGTCCCTTCATGAATTTATCCTCTGTCTGTAGAACAGTCCTAGAACCCCTGAACACATTAGCAAAGCCCTCTCCCAGGATTTCTGTAAACATACAACAAGAAAATCCTTCTTCAGGGCTTCTGAACCAACAGAAAGGCTCCCAGACCCCTGCAACAACAGCACTGTCCTTCACCAGTGGACAGTATTCACTCTCTGTCTGCAGGACAGTCTCAGGGCTTCTTAGCGAACAGCCAGGTTCCAGGACTTCTTCAACAAAAGGACTGTCTTTCACCAGTGGACAAATCTGGCAAAACAACATCAAAACAGACAGACAAAGTACCAGCAAAACAGCCATGTCTCCTCAGTCCTTGGCAGCTCAGGGGGCAGGTCTCAAAAGTCCAGGGCAATTCAAAGCGGCCACCAGCAATTCTCTTAGTCTCTCTCTCTCCACGAGGTGCTGCTTCCAAAAAGATCTTCTGCCTCTCTCTAGTGTCTCTCCAAATCTACATCACCAGCTCCTCCCAGTTCAGGACTTTCTTTTCACATCAACAAGCCCATCCCACAGGTGGGATTAACAAACTCTGGGCTTTAACACAATCAATTTGAAAACCAAGCCAATACAGGGGAATCTTTAATTGCCATTACTATCACAGCAAGTCACTTAAACCTGTTTGCTTTGGTTTCCTTATCTGTCAAATGAACTAGAGAAGGAAATGGCAAACCACTGCAGTATTTTTGCCAAGAAAACCCCAAATGGGGTCACAAAGGGTCAGACACAACAGAAACAAGTAAACAATAATAAAAAATGGACCTTTCCTTAATATGATAAATACTTATTATGTAAAATCAAAAGGCAGCATCATATGGAATGAAAAAAATATATTTCTATAAGAAAAACCTTTTCTATAAGATTGGGGTTAAAACAAAGATTTCTATTGTCACTACATGTATTGATACAGTTTTAGAAATGCTAACCTATAGCAAAAAGACAATAAAAAGAATTTGACAGAGACAAAAATTAAGAAACAGTAATAACTTTTTAAATATAATATGATGGCATATTTAGAACACCTTAGATGTTGAGATAAAACTTAAAAACTTAATTGAACAGCAAAGTGGCAGCATGTAAAACAAATCCACACAAATTATCAGCATTTCTGTTTATTACCAATGAAGCCCAGAAAATATAAGTAGAAAGGAAAATCCCATTTAAGATAATAAAATGTATAAAATACTTGAAAGTCTACTTATAAAGCTATACGTGAAAATTATATGAATACAACTACAAGATATTCTTTACAAAATAAAGACAGATGTGATTAGCTGGAAAAAAAATATTAAGGGCTCATGAGTTAGATAAACCAATATAATAAAACTGACAATATTATCTAGACTAACTTACTTATTCAAAACCATAGCAATTAAACTATTAAAGATAGAAAAAAATAATAGAAAGGCATATAAAACATTATAATATTTTAACAAAATATAAAAATAGAAAGCAAAAATAGTAGAAAAGTATTATCAAAGTAGAAAAATAATAAAAAAAATTCATCAATTAAAAAAAAGATTAGTAATCTCAAGGAAATAATTTTAAAAATAGAAGAGACCTACCGATGCCTGATCTCAAACTATACTACAAAGCAATAATGAACAAAACTATTTTATACTAATTAAGAATAAATAGGGGCAGTGAGGTGGCTTAGTGGATAGAGCCCTGGGCTTCATTGAAATCAGGAAGACTCATCTTTAAGAGTTCAATACCAACCTCATATACTTACTAGCTGTGTGACCCTGGGCAAGTTACTTAGCCCTTTCTACCTCAGTTTCCTCATCTTTCAAATGAGTTAAAGAAGGAAATGGGAAACCACTCCAGTATCTTTGCCAAGAAAATCCCAAATAGCGTCCTAAAGAGTTGGACACAAATGAAACAACTCATTAACAATAAATTAAGACATAAAAAGTTCATTCAGTGGAGCAGATTAGGTAAACAACCTACCAAAACAAAGGAACCTATTAGCCTAGTTCTCAGTAAACTCAAAGACTCTAGTTATTGGGGGAAGGAATCAGTATTCAACAAAAACTACTGGGTAAACTGGAGAGTAGTCTAGCAGAAATTAAGTTTAGTCTGACATTTCACAACAAATTCTAAGATAATTTCCAAATAGATATAAAAGGTGACATCAAAACAAATTAGAGAACCAAAAAAGGAAATATCTTTCTCAGTTCCAGATATCAGGAGAGTTCTTAACCAAGAAAATAGCAGAGAAGATCACAGAAGTTAAAACAAACCATTCTGCCTACATAAAATTGAAAAGGTTTTGCACAAACAAAATCTATGAAGTTAAAATGAGAAGGGAAAGAGTTAAATGGGAAAAATCCCTACGGAAATTTTTTTCTGATAAAGGTTCCTGATAAATCAATTCTATATATATAATACATACATATGTATGTGTGTATGTATAGAGAGAGAGAAATTACTTAAATACATGAGAATGACAGCCATTTCCCAAAAGATAACTGGTCAAAGGAAATTTGGAAAATCCCTCCAACCCTCTGTCCCTCCTCCCTTGGGTGAATTGCTTCTATTTTGATATAGTGCCCAAATCGTTCATCTTTCACTCCTCCACCCTTGAGGAAGCTGTGTGGGACAAGAGAAAGAGCACTGAGTCTAGAGTAAGAAAGATCTGAATTCAAATTTTATCTCAAATACTAACTAGCAGTGTTATCCTGGATAAGTCACTTAACCTCTCTCTGCCTTAATTTCCTCAGCTGTAAAATGGGAATATTAATACCTCAATGGGTTGATATAAGGGTCAAATGATATTATATTTGTAAACTCTGCCACAATTCCCTTCTCTCCTTCCCTTCCAGATCACTTTTTAGCTCTGTTTTATGTCATCTTCTCTCATTAGAATATAAACTTCTTGAGGACAAGGACTAACTTTCTTTTGACCTGTATTTGTATTTCTAGCTCAAGGGAAGCATTTGATGAATGTTTCTTGACTCTAATGGACTTGACTGAAATAAAAAAGCAATTCACAAAGGAAGAATTTCAATCTAACAGCAAAACTATGTGGGGGGAAAAAGCTCCAAATCACTAATATTTAGAGAAATGTACATTTTAAAAGTGTTAGATAAACCTTCACAGTCATCAGATGGGCAAAAATAAAAAAGGAAGATAACAATTATCAAGAGACTTTGTGTGGATGGGAATACTAATGTAGTATTGGTGGAGCTGTGATTTGATCCAGCCTTTCTGGGAAACAATTTGGAACCAAGCCCAAAAAAGCTATTAAACTGTGTATAACCTTTGATCCAGTCTAGTCATATTGCTACAAGGTCCATACCCCAAAGAGATTTAAAAAAGAGGAAAAGGACCTATATGTGCAAAAAAAAAAAATTATAGCAACTCATTTCATTGAGGGGCAGCTAGATGGTACAGGGAATAGCATACTGGGCCTGGAGTCTGGAAGACTTATCTTCCTGAGTTCAAATCCAGCCTTAGACACTTAATAACTCTGTGACCCTGGACAATCACTTTATCCTGTCTACCTCAATTTCTTCATCTGTAAAATGAACTGGAGAAAGAAACAGCAAACCACTCTAGCATCTCTGTCAAGACTCAGTTTCCTCATTGTAAAATGAGCTGGAGAAGGAAATGGCAAACCACTTCAGTATCTTTGCAAAGAACACCCCAAATGGCATCACCAGGAGTCAGACACAGCTGAAAAATGACTCAACAGCAACAATATCATTGTACACAAAATTGGTGTCTAAAGGGGTATCTGGTCATTGAGGAATAGATAAATAAATTATAGTATATGAATGTAATGGAAGGTTATACCACAAGAAACAATAAAAGGGGTATTTTCAGAGAAACCTGGAAAGATTTGAATTAACTGATGCAGAATAAAGCCAGCAAAAATAGAAGAACAATTTATATAACAACAATAATGTAAATAAAAAACCATTTTAAGAGGCAAGAGCTCTGATCAATACAGTGACCAACCACAACTCAAAAGCATGTTTGATGAAGAAAGCTATTGGCCTCCTTCCAGAGAAGTAATGGGCTCAGATGTGGAATAAGCCAGACATTTTTTGGAATATGATGAGTGGGTATGTTGGTTGTGAGTGAATGTACCTTGGTTACAAAGGTTTTGTTATTCTTTTATGTGCATGTGTGGTGGGAGATGTGGAAGACAGGGAAAAGAAGACTAGCAATAATGTTGCCCCCACACAAAATAAAGAAAGCCAATAGAATCAATCACTGAAGCATTTTTAAATTTATTTACTTATTTATGTTTACTTTTAATGTTCATTTTTATAAGATCTTGAGATCTAAATTTTTCCCCCTCCATCCCATCCTCCCTCCTCAAGGCGGCAAGCAATCTGATATAGGCTATACATGTATGATCACTTTAAATGTATTTCCACATCAGTCGTGTTGTGAAAGAAGGAGAACAAAAGGGGAAAACCATGAGAAAGGAAAAACAAAAAACAACCCCAAAAAAGAGAAAAGAGTCTGCTTAGACCTGAATTCAGACTCCATAGTTCTTTCTCTGGATGTGGATAGCATTTTCCATCGCGAGTCTTTTGGAATTGTCTTAGATGATTGCATTACTGAGAAGAGCTAAGTCTAACAAAGTTGGTCATCACACAATGTTGCTGTTACTGTGTTCCGAATCACTGAAGATTTTAAAGAAAATGCATAGAAGAAAACAAAAGGAAGACCAGAAAGGATGCCCAAAAAGTAGGAGAGCTTTAAAAGTAACAGGATGAAGTGGCTATCAGCCTTGGAGTCAGGAGGACCTGCATTCAAATCCAGCTTCATTTATTAGTTGTGTGACCCTGGTCAAGTCACTTAAGCCTTGAGTGTTTTAAAACCAGAAAAAAAGAAAACAAAACAAAAGTAGCAGGATGGATTTATTTTATGCCTTTTTTAAAAAAAGAAAAAGCTTTTCAACTTGATGTGCAGTCTTTAATATGCAGGCTTTATTGAAATGGAAAGGTATTGCTATATATTCTGAATCCTCTCCCACCTTCTGCTGGGCACATGGAATTTTTTTTTTACTCTCTTATCTCATATTTAAGTTTGTAATGTGCTTCTTTTTCTTTTCTTATTGTGTATTTAAGTTTTAGTATTTGTCTAAAAGAAAAAAAGGGAAAAAATCTTTTTGCAATAGAAATTTGCAGATGCATATATGATCATCTCTCCTCTAGTGTGTATATAGAAATTCTAATGTTTTTCTTTTGGTGTTTGTTAAGAACAAAGTTAATTTTTTTTTTGCTTTTGTAAACACAAGAACGGTCTAGCTGAGAAAAACCCTGAGTTCCCTGGATGGGGAAGGGGTCACAGTGATGAAGCAGCAATGTCAGGCCCAACATTCCTCCAGGCCTCCCCCATACTGGTAACTTCCCTACTGCAGAATTTCATTAGAGCTGACCTTTCCTATCTGGCTACTTTCCAGATGTTAATTAGGGGGAACCATAGTACGGCATGACAACCTGTGACCATGGTGTCAGGGGACCTGTGACCATGGTGTCAGTTGGAGTCTTCACTGCTTCCTGACCTTAGGCAAATCATTCAATTCCTTTGAGACTCAGTTTCCTAATTTGTAAAAAGATGGTCTCATTCATGCTCTCCCCTCCATTTTATGGAGGAGTAAACTAAGACCCAGAGAAGCTAAAAGTATTTGACTGGGATTGTAAACGTCAGAATCCAGATTCAAGTTCTATGGACAATTCAATATCCCAAGTTCTTTTCCCTGTATTGCACTAGTCTGTGAGCCGTAGGTTCATTTTTCAATAAAGGTGGAAAAGCCAGACTTACTTTCCCAGCTATTTCCCATCTCTGCTGCCTTGGGGGGAAATAAGGAACCATGGGAAAAATTCTACCCAAGCTCTCATTGCCCCCTTCTGGCCTGTGTACCCCAAATTCTGGTTACTTTGAAGGATCTAGAGCCAGGGTGATTGCACTCCTTAAAATTCAACCTAAATTCACCCCTGTTGTGAAATCCAGGGTATAAAGGGATGTGCAGAAAATAACTTCTTGAACAAAGTCTTCCTTCCTGTGGCCCATTTCATGAAGACATGTCACAATTGCAAAAGAAAAAAAAATGAAGGGGGAAAATAATGTCTTCAAGTTGCTGAAAAGGCTACTTCTTGTGAAGCTTCTCCCTTCCCCTCAAGGAGAATATGAAAAAGCACATTTTGCCTGGTTTCCCAGGTTTCCTCTCCAAGGACCTGCAAGCCTCACTCTTGCAAAGGGGTGGGTGGCTGACCCAGCGCCCCTGTGCATGTCCACAAGTGCTCAGAGACAGAATAGGCATCAGAACTCGGACCATCAGACCCCAAGGCAGGTTTTTCTGCTACAGCACCAAGCCAGAATTTATTATAAAGGATCAAGAGCTGGAAACTCATCAATCATCTCCATCATTTTACAAGGAAGGAAATGGGGAACAGAGATGGTCAAATGGTTTGCTCAGAGTCATAGAGGTCATAAGAAGGAAGAGGCAGGGGTCAAGTTCCGATCCTGTGACTCCAAGCCCAGTGTTTCTCCACCATGTTGCCAAAGCTACTGGAGTTCTCTAATAAGTGAGCACAGGGGTTCTCACAAGAGGGTCAATGGCCCAGGCAGTCAGTCAATAATCATCTTTTAAATGCCTGCTGTGTGCCAGGCACTGAGCTTAATGCTGGCCTCAGAACATCTAGGTCAAGCGACTTTCATATAATCATGGATCTTAGGAGTAGGGCCCTAAGAGATGATCTGATTGTGAAATACTGTAATTATCAGTCTTTTTCCCAGACCACAAGCTCTGGGAGATCAAGGACCATGTCTTACCTGTACTTACAGAACTTAAGAGATGTTGGTGGTGCAGTGAATAGAGCACTGGCCCTGGAGTCAGGAGGACCTGAGTTAAAATCCGGCCTCAGACACTTAACACTCACTAGCTGTGTGACCTTGGGCAAGTCACTTAACCCCAATTGCCCTGACTTCCCCAATCCAAAAGGGAAAAAAAAAGATGCTGGCTGAATGGATGGGTGACTAAGTAGCATTGACATGTCCCTCATGGGGCTGCTGATAGAAATTCTGAAGGGAAAAGGAGCAAAGAAGAGGAATCTGGATGAGGAAAGGGTTGGCTTAGTCTCCAAGTTCATTTCCAGTAGTTTACTCTTCACGTCTGTGCTCTCTGATGCCCTCACAATACAGCTTCGATGGATCTCTTGATTCTAATCATTTGTCTGGACGTCAGTCTTACCACTTGACCCTGTCCTCATGTACTTCTGTCCATCAGGTTCTTATATATCTATCTGGATTACAAACCATGGTTTACCTTGACCATCACAACAATAATAACTAGCATTTATATAGCATTTTAAGGTTTGCAAAGCACTTAACATATATTATTTCATTTGGTCCTCACAACAATCAGGGTGGGATGGGTTGGCATTATTCTCCCCATTTTTCAGATGAGGAAACTGAGGCAAGCCGAGGTTAAATGGCTTGCCCAGGGTCATCCAGCTAGTAAGTGTCTTGGACTCAGATCTTCCTAATTCGAGGTCCTGAGCCGCCCAGCTGTATCCATGCACATCCTGACATCAGCTATCTAACTGGCCCCGATTTCTGTCATTCTTGGTTCTCCTACCTACTGTATCTGCTCCTTCCCTTTAGCTCTGCTAGGGCTTCCTAGGTCTGTGACTCCTCACTCTGCATTCATGATCCACTACAGTTTGTGCCTAGTGGAAAAGTGGAAGAGAAGAAAAAAAAGTCATGACTACAGTTATCCCTTCCTCATCGCGGGAGTCAGGGGCATGGTGCCCCCATGTTCTGGAAAATCCATGAAAAGTGTTTCCGCCCTCCCTTCCTACCAGAGAAGTCTGAATTTTTCTTTTTCTTCTATGGGGTATTTACAGTACCTTATTGTAAAATTTGGGTTAAGTATTTGGTCATGGGTTCTGTGTCATCTGCAGCTTCCACAAAACTCCCCCAAAATTCCCAGTTAATTAATTTCTTATGCCAACTCTCAGCATATGGAAACAGTGACCCAGAGAGTTGCAACGTGGAAGGGATAACTGTAACTCTACACTCAACCGCAAAGTTGTGCCTATCTAGTTCTGCTACTTTGCTATGGATTAAACAACCACAGCCCAAACAGTGTTAGAGAGAGAAAGACAAAGAGAGAGAAAGGCAGGCAGAGAGGCAGAGGAAGACAGACAGAAAAAGAGAGACGGAGACAGACAAATCGACATGGGGGAGAGGAGGAGAGGAGTGGAGAGGGGAGGGGAGGACAGGGGAAGGAAGGGGAGGGGAGGAGAGATAGACAGAGAGGGAGAGAAAGAGATAGAGAAGGAGAGAGAGACAGAGACAGACAGAGACAGAGAGAGCCTAAGAGACAGAGAGACAGAATCACCCAGTCTGATCCCTGGAACCCAGATAGAAAAGTATTATTATTGTTCATTTTGTGGATGAACCAACTAAGGCCCTAAGAAGAAATCAGTAAGTCAGTAATAGAAATTGAAACTAAAAACAAAAATAACAACAACAAAAAAACCCTAAACAAACCAGAAATGTTGGTTCCTTACCACATAGTGAAAAGGAAGGTTTACTAAGAATCTAAAATCTGGATTCTAGTCCCACTTCTGTAAACACTAAGGCAAGTCTCTGCCCCTGTCAAAGCCTCAATCTTCTCATCTATACAATGAGAGCATTAGACCAGATCCATCCCAGTTCCAAAAGCAGGATTTCCCCTAGACTGGAAACCCAAGTTCACATGCTTCTTCTTAGTCATGGAAACTCAGGCCAGTCATTTTCCCTTCAGGGCCTCAGTTTCCCCCTCTGTGAAACAAAGGGGTTGGACTAGATCCCCTCCAAGCTAACGCTTCTCTGTCATCTCTGCTCCCTGCTTTCCCCAGCACATCCCATTCTTCAAACCCAAAGAGCAAGATGAACGTCCCCTAGATAACTTTCAGCAACATGAAGAAGTAGAATAACTTTGCCAAAGTTCCTGTGTTTACTAAAATCCTTGGCTGTCTAACTTCTTCATGGATCAGATGTCTCTTTTTCCCTAGCTGGGCCATTCTCAGTGAAGGTCCATTTATTCTTCTTCTTAATCATTTCGTGTTGTCCCCCCAATTAAATTATAAGCTCTTCAAGAATAAGGACTGGCTTTAATCTGTCTTTGTACCACAGAACTTAGCCAAGCACCTGGCACATAGAAGGAGCTTAATAAACATTTATTGCCTTGTTGAGTAGAGGCAATTTTTTATTTATTTACTTATTGTCTGTTGTCTTTTTAATTGGCCCATTTGTTACCTTATTGAGGAGCTAAGTGGCACAGTTGGTAGACCACTGGGTTTGAAATCAGGAAGTTTCATCTTCATAGGTTCAAATCCAACCTCAGATGCTTACTACCTGTGTGACCCTGGGCAAGTCACTTCACCCTGTTTGCCTCAGTTCCTTATCTTCCAAATGAGCTAAAGAAGGAAATGGCAAACAATTCCAGGATCTTTGCCAAGAAAACTTCAAATGGAATCACAGAGAGTGGACACAACTGAAAAATGACGAAACAGAGAAACATTTATTGACTGACTGACTGACTGAATTGTTACGATCTCATTTTCTTTTTCCTTAGTTTGGAGTTCAGATAGAAAGAGTTCTAGGAAGTCCTCATCCTGTCATTATTCTTTCTGTTTAATGTTCTATAAACTTTGACACCCAGCTGAATCAAAAGACTGATTTTTGCAACTGAATAAAAATGAAGGATATGAGCTCAACTTCTGTAGACTTGCTGAAAGTCCCTTCAGGACAAAGCCAACAGCAGACAGGAAGAGGAAGAAGGTGTGTGTTTCATCCTAATCTTACATGGTTTTGATTTCTCCTGCTAGGTCTCACATTTAGAAAACTTTTTATTTCATGTGACTTAGAGATTTTTAGTATATCACATGGCAGCAACTATTAAAAATATTGTTCTCTTTGACACTTAAAGCCTGTCACTCCCTGGTTTCTTCCTACCTTCCTAGTTCACTAATTTACCCTTCTCCACAAACCCTACAATCCGGCTACATGGCTTTCCTCGATGTTCCTCACACATGGTGCCCCATCTCCCATCTCCATGCTACAGGCTTACCCCCCTGGAATGTCCTCTCTCTTCACCTCCTCATCCTGAATTATCTGGCTTCCTTCAAGACTCATCTCAAATTCTTCTGCAAGAAGGCTTTCCCAGTTCTCTCCCCTCAAATCTCTACTCCTTTCCTCTGAGATGACCTTCTATCTACTCTCTATAGACCGTGTTTGTACATAATTGTTTGTATGTTGCCTTTCGACGTTAGATTGTGAGCTCAATGAGGGCAGGGGCCATGGTTTTTTTTTTTCCCTTTCTTTGTACCCTCAAAGTTTAGCACAGTAAGCTATTGTTCCTCCTTTGTTTTCAAATAGGACCAATGACATCAGAGTCGATGGATGTTTTGACTTGCCGGTGTATTGGATTTAAGTGAGGCACAGCTTTGCAAAGTCATTGGCCTCAATCTCTCTTCCTGAGTCATCAAAGTCTGGTGGCAAGACAAAAATCAAGATGATTGGCAATGGGCCGGGATGCAGTGGGTGACCTTGGCACCCTCAATGGCTAACCAAGCTCTAAGCATTCATTCCACAGCACCTGCTTCAGCTGTCTTCGTGCCCATTGGAACAAATTGTTCTCATTGACTCATTCAGCCGAGAGATGTCTTCACATGGCCAGAGCAGACATCACACTAACTCACTGATGGGTTTGAGGCCTGTTTAGCCTCAACCTGAATTAGCTTGTTTAACCTGAATGATATGGTTTTACCAGGGTGTGGCTGCTGTACATGCTACAATTCCTTGGAACCACAGGTGAGAGTGGTGTTCAGTCATGTTTGACTCTTTGTGACCCCATTTGTTGTTTTCCTGGCAAAGATATGGAAGTATCTTAACCCTATTTGCCATTTCCTTCTCCAGCTCATTTTGCAGATGAGGAAACTGAGGCAAACAAGGCTAAATGACTTGCACAGGGTCACACTGCTAGTGTCTAAGGCTGGATTAGAACTCATGAAGATGAGTCTTCCTGATTCCAAGCCCAGTATTCTATCCACTGCACCACCTAGATGCCCAGTAAGTGTCTGAGGCTAGATTTAATTTGGGTCTTCCTGACTCCAGGTCTAGGACTCTACCTACTGCAAATCTACCTACCATTTCTTTGTATAACCTGTAAACCTAGATCCCTCAATTTGGGCTCTTACAGGTGGCAGTGCTACTTGTTAGCAACCTTGGTATCAGGAGAAATAGGCATTTAGCACCACCAAATACAAGCAAAAATTTTTTAAAAACCATTTTACGTGATAACAACAGCTAGCATTTATATGACGCTTTGAGGTACAGAGTGCTTCACAAATATTTTCTCATTTGATCTTCACAATAACCCTAGGAGGTAGGTAATATAATTATCCTCATTTTACAGATGAGAACACTGAGACAGACAGAGGTTAAATGACTTGCCCAGGGTTACAGGCTGTATTTGAACTCAGGTCTCCTTGATTCGAGATCCAGGGCACCATCCACTGAGCCACTTCCATTACTCACTCTTTGTTTTAAAATACATGCATTAAATTTAACAATATCTCAAGTAAATCATCTTATTTGTTTCCATGTCCTCTTGTGAGTTTTTTGGTATGTTTTTCTTCTAAGTGATGTGGTTCCAGAGATGGCTGCTGCTGCTGCTACTATTTGTCTTTGCACGTTGAAGTAGAATCCATCCTATGCCTGAAGTCAGGGAATAACTGAGTTCATGACTTAACCTCTCTAAATGTCAGCTTTCTCATCTTTCAAAGCTACTCATACTAGCTAGCTTATAGCATTGTTGTGATTGTGATGTTCTGCAAACCTTAGAGCTCTATTCATAAAAGGCCTAAGTTCCAGTCCCTCTTCTGACCATGGAAAAGTCATCTCATTACTCTAGGCAATACTAACAGTGCTCTAATAATAACAATAACTAACGTTTATATAGCACTTTACATATGTAATCGTTTGATACTCACAGCAACCTCGTTACTATGTCTGACATATAAGGAGAGAAGTTCAGTGATTTGGCCATTGTCTGAGGTAGGACTCAAACTCAGGTCTTCTTCACTCCAAGTCTAACACTCTATCCACTGCACCAAGCTGCAGAAAAGTTATTCCTGCATTAGACTGTAAGCTCATTGAGGGCAGGGACTGTCTTTTGTCTCTTTTTGTATCCCTAATGTTTAGCACACTGCCTGCCACATAACAGGTGCTGAAAGAAATGTTTATTGATTGAGTATTTGGTAGAAGGAATGCACAATATTAATGAAATCACAAATCTAATCCCTATCCCACTAAAGCTCTAAATGAATGTGAGTTATCTTTAATTAGTTATAACCAACATATATATAATTGCTTGGGATCTGGTTATAGTATTCTACATTGCCTCATAAAGACCTTCCCACTTTTTCCCTAAATACCTTATATTCATCATCCCTTATTGTACAATACTATTCCACTACATTCATATGCCGTAGTCAGCCATGCATAGCCATCGGACATATAAGTAGCTTTTTGTGCTATTATAAATTAAATTTCTAGGAATCATTTTGTACAGATATATTTTTCCCATGTCAATAACATCTAATGTCATGGGGGAGATTATTGGTACAAAGGATGAAAACAAGGTGTTTTTGGTTTGCTTTGGGGTTTGGGGTGTTGGGTTTGTTTTTTGTTTTTTGTTTTTTCCAGCAATCAGCAATAAGTAACTTGCTCAAGGTTACACGGCCAGTTATTTCTGGGTGTGGTGCTAAGTATCTGAGCCCAGATTTGATCCCCAGGTCATCCCAGTACTGGAGCTGGTGCTTTTACTTGCTGAGCCACCTGGCCACCCTTAAAATACTATTTTTTTTAATTATGCTTCTTTTTTTATTTATTTTTTTTAAGCAATTGGGATTAAGTAACTTGCTCAAGGTTACACAGCCAGTTATTTCTGGGTGTGGTGCTAAGTATCTGAGCCCGGATTTGATCCCCAGGTCATCCTGACACAGAAGCCGGTGTTCTTACTTGCTGAGTCACCTGGCCACCCCTGTGTTGGGGGGTTTTTTGCATGAGGCCATATGACCTTGCTAGAATTAACTTGGAGTCATTATCACCTTCAGCTACCACAAAGATGAAAACACACACAAAAAAAATTGATGTGAATTTATTCCTTAAAGAAAAATCCCATAGATTGAATTTCTATATGCTAGCACTACAAATTTCATTATAAAATTTTCTCCAATAAAATTTTCATCCCCAAAACATAAGAGCAGTTTTAAAACTCTGATTTTAAAAGACTGGAAGTCTTCTGAAATTGTATTTGAAAACCCCATAAGTACATATGTGTATTTATGTGTATATACCCATAGACATATTTACATGTGTATATCATGTGTATATGCACAAACACATACACAATCATAGGATGGAAGGGGTCTTAGAAGCCATCTCGTCCAATCCCTTCATTTTGCAAGGGAGAGACTGAAGTTAAATGAGGCTTCATGTGACTCAGAGTCCCACAGGTAGCAAGTAAGAGGCCTGAGATCAATGATAGGTCCCCAAATCGAGGGCTCATTCCATGGTACCACACTACTAGGTAATATACATATGTATGTGAGTTGTCATTTGTCTTTCATTGCGAAGAGGACCAATGACATTTATGGTAACATCTTAACTCGCACATGAATTGGATTTAAGTGAGGCAGAGTTGGACCAAGTCATCAGCCCCACTCTCTCTTTCAGAGTCATCAAAGTCAAGTAGCAGTATAGAAGTCAGGATGGCTGGTGGTGGCCTAGGATACAGCAGATGACCTTAGCATCATCAATGTCTGAACAAGCTCTAAGAACTCCACTTCAGTCATCTTCATGGCTATTGGAGCAAATTGTTCTCATTTACCCATTTCATTGGGGAAGTCTTCTCATACTTGGGGTAGACCTATCCCTAACTTATCTGCTGGTTACCCTCCACCTGGGCCAGCCCTTCTGCCAAGGTTTACCAGGGTGTGTCCACTGCACACGCTACAGCTTCTTGGAGACACAAGTGAGAGTGGGGTGAAGGTGGACACCAAAAATAGGCAAGGGGCAAGGGGCGGCCAGGTGGCTCAGCAAGTAAGAGCACCAGCCCCAGTGTCAGGATGACCTGGGGATCAAATCCAGGCTCAGATACATAGCACCACACCCAGAAATAACTGGCTGTGTAACCTTGAGCAAGTTACTTAACTCCGATTGCTTCAAAAACAGAAGTGGATGAGCAGTCTTGAAAAGGACTCGGCAAGCCTTCACAACAGAGATGTTAGTCATGCCTAAATACCCCACACACCCCAAATGTATGTGAGTATATGTTGTTGTCATTGCTATTCAGGCGTTTCAGTCATATATGACTATTTGTGACCCCTTTGGGGGATTTTCTTGGCAAAGATGCTGAATTGGTTTGTCATTTCCTCCTTCAGCTTATTTTACAAATTAGAAACTGAGGCAAAACAAGGTTGAGTGACTTGCCCAGGGTCACACAGCTAATAAGTGTGTGAGGTCAGATTTGAACTCAAAAGATGAGTCTTCCTGATTCCAAGCCCAATGTTCTATGCAGTGCACCACCTAGCTTCCCCAGTGTGAGGACATATACATCATTTATTCCTATAATGTAGGGTTAGGAAGTATGCACTCACATTTTTTCTCTTTATGTAATATGGACTGAGGAGTGCAGATGCCCTAAATTGTAAGTCTGTTGTTTGGTCATTATGCTTCTAGGGGCTGAGCTCTAGTGCAAAGGGCTCTGGGTAAGTTAGGACTATGAGGGAATCCCTTTCTCTGAGTAGAACAATGAAAGTTTTGTGTTATTTCTGATAATTTTTCATCTGTTAATATTTTATCCTTCTCTGAAACAGACTCGAGGTTCCCACGGAACTTTCTGAGTTTGCTTTTGAATATGTCTACAGATTTCATGCACAGTTAATTCTGTAGATTCATTTATCCTTGGTCTGTCCTCTGCTTCCCATCCTTTTATTCTGCTCCTCCCATTCACTGACTGGTTTTCCCCAAGATTACGAAAGTTTTTCTGGGCTTAACTATTTTGAAAGCTGCTTGCTGGCTAGGCCACCTTGGAATTTCTGCAGTAAGTAGGAATATGTATCAGTAAAAGGAATATACCTAGATCCTGCAGTTAGCTGTGCATTGATGCTCATTTCTTTAATAATAGTATATGTATTTAGAGGATTTGGAGTTGGAAGTGACCTTAGAGATGATTTGGTCCAGCCCATCATCTTCCAGAGATGGAAACTGAATTCTGTGATTAATGTTATAGATGAGAAAGATAGATTGCCACAGGTTGTGAGGTTAGGAAAGGCTTCATGAGAGAGGTGGATGTGAGCTGGGCCATGAAAGTAATCTTCTAAGGGTATGGGAGAGATGAGGTAGGAAAGAAAGGAGAAAGGGAAGGAAGCATGAAAGGGGAGGGAGGGAAGGAGAGAAGGAACAACTTCAGAAAGGAGAGAAGAAAGGAAATAGGAAATGTGAGAGAGGGAAGAAGAAGGGAAACTGCTGGAAGGAAGGGAAGAAGGGAAGGAAGAGAGAAGGAAATGGAAAGAAGAAAGGAAGGAAGTGAGGGAGGGAGGGAAGAAGGAAGGAAGGGATGGAAGGAAGAGAGAAGGAAAA
>NW_027185771.1:11424826-11427158 GCF_028583685.1 Petaurus breviceps papuanus
GAAGGAAGGAAGGAAGGAAGGAAGGAAGGAAGGAAGGAAGGAAGGAATGGGGAGGAAGAGAAAAAGGGGATTAAGAAAGAGAACAAAAGACAGAGGAAAGAAGGAGACCAGAAGAGGGATCAAGAAAAAGATGAAGCAGCAAGAAAGGGTAGGGGAGTTTTCCTATTACATCCTCGACCATGAGCAGTGGAAAGCCCTGAGGAATAGGGAGAGATAACCTGCCAAAAACATAAACTTCAGACATCCAATATGGCCTTTGTGGTGTCACAATCTGGAAGACTACAAATTTGTCTTGTGATAAGTAAAAAGAAAGTAGTAGAATGACCTTTCCCCTCCTGGTGCTTCACTATATTTGTGAAGGCCAATATGAAACATAGGTTGTTTGGAGGGTTTTTTTTATTTAGTTGTTTTGTTTTAATTAGAGACACCATAGTCTCAGGGCAACCATGGCATCCACCAAGATGCTTATGTGATTTGGGCAACCATAAATTTAGGCCAGACCACTCAGGAAAATTAGACTCTGAATATATTTTATCCATTCAATAAGAATTTTCCCAATGGGTGTATTGATGATATAGTGGTCATAGTCACCATAGTCACAGATTCAAAGCAGAAAGAAACCTTCCAGGTCATTGAGTTCACCCTCCTCATTTTTTAGATAAGGAAAGTTAGTTCAGCTGTGATCATACTTCACATTCCCACAGTGCCTTAAGGATTTCAAAGTACTAGTCTAACCACAATCCTAGGATGCATGTAGCACAAAATAGGCATCTCTGTATGGTCCATATCTATCAGCCAAGCAAATATTTATCAAGCACCTACTATGTGCCAAACACTATTCAAGGTATTTGTAGCAGCAAGCATCCCAGCATCCCCAGGGTGGCTGCCAACATAGGTTCTTAGATCTGCTTTTCTAAAGGAAAGCAACTCAAAATGGGTTAACAAGCTTACTTTAATCAATCAAACATATATCGTTTACCTAGTTAAGGGGAAAAAGTTCAGCACCCCAAACTTCAGAGTATACAGACAGAAGTTACAAGACAGAGAAACAGATCAAGCAGACAGGCTTCCAAACTGTCTAACCATTACATCCATACCAAATCACAGTTACAAGAGAGGGAAACATCAACATCTGGATTTTTCAAAGCCAGGGGGCTATCAATGGCTGCCCACAGTCTCATCTGGTCAAATCACACAACACTTCTCAAAGTGAGCCCCAAAGCAAAGCCTCCCTTCAGGGCTTATATAGCCTTCTCCTGGCCCAGAAAATGTAACAACCCTCTTGACCCACTGCCCAATCACAAAGCACCAAGGTGTGGGCATTCCTGAAAAACAAGCCTCCCACCACAGGCTCCAAGTGCACTTAACCTAGGGGCAGGGAAGATCTTAAAAATTTACATTCCTATAACAGTATTGAGGATAAGAAGGGGAAAAGAATGGAAACAATCCCTACCTTCAAGGAGCTTACATTCTACTGGGGAGACAACACTTTCAGTAGCAGGCCCTTACATTGTCAATGAATTATGAACAGCAAAGGAGCCTGAAATGAAAGAACAACAAAATGTCCAGAGACATTGTGAAGAAGAAAAAGAAAAGAAGGCACAGGCATAAAGGAAGTCAAAGACAAGACAAATTTCTTGATGTGTTACAAGTTTAATGGTGACGAGTCAAGGCAAGTCACTTTCCCTTTTCGAAGCTCAGTCTCATAGGATTTACAGCTAGAAGGGATCACTAGTCCAGGGACTCTTGACTTGGGGTCAAGGTAGAGATTTCACTAGGGGGTAAGGGAGGAGGTTGTGAATTTGAATGGAGAAAAAAATTACATTTTATTTTATTTTTACTAGCATCCAACTGAAATTCAACATTTCATTCAATTATGAATGAAAGCAACAAACATCATTCCAAGGAAGGGCTCATAGGCTTCACCAGATTTCCAAAGGGATCAATGGAACTAAAAAAAAAAAAGGCTACAGACCTCTAATCCTTAATCTAATCTTATGCAAATCTAGTTTCCTCATTTTGAAGATAAGAAAACTAAAGCCCAGAAGAACAGAAACCATCTATTCCAACTCCCTCATTTTACAGATAAGGAAACTGAGGCCCAGAGAAGATAGCCTACTTCCCACAGGTGAGATTTGAAGCTCAGTTCTCTGCCTCCAGAAGGCAGCTAGGTGGGGCAGTGGGCATAGCAGCAGGCCCAGAGTCGGGAAGACTCATCTTCCTGAGTTCAAATCCAGACTCAGACACTTACTAGTTGTGTGACCTTAGGCAAGACATTTCACCCTGTCTGCCTCAGTTTCCTTATCTGTCAAATGAGCCAGAGAAGGAAATG
>NW_027185771.1:11427168-11436556 GCF_028583685.1 Petaurus breviceps papuanus
AAGTAAGAGCACCGGCTCCAGTGTTGAGAAGACCTGGAGATCGAATCCCGGGTTCAGACACTTAGCACCCACCCAGAAACACCTGGCCGTGTAACCTTGAGCAAGTTACTTAACCCCATTTGCTTAGGGGCAGCCAGGTGGCTCAGCGAGTAAGAACACCGGCTCCAGTGTTGGGACGACCTGGAGATCAAATCCCGGGCTCAGGCACTCAGCACCACACCCAGAAATAACTGGCCGTGTAACCTTGAGCAAGTTACTTAACCCTGATTGCTTAAAAAAAAAATAAAAAATAAATAAAAATTAAAAAAAAAAAAAAACCTCAAATGGGGTCATGAAAAGTCGAATACAGCCAAAATGACTGAAAAACAAAAGCAACAACCTAATTCTAGAGGCATGCCCTTTCCCTTGTACTAACTGAAGTAACCAGCCCGATGCTTTCTTTTCTCTGTAAAATGAAAGGATTGGACAAGACTGTCTCTTTGCTCCCTTTCCTCTTTGACATTCGGGTGCTCTGTAAAATGTTTTCTCTCCTCATTCAGTCACACTGTTCCTTTTTCTAAACTGAGCAGATGTGCTGAAGAATGTGCTGGGTCCATTTGAACTCTTGAGTATTTTTCAGCAAAGCCATACATCTTCTATTTTCCCAACCAGAGCCTAATATTAGAAAGTGGGAACTTTAAAGAAAAAAAAGCCATTCCATACTCTCATCCTCCCAGGACAGTGGATGGGAAACCTGTCAGATCAAGTCACAGTAGCAAACTATCAAATGTGCATAGAATCCTGGGTTCCCAGCATTCACCATCCATTTACTTTCGTATATATATATATATATATATATATATATATATATATATATATGTGCTAAATTACATTTGACCAGGAAAAAACCCACCTCAGAGCCCCATAAACAAAATGAGAGAAGACACAGTCCAGGGATATCAGCTCTGAAAGGAACATAGCTAAAGAATTGATAGGAGAGAGATTAGCTGTCTCTTTTTTTAAACTACAGCTATAACTGCTCAGTAAACTTAGTGTCCTAGGCAGTAAAAGTCCTTGCAACTATGCTCTCCTCTATTAAGCCAAAGGTATTCTTGCTTATAGAAAGATGTAAACTATCTGTCCAGGGTGATTGCTGCTAGAAGGTCAAAGGAAAAGCATTAAGGAGCAAGTGAGATGATGAGTCTGTCTGGAAGGGGTGGCTGAGATGAACTATCTTCTCAGGAATGCACCTGCAAATATGTGATTGCCCCATCTTTGCAGACCTAAGAATGACAGTCCAACCCATCATTATATCCTGGGGAAAAAAAAGAATATTTCCACTACATAGGCAACTAATAAGGATGGAATATGAACTTTCATGGGGAAAAAAAGGCAGCAGTTGGTCATGAAAAAGTAATCTTTTTTCTTTTTGGAGGGGGGAAGGCAGGGCTATTGGGTTTAAGTGATTTGCCCAAGGTCACACAGCTAGTAAGTGTTAAGTGTCTGAATCCGGATTTGAATTCGGGTCTTCCTAATTCCAGAACTGGTGCTCTATTCACTGTGCCACCTAGCTGCCCCTGGAAAGAGTAATCTGTTTCATTAGAAGATCTGGGTTTGTAAGCTAACCTTGGGTAGGACACTTCTTTCCAGACCTCAGTTTCCTTAAATGTAAAATGAAGGGGCTGAAAAGATGGTATCTGAGGTATAATATATAAAATGAGGGGGATGAAAAAGATGTTCTTGAGGATCTTCTGCAACTCTAACATCTTTTATTCTGAGCTCCCTTTCAAGACAACACACTGTATGATTTCTAGTTGTATAGCATTGCCAGGAAAATACTGATGCTAAAAGATGGGTGCTTATAAAAGCACAGCACAACTTTGCCAATGCAATCTAGCTCAATATCCTCTTCCTGTTCAGCTAGGTGGCACAGTGGATAGAGCATCCAAGGATGGGAATAAGGAAGACCTGAGTTCAAATCTGGCTCCAAACACTTACTAGCTATGTGACTCTGGGCAAGTCATTTAACTCTATTGGACTCCGTTTTTTATTTTCATCTGTAAAATGAGCTGGAGAAGGAAATGGCAAACTACTCCAGTATCTTTACCAAGAAAACCCTAATGGATCATGAAGAGTCAGACATGACTGAAAGGCCAGAACAACTACATTCAATCCCTGACTCAACTCAGTGTCTATTTAATATTAGCCCAATATATAAAAAGATAAACTAATTTAATAGGCTTTCCAGGTGACTACATGGTGTGATAGAACAATACGTGCTTTTGATTCATTTTGTTTTTGCAATATGGATGGATAAATTTGTCTCTTTTGAAAAATATATTTCACTGAGGAGAGTTATAGAGTCCTAGAGCTCAATACTATTAACATGTCATCTACACAAAAGAGCATTTTGTGAACCCCATCCATGGGTGGAAATCTTTCTTTTGTGGACACTGCATAACATTGAAAAACACCTTGAAAGAGCATTTCTCATGCTTCCCTTGGTGTTGATTCTCAGCACATAACTGAATAAAGCTATCATATCCATGAAGAAATCTGGCCTGATTTGTATATGTGTGTCAGAGACACTGTTTTGGCAGAAAACCTTTAAGACTACATTTTTTCCCACCAAATCAAGTGCCTTTGTAAAAAATCAACAAAACAATACACACAACAGTATTTTATATTCCATATATCTTCCAGTCAGTCATGTGACTATGAAGACATGATCAGTTGCAAAAAGTCTCTTGTGAAGACCTATTTGTTACCTTCTCGTGTTTTCATCAATGATAACCTTGATGTGTGTGAGGATAGACCATTCCTATAAAATTTTCTAGAAATGTAGAATAGTGCCTCTCTATCCCTAGGCACATAGGCTGTTAGGTACTGTCTTCATACGATTACAGAATGTCTCATGACATCTGACTGATGTCAATGTAAGCATTGATTAAGCACCTACTGTTTGCCAAGAGCTGCATTAAGTGCTAGGGATACAAAGACAGGCAGAAGACTTTTGCCTTGAGGAATACTTGGACTGGAGCAGAGAGAGACTTGAGATGGGGATGCCAGCCAGAAGGATGTCACAGAAGTCCAGGCATGATATGATGAGAACCTCCACCAGGCATATGTAAAGGCTAGCTGCTTTTATACAAAATAGAAGATCAAGAACCAAAAGGGAAAGAAAAATCCTTGTTCTCAAGGAACTCACAGTCTAATGGGGAGACAACCTTCAAACAACTATTAACAAACAAGATATAAATAGGATAAATGAGCGACAAAGAGCAGAAGGGAAGATGGTAGCATTAGGTGAGGATCAGGAAAGGCTTGTTACAGAAGGTGGAATTCTGGCTGGGACTTGAAGGAAGCCCAGGAGCCCAGGAGATGAGAGGAGGGAGAGAATTCTAGGCATGGAGGACAGCCAATGAAAATGCCCAGGTGATCCACGAAGATGGAGTGTCCTATGCAAAGAGAACTAGTGGTACTAGAATGAGTGAAGTGTAAGAAGATTGGAAAGGCAGTAGAGGGATGAGTTCTGAAGGATTTATAATGTCAAAAGAGAGGATTTTCTATTTGCCCCAGAGGTGATAGGGATCCAGTTGGAGTTTATTCAGGGACAGGGGAGAAGGGTCAGATTTGGACTGTAGGAAGATCAGTCTTACATCTGAGGAGAGATGGACTAGAGTAGAGAGACTTATGGCTTCCTAGAGGAGATGGCACTTGACATAGGATTTGAAGGTGGAGCTGGAGGTCAACAGGAAGAGAAGGAAGAACGTTCCAACTAGACAATAATTTCCACATCCCATAAATTCTATAAGGTTTTTGGAGAAATGATGACTCTGTATTGTCCTGTCTGGACTCCGTCGTGTTCTCATGCTGGACTTAGGATCCAAATCCCAACTCTAACTATGACTGGAGGGCAGCTAAATGGTGCCATAGTGCATAGAGTGCCAAGTCTATGTCCCTGGAGTCAGGGAGACTCGTCTTCATGAGTTCAAATCTAACCTTAGGCACTTCTTAGCTGTGTAACCCAGGGCAAGTCATTTAACTCTATTGGACTCAGTTTCTTCATCTGTCAAATGAGCTGGAAAAGGAAATGTCAAACCATTCCAGTATCTTTACCAAGAAAACCCCAAATGGGGTCACAAAGAGTCAGACAAGACTGAAAAAAATGACTGAACAACAACAATACCAAGGGAAAGAGCACTGATCTTGGAATCAAAGGGCCTGGATTCGAATCTTCTACATACTTCGAATCTAGATTCCAGTTTGCTACATACTTTTATAATCTAGCTCAAGTCATTTCCTTCTCTGGGCCTCAGTTTCATCCATAAAATGGGGATTTCTTGTAGCTCTAAATACTAAGCTTTCTTATGATCAATGAAGACAGAACATCTTACTGGGACACATGGTCTGCCTTGCTCTTGATCATCAAAGCCCTCATGCAAAGGGAAACCTATAAATATCTAAGCTTCCTGCAGTTGGGAGGGATTAACCACACAGCAGTTAAAGACAGGCCTAAAAATGTACAGCTCACGTGTGTGTGGAGGGGGGAGAGCAGAAGAAAAAACTTGGGTATGGCCAGCAAACTAAAGGAATCCCCAGTGATCTTGGTTCAAGCATGTTCATTGGCTATTATGAAATTATATGATACAATATTATGAAATGTTCTCACAAACACCAAGAATCCATTAATGAGATATTAATTAGGTTGTTAATGACCTGCATCCCCCACAATCTGAATAAGGAGACGCCATTAAAGAAAGGAAGCAGGTGGAAGGCTAAGCCACCATTTATTTTTTTGGCTCAGACCTGTGATTTCATTGGGAATGGGAATGCTTCTCCCAATAAAGATAAGGGCTCTGTGATTGAGAATTGGCCCAGACCCTGCAAGATTAAGTGACTTCCTGGGGTCACACAGACAGGATGTAGCAGAGGTGGGACCTGAACTCTGAACTTTCTGATGCCAAGACCTGTTCTCTACTCTCTACACCCAAAGGATGTAGGGGATGGATGCAGGTCACGACAATCTAATATCCCATAATGCGAATTATTGTTAATTATTATTATTCATAAAGTAGGATATTGTTATATTTATGAGAACATTTCATAATACCATCTCACAAAATTAATGATCCCTCATTTTCATGATGTGCATCTGGTGAAATATTTAATTTCTATAATTTCTTAAATCTCAAAGAAAACTAAAAAATCATTTAAGTCCAACTCTCTCATTTTAAGGAGGAGGAAACTGAGGCCCAGAGAAGCCTCAGGGCATGAACCCAAGTCTCCTGACTTCTAGTCCAAGGATCATTCTACTCCACTGTTCTGTCTCCCAATTCAGGAGCTAGGATTGAAAAGGCAGTGTATTCCATGGTACGAGAGGTGCACACCACTTTAATAAGAAGAACTAACAATAATAGCTAACATTTATATAGAGCTTTAAGTTTGACAAAGCATTTACACATTTTACCTCTTTAGATCATCACAACAAAGGTAGGTATGGTTATTATCTCCATTTTATTGATGAAGAAACTAAGGCTGGGAGAGGTTAGGTGACTTGGCTAGGGTCATATGGCTAAGAAATGTTTGAGATAGGATTCATCCTAGGATATTGTTGTCTCTACTCTCGGTATTCTATTCATTTTTCCAGTTAGCTGTCTTGTCTTGAGACAGACTCTGCCTTCAAAGAATTTATATTTCAGGTGGAGGATCAGGACATTAACCTATAACAAGAAAGGCATCCCCGAGTTGTTCTGACAAGAAATGCTAGAAGCTCAAAAGAAAAGGGCAAAAGAAGGTCTTAAAGTATGGATAGAGAAGATAAACTCTGAACTGCACCCCCAAAGGCAGATTAATAATAACCATATATTTATAGAGTAATTTTTGATAATGTGCAGCTGTTCCTCTGATCTACCCAAGTATTCTTGGTATCACTATCCTCATTTTGCAGATGGGGAAACTGAGGCTCAGTGAGGTGATGTCACTTGCCCAAAGCCACCCAAGTCTTCTGCCCTCCAATCCCAGGGCTCTTTACACCATGATGCCTTTCAGAATCTGAGAAGCCAGTAAGCAGGATGGAAAACATTAATGATTAGGGGATGTACTATGCCCAATTATTAGGTTCTTGGGACCATAGGAGAATATGCCCTGGCAGATACATTGATTCATTTAATAACTTTTTCTCCAATTTACTCTCTACCCATCCTTCAATGCCCAAGGACTTTCTCCCTGGTTTTTCATTCTTTTCCTTTGGGGTGGGGGGGAGAGAAGGCAATCAGGGGTAAGTGACTTACCCAGGGTCACACAGGTAGTAAGAGTCTGAGGTTGGATTTGACCTCAGATTCTCCTGACTCCAGGGCTGTTGTCCTATCCACTCTGCCTCCTCACTGCCCCTCTCCCCAGTTTTTCACATAACACTTGGTCTCTCTGTAGCATCTGCCAAGTCTTATTATGTGTTATGGTTATCTATGTTTATGTCTTACCCCTAGCCTTTCCATGGTTCTTTGCACATGGTCTACCCTTAGCAAATAGTGAATAAATGAATGAATTTGCACTTGAGGGTTTAACACAAACCAGATTTGATCCTATATTCAATAAGGTTTAAGAAACCCTCACCTGGGGCGGCTAGGTAGCACAGTGAATAGAGCACCAGCTCTGGAGTCAGGAGGACCTGAGTTCAAATCTAACCTCAGACACTTAATACAAAACTAGCCATGTGACCTTGGGCAAGTCACTTAACCCCAACTGCCTCCCAAAAAGCAAAAAAATTAAAAAAGAAACCCTCACCTAGAGGGAGTGCTATATAGTGGGAAAGACACTGGCTTTGGAATTTCAAACCCCACTTCTGACACTCATGACTTGTGAGATCTTAAGCAAATCACTTAACCTCTCTGGGCCTCAGTTTCCTCTTCTGGAAAATGGAAGGGTTGAATTAGATGAATTCTGATATTTCTTCCAGTTCTCACTTAATGATCCTAGGATTTACTTGTACATAAGGTTTACTCTACGTTTAAATGTTTCTAATGAATAAAAACTTGTGTTTAATTTTTAAGACTATCCCAAACACCTCCCTAGTCAAATGGCTCCACAGTCTTTGGGTAGATTAGGAAGCAAGGCATGGAGGTGGGGCTTGCTTAAGTATCTTTGTTGACTAGACTATAAAAATGTATTGTGGATGAGGATGCCACAAAGAAAGGTCCCAGGTTCTGCAAATTCTCCATATGACTCAGGACAAGTCATTTTCTCCTTTCTGTCAAGGACCTTACACCAAAAAAGGGATTAAACGTTTCTCAGATTGGATTGGAGTAGATAGAATGGAATTTCTATCTGTCTAATGAGGGGATGATATAATGGCTTGAATTTACATAGCATTTCAAGGTTTGCAAAGTGCTCGCCTCACGACAACCCTGGGAGGTTTTATAGGTGAGGAAACTGAGGCTGGCCTTGGTTAAGAGACTTGCCCAGGATCACTTAGCTAGTAAATGCCAAAGGCAGGATTTGAACTCAGGAAGATGAGTCTTCCTGGCTCCAGGTCCAGCACTCTGTGCACTATGGAGCCACCTAACTGATATCTATGTACAAATGAAAGATAATGCAATTCCATGATTCTATAAATGGTTTTTTTTTTATTTTTTGGAGGGTAATTGGGGTTAAGTGACTTGCCTAAAGTCACATGGCTAGTAAGTGTGTCAAGTGTCTGAGGTCAGATTTGAACTCAGGTCCTCCTGACTCCAGGGCCAATTCTCTATTTACTGCACCACCTAGCCTCCCCTGCTTCTATAAATCTTAAGAAGGATTTGTCCCTGGGGGTTAGGTGTAGGGTCACAAATGCTGGTAAGGAAACTTGGGTTCGAATCTCAGTTCTCTCATTTACTATGTGTGATAAAGGGAAAGTTAGTCATTTTCCCTCTCCGGGCCTCAGTTTCTCCACCTGTAAAGTGAATAGAGGAATAAGTTGGACCAGTCTCTAAAGTCCCTTCAGTTTTAATTATGGAACCCTGTGATCTAATAGGAAATTTTGGTTTTAATTTCTTGGTAACAGGATCCACTGCATGGACTTAAAGTATTAAGGGAAAATTTGAGTTTCAAAGGTCAGTTTTCAAAATAGTGTAGGGCAACTAGCTGTCTCAATGGACGGAGCACCAGATCTGGAGTCAGGAACCTGAGTTCAAATCCAGCCTCGGACACTTACTAGCTAGGTGACCTTGGACAAATCACTTAACCAGTGCTCTCCTCGGTTTAATATACTGAAAAATAGGGGAAATAAGAGTATCTACCTCCCAGGATGTCATGAGGATCAAATGAGATAATATTTGTAAAGCTTTTGGCACATAGAAGATGCTAAATAAATGCTTGCTTCCTTCCTTCCTCGTGTCCAGAGGAAGGACATCAGAAGGCCTGGGTTCTAGTGGTCCTCCCACTGGCTGCATAACCTGGGCAGAGCAGCATGGCACAGCAGGAAGAACAATGAACTTGGAGGACCGACCCTGACATTCTGGGACCTGAGCTCTACCCTAGGCCCTGCTGCTTCCTCCCTCTGAGTCTCCTCCTCTCTCGGCTTCTCAGCTTCCTCATCTATTAGATGGTGGTGGCTTTGATCACTTCTAGTCCTAGCATCCCATAGTCTATGCTGATGTTCTCTGTTCTAAACTCATTTCCACCTCAAACATTTTATGTTCAAAGTCCTTTCCACTGCCAGCATTCTCTAGATTAAGCTTCCTGCTCTGGAAGGAGGAAACTGTGACACTCTGTGTTCTAAGGTTCCTTCTACTTCTGACATTCTATGTTCTAAGGGTCCTCCCAGATCTGACATTCTTATGTTCTAACATCCAGTATTCTAAGGGCCTCCCAACGCTGACATTCTATGTTCTAAGGGTCCTCCCAGCTCTGACATTCTATGTTCTAAGAGCCCTCCCAGCTCTGACATTCTTATGTTCTAACATCCGGTATTCTAAGGGCCTCCAACTGACATTCTGTGTTCTAAGGGCCCTCCCACCTCTGACATTCTGTGTTCTAAATCCATTTCCACCTCGGCTACTTTACATTCAAAGTCCTTTCCACTGCCAACATTCTCTAGATTAAGCTTCTTTCTCTAGAAGGAGGAAGCTTTAACATTCTGTATTCTTAGGTCCCTCCCAGTTCTGACATTGTGTTCCAGACTTCCTCCCATCTCTGGACCTCAACCTTCCTCGCAATTCTGACATTCTGTATTCTAAGGTCCCTGACAGCCCTGATGTTTTGTGAACTATGAATTCCTTTCAAAAAGCTGGATAGTGTGGCTACACTCTCAGTAACTCTCCATACTCTAGAGTAGAATCAGGGGAAGAAATTATATTCTCCAGCTGTACGTGTGAAGATGGAACAGGTAACCTCCATGAGTCATGCTCTGAGGGAGAGGGAAATCCCCTCC
>NW_027185771.1:11441556-11444976 GCF_028583685.1 Petaurus breviceps papuanus
AGAAAGAAAGAAAGAAAGAAAGAAAGAAAGAAAGAAAGAAAGAAAGGAAGAAAGGAAGGAAGGAAGGAAGGAAGGAAGGAAGGAAGGAAGGAAGGAAGGAAGGAAGGAAGGAAGGAAGGAAGGAAGGAAGGGAGGAAGGAAGGAAGGAAGGAAAGAAAGAAAAGATAAAAAGAAAGAAAGAAAAGAAAAGAGCCATTTGGAGGAGGGGGAATCTGTCAAAAGTTTTTAGTGAACTGGTTTAAACCTTCCATTTAGACTTGATTTTCAAGGGAAAAAATCAAATTTAGTATAACTTTTTTTTTTGGAAGAGTGGGTTTGTAAAAAGTGACTAGCATAAAAACAAAAGACTTCAATAAAAATTTTTTAAATGTTGATTTAAAGGCTTATTGGAATGATTATTTTTTACAATTGCTGATTTCCCAGTTTTCTGGCAAGGAGCATGGGTTTTGCTTGGTAACCCCAACACAACACTTTCCACTTGTTCCTTCAGATCATTGGGCCAATAACCAGTCCCAAGAAAAGCACTTCCTTGCTACCCCAGGGCGCAGGCTCTGCTTCCAGCTGAGTCCCTGCAACCATCATTGACAGAAGCAGTCGTCTCTGCCACCAGTCACACAAACTGACATTCAGGTTAGCCCAAGAGCCCCAGCTATGGCAGCATCCCCTAGCTTTCTTGTTCAGTCATGTCCAACTTTTTGTGACCCCATTTGGAGTTTTATTGGCAGAGATATTGGAGTGGTTTACTATGTCCTTTTACAGAGGAGGAAACTGAGGCAAACAGAGTTACATGACCTGCCCAGGGTCACACATCTAATATCCGAGGTTAAATTTGAACTTGGATCCTGCTGATTCCAGGGTCGGTGTTCTATCTACTGCACCACCTATCTGCCCCTAGCTTTCAGTCTGGCACAAAGCCGTCATCCAGGGGAGATAAAACCTGGCAAATGCTTCAGCCCTTTCACTACCAGCGGTTCTGGCTATTGAGGACCCAGAAAGGATCATTTTCACCACCATATTCCTTAGCACCAACAAATCGTTCCACTGATCTTGCTTTTTATCCATGGAAATGGCATTAAAAGGGGCGGCCAGGTGGCTCAGCGAGTAAGAGCACCGGCTCCAGTGTTGGGACGACCTGGAGATCGAATCCCGGGCTCAGACACTCAGCACCACACCCAGAAATGACTGGCCGTGTAACCTTGAGCAAGTTACTTAACCCCGATTGCTTAAAAAAAAAATTGGAAATGGCATTAAAGAAGATGAGTTACTATCTACTCTGACAGTGCACCCCAGGGATCACTGGGCTTTTCCATCCAACTTGCAGTTGAAATGTCCCATTTGTATTGTTTCCCCTATTAAAATTCAAGTTCTAGGAGCAAAGATGCTGTCTGGAATTTCTGTTTGCATCCACAGAGCTCCACACAGCCCTTTGTGCTGTTAGTCGTTAAATAAATACTTATCAAATGCTTTTCCATTCATTCTTTTATTGGTACTTCTGAGAACCGCTTCCAACAGAAGGTAATTAGCTAGTTAACCTACAAACTTTTATCGCCTTGAAAGGTTTTGGTCCTCTGTCACATTGACTCTAAATAAATACAACTTGAAAAGAGAGAAGTCTAGAAGACACCAAAGAGTAGTTGGAAGAGCCTTGGCCAGAGGAGTCAGGAGATTTGTTTTCAGTGTAAGTATTTATATTTCAGAAATCATCAAAGTTTTCTACAAATCAATACTTGATTTATTGCTTTATTGATTGGCTAGACTTAAGAAAGTGATAGAAAAAATGTTAACAATGCAGATTAAACTTAAAAGTGTGTCATGCATTTTTTTTTTCTGGATAGTTAGTTAAACATCTACCAGCACACCACTACTGAGCTCCAAATCTTAACTCTACCACTAACACAGTGTGACCCTGGGTAAGTAACTTGAAGCAGCCAGATGATATAGTGGATGAAGCACTGGATCTAGAGTCAGGAAGACCTGAGTTCAAATCTGGCCTCAGACATTTATTAGTTGTGACACTTAACCCCTACCTCAGTTTCCTCATCAGCCATATTGGAGAATAACAACAGTGCCCATATCACAAGGTTGTTATAAGGTTCAAATGAGATCAGATACATGCATAAAAGGAGTTATTATTGTGTGTAATAGATGTTTACTTAATGCCTGGGCAGAGCTGAATTAAACCTCATTCTGCCATTAGTTGTGTGACCTTAACCAAGTCATTTCCCTTTGCTGCAAAAATGTAGAAAGGGGGAGGGTTGAACTAAACAGTCTCTAAGGTCCTTTCCTCATTCTCCTTAAGGTTAGTGCCTTCTCTCTGTTGAGTGTTTCCAATTTATCATGTATATAGCATATCTGTATACAGTTAATTGCATGGGGTGGCTAGGTGGCACAGCGAATAGAACACTATCCCTGGAGTCAGGAGGACTTAAGTTCAAATCTGGCCTCAGGCACTTAACAGTTACTAGCTGTGTGACCTTGGGCAAGTCACTCAACCCTAACTGCCCTGCCTCCCCGCAAAAAAAGAAAGGCTATATAGTTAATTGCATGTTATCTCCCCCTATAAGCTTGGGAGTTCCTGACAGGGATTGTCTCAAGCCTTTCTTTGTGTCGGTATCCCTAGCATTTAGCACAGTGCCTGGGAATGTGGTAGGCAACTATCATTATGAATACTATTCATCTTCATTATTAATATTATTATTAATTATTGAACAACTGACTTTATGATTCCCCAAGCCTCCTAGCAAAGGGAAAGAGGCGTGACCAAATGAACGCATGCTTCTTTACTCTACCCTTCCCCACACCCCCAAGTGAACTCAGGAGTAAAACCACTGCCTTCATTCCACTAGGTCAAAGTGAGTGCAAACAGGACACGGGAAGCAGGCCCTGCTGGCTCTCCTCCACAGTGGGGATCTGGCCAAGAAATGCACAGGTCTTCCAGCCCTGGCTAATGTCTCCTTCCCCACGGACAGCCTGCCAGAGTTTCTGCTCCTTCTCAGGTCACAGCCTTGTCATGGGAAAGCCTCAGGGAAGATCAAACTGCCTCTCCTGACAGATGGCTCCTTCCAAAGAACAGGTTGTGGGGAACTCAGCTCCTCTGCCCTGTCCCCTCTCACGATGTGACCCAAAGACAGAGTAGAGCTGAAAGGGACTACTAATCCAGCTCCAGTGTTCTCCACCCTGAGATCCTTTCATCTCTGACATTCTGTGTTCTAGAGTCTCTTCTACCTCTAATGTTCTCCACCCTGAGGTCCTTTCAGCTCTGACATTCTGTGTTCCAGAGTCTCTTCCAGCTCCAATGTTCTTCTCCCTGAGGTTCTTTCAGCTCAGATGTTCTATGTTCCAGAGTCTCTTCCAGCTCCAATGTTCTTCACCCTGAGGTCTTTTCAGCTCAGATGTTCTATGTTCCAGAGTCTCTTCCAG
>NW_027185771.1:11444986-11467137 GCF_028583685.1 Petaurus breviceps papuanus
TGAGGTCTTTTCAGCTCAGATGTTCTATGTTCCAGAGTCTCTTCCAGGTCTAATGTTCTCCACCCTGAAGTCCTTTCAGCTCTGACATTCTGTGTTCCAGAGTCTCTTCCAGCTCCAATGTTCCACCCTGAGGTCCTTTCAGCTCTGACATTCTGTGTTTCAGAGTCTCTTCTACCTCTAATGTTCTTCACCCTGAGGTTCCTTTCAGCTCTGACATTCTATGTTCTAGAGCAGGGGTGGGGAACCTGCAGCCTCAAGGCCACATGTAGCCCTTATTAAGGGGATTTGTTCTGTGAAGTTTAGATTCGGTCAAAAGGCCGCACTTGAGGCCATATGCTGCAGGTTTCACACTCCTGTTCTAGAGTGTCTTCCAGATCTACTGTTCTTTACTCTAAGGTCCCTTTCAGCTATGATGGTCTATGTTCTAGAGTCTCTTCTAGCTCTAATATTCTTTGCTCTAAGGCTCCTTCCAACTTTTCTGATCCCTGCCCTAGGATCCCTTCTAGCTTCTGACATTCTGTGTTCTAGGAGAGGATATACTTTCACTATCTTTGGTCCTCCTGCCTTCCCATTATCCCATGGTGCCACTCATCATCGCTACCATTTATTGGAATCAAATCCAGGCCCCTTCATCTACTAGTTATGTTACCCTGGGCAAGTTCTTTCATGGACTCTCTGGATAATAGGTTCTAGAATTCAAAAGGAAAATTAGAGGTTACTTAGTCAAAACTCTTCATTTCAGAGATAAGGAAGCTGAGAGCCAGAGCAGGGAGGGACAGCTCAGGGTCACACAGGTAGGAAGGAGCAAAACCAAGCTTTGGACTCAGGTCTTCTGAGACCACCAGAACATCAACTTTCTTAGCCTCAGTTTCACTACAACCCTAAAAGCAGATTCTCAAGTGCTATGACAAGCTGTCAGAGAAGGCATTTGGCCAGTGGGGTGGGGTAGGGGGGAGGGCAAGCAGTTAGATCCTTCAGTACCCTTCATCTCCCACTATCACCTACCAGGGGTGGGGAACATGTGACCTTCTAGGTCCTCAGGTACAGCCTTTTGACTGGGTTCAAGTTGTACAGAACAAATCCTTTTATTAAGGTGATTTGTCCTGTGAAATCTGGATTCAATCAAAGGACTACACTTGAGTACCTAGAGGGCCACATGTGGCCTCGAAGCTGCAAGTTCCCCACCCCTGCTTAGTCAATGAGATGGACAGAGGAAAGATCACGGAATCTGATACCCGAAATCCTGGGCTCAAATCCTTTTCTGTCACTTCCTACGTAGGTGATCTTCATCAGGCCATTTCCCACTCTCTGGACCTCAGTTTCCCCCATTGTAAAAATGAAAGGATTGGTTTATCTGATCCCTAAGGTCTCTTCCAGAACTTGTTCCTTTGACCACTCTGTTTGGATGGCTTCCTGCTCCTTCCTTTACCACAAGGCCAGCTGTCCCCCGAAGGATGGATGACTGTTGCTTCCATGAGAATGGTGCCTTGTGGTTCCCCTGGCCCCAATCTGGACTTGGTGTATTATTGCTCAACCCGCTCTGTGTTTTTCCTGTTCCTCTTTCCCTGCCAGGATGCCTGCTCTCTGTAACCCTCCTTAAGATAAATATGGCTCACCATATGTCTGAAGCCTCCGGCTGCCTGTGCAGCTGCCACTCTCGGCTTCCCTCCCTCATCCAGCCAAGGATCTGTGTTTCCAAGTCTCTGATCTTCTTCCCGCTCCAGGGCTGGTGCTAAATCAGCCTGGGAAGAAAACACTTCCTTTCACTTTTCTGCTTTGGGAAGATTCCACCCCCTGTCTCTAAAGATTGGGTCATAAAGGTCCAAACCCAACAAGACAAAGGCAATAATTGAGATAGTGATTTAAGAAACCCGAAAGCAGAGATACACACAAACATTTAAACAAAGATCAGAAGTAGAATTTCTTAGGGAAAGCATATGTCTATATACGTATGTATGTATGCATGTATATGTTTATCTATATATAAATATATCTGCCCTTAATTGTAGTCTTCTTGGGAGGGGGAAGGAAGGGGGGAAAAGAACAAAGTAAAAGATTCATGGCAGAGAGCAAAAGAAAACTAACAAGGAAGCAAAGAAAATATGGATAGCTCTCAACACAACACATAGTATTTGTTATATAGGCTTTCTTGAAATGAAAATTCTTGAAAATTGCTATAGATTTTGAATTCTCTCTCATGTTCTGCTGTGCATATGACATGCTTTTTTCCCTTTCTTATTTTGTATTTGTTTTAATATTTAAGTTTATAATATGCTTCTTTTTTTCTTATTTTATATTTAAGCTTCAGTTACTGCTTTAAAAGCAAAAAAAAAAAAGAATATTTTTTAAAACCCTTAAAGCAAATATTTTTTTAAAACCCTTGTACTCTAGAGGCAGGAACTTATTTGATTCCCACAAGAACCTCGTGAAATAGACAGGGTAGGTATGATTAACCCCATTTTACAGAAAGAGAAGATGAAGGCTCAGTAAAAACAGCACAGTTAGTAAGCAGCAGGTACAGAATTCGAATCCAGGTTTCCATGCTGCCTTTCCAACAGCCACATTACCCATGGGACTTTAGATCCCTTGCTTGGACAGGTGCTAGCACTCTGAGCCTTCTCTCCTCCCTCGGTGTTGCTGTTCTGCAGTTGGGTCAGTAGTGTCCAACTCTTCATGACCCCATTTGGAGTTTTCTTGGCAGAGATACCAGAGAGAGTTGCCATTTCCTTCTCCTGATCATTTCACAGATGAGGAAACTGAAGCAAACAGGGTTAAATGACTTGCCCAGGGTCATGCAGCTAGTTAAGTGTATGAGATCAGATTTGAACTCCAGCCTTCCTGACTCCAAGTCCTCTGTTCTATTCACTGAGCCACCTCTTCTACCTCTGCAGACTGATAATGCATCTACCTTCAAGGTTTATTGTGAAGACCAGAGGAGATATTTGTCAAGAACTCAATAGGGGCTAGAACACAATAGGTACTGTATAAATGCTTGTTTCCCTCCTTTGTGAATGGGCAAAAGAAGAATTATGTTTATAAAAGAGATGAGCAAAAAACAAAAAGCTATACATCAGGCAAATTTTTGTAAACTGAATCCAACTTTAAAAGTAATTTCATGAATGGCCAATGAGGGAATTAATGTTGCTTATCTATATATATTTGTTATACTTTTTTTTTCTTTTGGGGGGTGATAAGGCAGGAGGGAGAGAAAATAAGTTCTTGTTAATTGAAATAATAAATTTTAACTTTAAAAAAATAGTCTGAAGATAATTACTTTTGTGAAAGGAGCCTGGTAGCATGCTGTAATGAAAAAAACAGTTAACAAGATTCAAAGAGACTGAGGTTTTAGTCCTGGCTCTGCCTATTTTGGGGAAGTCACTTATCCTCTCTGAGCCTCAGTTTCCCCATCTGCACAATGGAGGAGTTGGGCTAGATGATTTACAAGGTCCTTCTAATGATGTATAGATTTCTAAGGTTTTCAATGTTTTAAATCAACTCCATTTCTGAGTACATCCCTTCTCATGCTCTACCCAGTAAGCCTTCCCTTTTGATAGAACAAAAAGGAAAGAGAAAAAATAGCTCAATAAAACTAACCAACAATGAATGAATTTTGACAGCATATTTAGCATTCTATTCCCCACCTTGGAGAAGGAAGAAGAGAAAGAGGAGAAGAAGGAAGAAGAGAAGGAGGATGGGAAGAAGAGGAAGAAGCAGAAGGAGCAAAAGAAGAAAAAGATGAAAATTACAGCAATGATGACATTTTCTCAACTCTTCTCTGGGCCAACTTTAGTCCTTATAATTGCAAAGCATTCAATTTCTTTTTTTGTTGTTGTTGTTATTTCCACTGCCAGAGTCGATATGAGTACTGCTTTCTTAGTTCTGTTTACTTAACTCGATCAGTTCATACAAATACTCCTGTGCTGCTCTGGATTCTTGATGTAGACATTGCTTAAGGAGTGATACAAGGTAGTGGAAAAAACATGGGGGAATATTAGTCAGGGGACCTGAACCAAACCTGCTTAGAGATGGCTAAGTTGTATGACCCTCAGGCAGATCATTTTCTCTCTCTGAGGTCAGATTCACCTATAAAATGAGGGAAATAACATTTTCACTATCTACTCCAGGCTTGTTTTGAGGAAACAATTTTATAAACAAAGCTAAGGGAGTGCCAGAGTCTCTGCCTAGAGAAAGCCAATGTTTTCAGTGTACACATTAACAGCTCAGAAACTGGCAACTAGTACAAATCAGGACTTGATTTATTGTTTTACTGATTGTCTAGACTTACAAAAGTGCTAATAATGCAGATGAAAAATACAAGTTTGTGTACATGTATTCTCCTACCCAAAGACTGGGCCTGGTTATTAATATTTACCAGCATGACCTTGTATTGTTCTGTAAATGTTGCTTGAACTCAGTAGGAATTCAGTAGAAGATTCAAGGAATAAAGTCATCACCTGGCGATGATGATGATGATGATGGTGATGATGGTGGTGGTGGTGTAATAAAAATAGCAATCATAATAATAACTGACATCTTATAACACTTTAGGGTTTGCAAAGTGCATTATACCCAATGTTAGTTGTTATTATTGAAACTAGTTTTTTACATATCAAATTAACTTCAAGTTCAGTATACATTATGAGGAGTATATGAAGAATTCAGAGAAACATGGGAAGATTTGCATGAAACAACACAAAGCGAAGAAAGCAGAGCCAAAACACCAATATATACAGTGAGTATGAAATGGATAAACTCAGCATTGAGAGGCAACAAAACTAGCCAATCATGACAGTCTTATTTGGAATTAAAGAACGGACAGGGGACAGAAAATCCAGAAGCAATACACTGAAAAGAGATACTGACATCTCACCTGTAGAGCTCTAGAGCAACAGTCTTCTGCCCTGGAAACAAGAATCCAGGCCAAAGGAGGGAGGTGAGGGAGGAGGGGAGGTGAAGTTTTGGCAAAATTCCTAGAATGGAGCAGGTGTCTGATGCCAAGGAGACGGAGACCATCCCCACTCACCTCTTGACTAAGAATCCAAGGTAGAAGAGAGAACTTGTCAGGATAAGGGCTTAATAATAACAAGAAAATAAATGGGAAAATGCTCCTAGTCTGTGAATTAGAATGATAGAATCACAGTACCAAAGTTAAAAGGCAACTCAGAAGGTATCTAATCTAAGTTACCTAAATGGCACATAGTAGGCACTTAATAAATGCTTGAGCAGCTAGGTGGTGCAATGGATTGAGCATTGGCCTTGGAATTAGATAAATTCCTATTCCTGAGTTCAGATCCAGCCTCAGACACTTACTAGCTGCGTGACCCTGGGTAAGTCACTTAACCTTGTTTGCCTCCATTTTCTAAACTGTAAAATGAACTGGAGAAGGAAATGGCAAACCAGTCCAGGTTCTCTACCAAGAAAACCCCAAAATGGGGTCAGGAAGAGTGGGACACGACTGAAACGACTAAACAACAATAAATTCTGACTTGGCCAATGAGAAGACTTGAATAGACCGCTAACTTCACTAACTGAATTAAGTACCCAATTATGAAATCATGAATCCTTTAACATATCCAACTACCTGCTCACATACATGTATCATGTCTTATCAACTAGACTGTAAGATCTTGAAGGGCAGAGGCCATATCTCATACTGCTTTACATTCTCCTCAACTCAGCACATAGTGGTTTGTTGATTGAACAACAGAACCACAGAGCCTTTCTCTGTGACTCACAGAACAACATTCTCTGTGACTGTCCTGGAGAACACAGGAAGTTTAGATACTGGGGTACTAAAACATGCTGGTTTATGGGGAAGAGCCCAATGGGGGTGGGGGGAACATTGGTCTCGTGGTCTGGAAAGGCAGCAAAGGGGCCAGTACCCAAGTTTAAGCACTTTCTTCTGAAAGGCAGGGATCTGGTGCCTTTCTCTGTACATGGACTGAAGCTTAATTGCTGCTTTTTCAGTGTTTGGCTATCTTATTCTCTAAATTCCAGTCGTCTGAATAATAGTAGCTAGCATTTATGTAGCGCCTCAGTTTGCAAAAGCATTCCACAAACATTATCTCATTCTATCCTCACAACAGACCTGGGAGGTAGACAGTCATCCTCATTTCACACATGGGTAAACTGAGGCACAAAGAGGCTAAGCTATTTATCTGAGCTCAGGTTCACACAACTAATAAAAGTTTGAGGACAGGTTTAAATGCAGCTCTTCCTAACTCCAGGTCTATTACTCTATTCACTGTGCCACCTAGTTGTCTGCATAAGAAGGGAAAGTTCAGGCAAAGTATGATTCCCAAAGAGGCTTCATTTTCTCCTACCTCGCTGGTGCTGGCTCGGGAGGGTTGGTGGGGGAAGGCACCATGGTATCATAGTAAGAGCCTGGAGCAGATAGGTGGTGCAGTGGTTATCGTGCTCTGCTTGGAATCAGGATGACTCACCTTCCTGAGTTCAAATCTGGCCTCAGATACTTGCTAGCTGTGTGACCCTGGGTAAGTCACTCCGCCCTATGAAATGGCAAACCACTACAGTATCTTTGCCAAGAAAACCCCAAATGGGGTCACAAAGAGTCAGACACGACTGAAAATTAAGCTGAAAAAGAGCACTAAGTGTAAAGTCGAGAGATCTGGGTTTAAGTCGCCACTCTGCCACTAATTCTGTGACATTTCCCCTCCAGTCAGTTAACTTCTCTGTACCTCAATTTCCTCTTCTATAAAGTGGGGACAATAATATTTCTCTTACTTCCATTACAACAATTTATAAGAGTTACTGGGAGAACTAAATCAATTAATGAGTATGCTTTGTCATCTTAAAAGAGCTACATTTCAACTACTACCATCATCTTGGATATTTGTGTACAACTTTCGCTTTCCAGTTTACAAAGCATTTTGTCTTATCTCTTTTAATCCAGACATTGAGGCTGTCAGGGAGGGAGGACAGGGGTCACGATCCTGTCTTTCGAAGTTTACAAGTGAGAAGCCTGAGACTCAGAGAGACACCCAAGTTCACCCAGCCAGTGAGAGGTTCCCTTTGGAAAATTGTAATCACGCATTAAGTCCTTTCTGGTTCTGACTCAGCTCCCATCCTGGCTTCCTTCACATTCCAGCTAAAATCCCACCTTCTACAGAAAGCTTCTCCCAATCCCCCTGCGTTTTAGGGCTGATCATCTTCCAGTGATATCTTGTTTGTACATTACTGCTTGCATATCCTCTCCTCATCAGCCCGGAAGTTCCTTGAGAACCAAGACTGGCTTTTACCTTTCTTTGTGTCTTCGGCACTTAGCATAGTAGGTCGTCAATAAATGTTTGTGGGCTGACTGGTTTCAGTCTTTGAACATATCTAAAAACAACATAAATAATTAGGTGATGAGAACACAATTAATGTTATTATTATCCTTAGAGAATATAGTGAAGCAGTGATTCACAACAATGATCCAAGGAGTTTGCACAAAAAAATTCTTTAACAGAGCCTTGAGCAGTAAGTAAAGAAGAGTAAGAATTTTCTATGTGGATGAAATCCCTAGCTCTTAAATGAGTTCACATTTACAGAGCAATAAAGCTTTATCTCCCTTAGAGTTTATGCATGAACTTGCATAGATGTCCTGAAAGGAAGGAAGTGAATGGGGTTGGTTCTGCCTTTGTTGATCCATTTTTTCCTCCTAATGCCATCTCCCAGGTATCTTAGATGAAAGGGATGACAGAATCCCTGGCTAAGATTTCTCTGTTTGGAGAGCCCAATGAGGGGCTCAAGAGATCTAAACATGGCATGAGACTTTGCTGCCATCTGGTGGTCTGGAGAAATATGACACTTCGGCTCCGCAAAAGAAACCTGCCGTGAGTTCTTCTGCTAGGCAAAGATGCCCATCAAATGTTAGCCAACTCCTTGGGTTCATGTTGAATGTTATCCAATTGTTGAATATTAGCTACAAAAAAGCCAACAATAAAATCTTCTTTCAGGCATAAAACCTTTAAATTAAGGCATACAGCCCAGTTCTAGTCCCAATTCTAACACAAACTACAGTGGAACCATGACCAAGTACATTCCCTTCGCTGGCCATTGGTTTCTTCCCCTAGAAACTGATGAGGTTGAATTAGAGGATCTCTAAACCCCCTTCTATGGGGCAGTTAGGTGATTGTAGATAGAGCACTGGGCCCAGAGTCAGGAAGATCTGAATTCAAATTCAGCTTCATATACTAGCTGTATGACCCTGGGCAAGTCAATTTAACCCTGTTCGCCTCGGTTTCCTCATCTGTAAAATGAACCAGAGAAGAAAATGGCAAACTACTCCAGTATCTTTGCCAAGAAAACTCCAACTGGGGTCACAAAGGATCAGACATGATTGGACAACAACAATAAATACCAGAAGAATGAGGCAATGTGAGGGAGGCAGGAAGTAGTGTCCTGGACATGGGTTGCATTTAGAATGATGTGGATGGATAAGTGGGTTTTAAGACACAGGACCTTAGGGGCGGCCAGGTAGCACAGCGAGTAAGAGTACGGCTCCAGCGTTGGGACGACCTGGAGATCGAATTCCGGGCTCAGCCGCGCTCAGCACCACACCCAGAAATAACTGGCCGTGTAACCTTGAGCAAGTTACTTAACCCTGATTGCTTAAAAAAAAAAAAAAGACACAGGACCTTAGACTCAGAACTAGAAGGGGCCTTAGCAACCATCTATGTACTCCAAGATAAGGAAGCCCAGAGAATAAATGACTTTACCAAGGTCACACAGATAAGAAGTACAATTTGAACACAGATTGTCTGACTAAATATACTGTTTCTTATGTTTTAGCCATACTCATTATAGTAAGGGTAATTTTTTCATCTTCTTAGTGTTGCTCGTTTTCTTACATCATAAGGCACATCTGTTGTTGTTTTAGGAGGGTTAGGGTGAGAGAAGAATAAAGGCTGTCATTCATGCTGCCAATCTTGTCTTCATCATTCACTCTGACATCTTGTCTCCCTCTCCTCGTTGTTTCTTTTTTTGACATGGTTATTAGATTGGTCGATCATGGGAATGATACAGATATAGTTCACTCAAATTTTAACAAAGCATTTGACATGGCCTCTTGTGATGTTCATGTGCTGTTTGTTTGTACATCGTTCTTTGCATGTTGTCTTCCCCATTAAATTATGAGCTTCTTGAGAGCTGGGACTGTCTTTACCTTTCTTTGTATTCCCAGCATTTCGAACAGTACCTGGCACAAAGTAGGTGTTTGTCAATGTTTATTGACTGACTGACTACATAATATAGTTAAGTGTATTAAAAAATGTTGGAACGTATAGACCCAAAAAGTTATCATTAATGGTTCCGTGTAAACTTGGTCTCCAGTGAGTGCCCCATGAACTGGTGCCTGCTGCTATATTGTTAAATTTTTTTCAGTGACATGGATATGTCTATTAAATGTACAAATAACCCAAAGCTGGGAGGGTTAGCTAACATGTTGAATAACCAAGTCAGGATCTAAAAATATCTCAACAAGTTAAAACATTGGGTTGAATCAAAGAAGAAAAAATTAAACAGAAATAATGCAAATGTACAGTTCTGCATAGCAAGCATCTGAGACAAGATCTACTACCCTATTCACTACACCAATGAAACAAACTACTTACAACTTCAGTCTTGGGACAATTTTTATAAGTGAAAAAGGTGGAAAATAAAATGTTGTGACTTACACCTCAATAAATCAGTTCCAAAGAACTGACTGTCCTCCTTTTCTGAGGCTTGTTTTAGTACTGCACTGGGAAGCACCCTGGGAAAGAAATCTTCCCTGGCCATTGATCTTGTCCCAAACTTGTATGTGGGTTTCCTAATTTTCTTTCTATTCTAGATGGGTATTTGTAACTTCTTCCCCCTGCCTCCCACCTTTTGGCAATCATCATCCCCAAATATTTGTAACTCCCAGAAACAAAACTCTCCTCTTCCAAGCTCTTGCTAAATAGGTAGTAAGTCCTTTGGTTCTGAGCTGATTTTAAATGTTAAGAAAATTGTAAATAACAGAGCCAAAGCCCAGAAGTTTTGTGTTACAATAATTTCAGTCTTTTAGATTACAATGTCAGGGATAATTGGGTTGCACAGTGGTTAGAGATCCAGCCCTGTAGTCATGGAGGACCTGAGTTCAAATCTGACCTCAAACACTTACTAGTTATATTACCCTGGGCAAGTCTTTTAACACTAATTGCCAAAAAAAATTTTTTACAGTTCCATCCTTAAGAAATCAGCAATTGTTGAGGTGGGAGGAAGGGGAAGTCCTGAAGTTTTCTTCCAGTCTCAGAGCTCAGGTCTTCCTGACTCTGGTGCTTTATCCATTATACCAAACTGCTTCTAGAAGGTTTTAAATATGAGTCACTTGCAATTTTGAGTTAATGGGAGAAAATTCACTAAACTGTGAATACCCTTTGACCCAATGTCATAAAAGGAAGAAAAATATTAACTAAGCACCTACTATGTGCTAAATGCTTTACAAATATTCTCTCCTTTGATCCTCACAACAACTCTAGGAGATAGGTGCTATTATTATCCCCATTTTACAGATGAAGAAACTGAGACAAACAGAAGCTAAGTGACTTGCCCAGAATTATAGAGCCGGTGAAGTCAAATTGGAACTCCGGTCTTCCTGAATCCCATCCCAACACTCTATCTACTGTATACACACCCCATCTGCCATAAGTGTGGGGTGCAAATACTCCCATACAGGATCAGGATTATAGGATCATAGGTAAAGAGCTGGTTGGAATCTTTGTCAACTGAGAGTGTGTGTGTGAAAGCATTGTAGATGGTCTAGGTCAGAGTGCCCTCTAGTGGCACTCAAAATGAATAATATGTAAAACTTCAGGATTATCCTCATTCAGCCAGGAAGGCTCTTTCTCTGCCTCTCTTTTCCTCCCTACTTACTACTTTCTCATTTCTGAAACTATAATCTTAAAAAGTGGAATTGTTGCAACTTAAAAATAAGAATGCAACAAGAAGAAAATCTGGAAAAGTGAATTCGGTTCCCCCAGTCTTTGTCATTTGGGTATATAGAATGTTAGATCAGAAAAGAGCCTTATTTTCCTTTAGTAAGACTCTTCGTCCTCTCCCTGTGGAGTATGTCCAGTTGCTATCCTGGTTCCAAATAAACACATACAAGCTGGGGGGGGGGGCATACTTGCAGGTTGTGATCATGGAAAATCCCCTTATTGGCTGCTGAGCTGAAACTCAAGTGGGTATACAAAATGGATGACTTGTCTGCCCCTCCACTTCTCTCTTTTCTACTATCTTCTAAGCATAAGGACTGTTCTGACCTGCATTCAGAGTCTGGTAGGGTAAAGGTGGAAGCCTTATCTTCTGCCTGGCTCTATGTGGCCATGAACACATGTCCTGCCTAGGTAAACCTATGCCTGGAATAGGGCCACCTCTATTTTCTGTTGCATTTCCATAAGAAGGTAACTTGGTGAGTTTTGAAAGTCTGGAAGTCTGCAGCTACAGCAGCAGCATCCCCACTAACTGGTGTTAGCAGTGACATTCACCCAAACATCAGTAACTGACAGCAGGAGAAGCCTCTGAATTGGAGAAAATAACTACCAAAAAGAAATGACTGATCTGATTCGTCTGCTAAACTGGCAAGTTTTCACCAGTGGAGTGCAAGAGAGATTCAAAAAAGGCTTACTAGCATCCTTGCAAACTGTTCTATGCCCCAATAAGGCTTAAATATTACCCTGCCAGCTGATTATATTAACAGTTAGTTACAAAGTCATTACTGAATTCCATTCTAATCATTCTGTTGCTATATGCTTTGATTCTTTTTATGGTTATCATTACTTTCTTTGCAGTAATAAATGACCTGTCCTCAGCCCAGTTGATACTACACATGGATTCTTCCCCAGAAATAAAGGGCAACTCACCTCATAAGGGTGTCTTCCCTCTCCTGCAGTTCAGCTGTGTCTCTCCTCCCACTCTTGCCACTAGCCCCTTCTCTCCTGGAATTAATCCCCTTCTTTCCAGCCTCTCCTATGGCAGAAAGAGTCATCACTTCAGAGTAAGAGGTCTGGGTTCTAGCTCCGACTCTGCCACTAACTTTCTGCCTTATCTTTGGTCCATCTCTGCTCCGCTCTATACCTCAAATATAGCATGGGAGAGCAGAACAATCCCAGACAGTGGCATCAGGTCAAAATTCAGGTCCCAAATGGAATTGTCTATCTAATTACCATGGGGCATTCACATCAACCTTCTGTCCAGTTTTCTCATCCAAAAAATGGAGAGAATGATATTCGTGGTTCCTTAAAATAATTTAGAAATATGAGCTGTTATAATTCAGTTTAGCTGTTAAGTAGTTTAAAATTATTAATTACATTTTAAATAAATGTTTGTTGAATGACTGACTGACTAACTGATTTTGATTGATTGGGAAAGATCTTTTGGGAAAGACTGTGCATTAAAGTATTTTAGCAGAACTGGACTGTGTTCATCAAAACAGAATGTCAGAGAATATGTGAATTAACACCCCACACCAACACTACCATTTTACATACAGATGAGGAAATGAAGGGGTTAAATTTGTCTGGAGTCATACACCAAATATGTAATAGAATCAGTAGAAACCAAGTCTTCCCTATCCATCTTCTCTCTATGTCATCATCTACAGCAAAATTTAACCCAGATTCCAGTACTTATTTTGGATGGGGATCTTTTGGCTATGGTTGAGTGCATACTGTGGTAACAGGACCTTGCACATGCCCAGTTCACTTAACATGGAACCCTTGTGGAAGATGCCAGGGACTTGCTGCTGGAAGAAAACATTTTGTATTCACCTACTATAGGGAGCAACCTCTTTCCATTGGCTAAACTATCTTCATATTTAAAACTACCTTACTGGACAGTCTGTTTATCTCTCTCTACCTCTGTTTATCTGTCTCAGACTCTGCGTGTGTGTGTGTGTGTGTGTGTGTGTGTCTCTGTGTCTGTGCGTGTCTCTCTCTCTGTCCCTGTCTCTGTCTCTGTGTCTCTCTGTCTGCCTCTGTCTCTGTCCCTGTCTCTGTCTCTCTGTCTCTGTCTCTCTCTCCTCTCTCTCTCTCTGTCTCTCTCTCTCTGTCTCTCTGTCTATGTCCCTCTGTCTCTCTGTCTCTATCTCTCTCTGTCTCTGTCTCTCTGTCTCTCTCTTCTCTCTGTCTCTCTGTCTCTCTCTGTGTCTCTCTGTCTCTCTCTGTGTCTCTCTGTCTCTCTCTCTCTCTCTCTCTCTCTCTCTCTCTCTCTCTCTCTCTCTCTCTCTCTCTCTCTCTTTCCTCCCCACCTTACAGTCAAGAATAGGTTTTGGATTTTTATCTATCTTCTCTATTTTTCTTCAGTTCTAGGTGCCAACAGTAGAGTTTCCAGACTCAAGAGCTCAGGCTGGGATTCCAAGTCAGATGTTGTTGCCAGCCAAGACAAGGAGCTCTGAGAAACCAGGGTACTGTGATTCAAGTCCAAATGGACTTTGGCCTTAGAACCTGGTGGAACTCTGCTATAAAGTAACTGAGTTAAGCTGTGAAATTAATCCTCTTCCCCTCCCTAGAGACTGAATATAGGGGAGGATTACCTCCCCAGGTGGTGGAGCAAATGTTTACATATTTATTCTTGATATACCTTTGAAACAAATCTTTTGTACAGCTAATCTGACTGCTAAGTGATAACGTGGAACTTCAGTGCTGGGAACCCCCTAAAATTTATAGAGTACAATCAGTGGAGGCTTAAGTCAATGGCAGATACTAGATGTCCCCTGACCCTGCTAAGGGCAGCAGAAAATCCTAGGAGGTAATACATAGAAAGGTAATACAATACAATACAAATACAATAGAAAGGTAATACATCTGGCCTTCAGGAAGGGTAGTCCTTGGATACTCAACACACAGAAGGTTTGTACATGAATTAGATGAGATGGAAGGTTAGTGAAAGGTTCCCATCCTTCTTGGGAGTCAGATTGTAACATTTAAAAAGTTCAGAAGACATGATTTCTGGATGATTAGTGATTTTATTAAGAATGCTAACATCTTAATAAATGAAGTCAGTAGCACTCTCAAATACCAAAGACCCTCATGATGGGCTGGGCTCATGGCTTATATATAATGCCCTTGGAAAGGTGGATGGTCCATAGGGTAGCAATCAACTCTGATTGATTAACAATTAATGAGAGAAAGAATGTTAAAATGAGAAGTGGGCTCACTCCAATAAGGGCCTGACAGAGTGACATCAGGTCACTCTTGGACAAAGAGACTTATCTTTACACCCAGACCACCCCCAGTTTTGGGCAATCCAATCAAAGAATTTATCCCCACCAAACCTGAGTAGAACACAACTGGCTTCCCTACCTAAGATTAAACTCCCTGTAAGATTAGGCAGGGCCTAACCAAGATTGAAGAGAGTTAATTCAATCTCATTATCAGTAATGTCCTTCAAGAGACTGAACCTGGAAAGGAGGGCTATAGAGTGGATCCTCCCAATTCAGTGGTTATCAATAATCATTTCTCTCAGATGTCTCCCATCCTTACACCCCCTTTTGAAAATCTAAAAACATCCTTTTAAGGATACACAGGATCACAGAGCCAAAAGCCACCATAAAGATCATTTCGTCCAGCCCTCTCATTTTATAGATTGAAAGCCAAACCCAGTTGGGAGACATGATTTGCCCAAGATCACAAGGTTGTTAAGCAGCAGGCTTTGAACTGAGATCCTCTGATTCTTTCCATTACACTTGTCTCATCTTAACTAAGGTCCCTCAGCCAAAATAAATGAGCTTGTACTTTCATATTGACTCACCACACTAACACACAACCATCATTGTGTCCCAGAGAACAATAGATTTCCTTAAAAGGATCCAGGGGTGGTCTAGAGGAGGAGTTTGGGGAAGGTCTTCAGGAGGAGTTAATGAGATCAGCGAGTGATTAAGGGTGGGAGGTAGCTGGAGACCACAAACTATGGTGGGCTAGGCCAGTTCAAAGGTGTATTGATATTTCGATAGGCTCAAGGGTGGGAAGTAGATGAACAATGGAGGGCTAGGCTAGTAACTAGGCTAGTAGTTAGCAGTTAGTAACTAGGCTAGAGGTCTGGGCCCAGCCACAATGTAAGGCTCATTGCCTCATGCAAATGCCTCATGAAATGAGACAATTTAATCAAAAGTCCAAGGGAGGTTCCCAGAGCCTGTACCTCAAGGACTCAAGGAGAGCTTGAGGGGGCTCCCAGAGCCCACACCTCATCACTGAGAGGTTATCTAGTCCAACCCGCTTATTTTATGGAAGAGAAACTGAGGCCTCCAATACTAAAGTGACAACTCCAGGTCAGAGAAGAAGAAAATAGCTATGCAAGGATTAGAAACCTGGGAATATGGCTCTAAATCCAGCATTCTTTCCTCAGTAGCACTCTGGTGGGTTAGGAAAGGAGAGGAAAAAAACAAGATTGCACTTGGACAGATCCTCTGAAATCAGGATGAAGGAAAGAAGATTCCCAGAAGACAACTAGGTGGCACATTGGGTAGAGAACTGGACTTGGAATCAGACCAGCATTCCAATACTATCCATGGGTTTTCTTGGCAAAGATGCAGGAGTGGTTTGCCATTTCCTTCTCCAGTAGATTAAGGCAAACGGAGGTGAAGTGATGTCCCAGAGTCACACAGCTAGTGAGTATCTGAAGCTGGTTTTAAACTCGGATCCTCCTGACTCAAGACCAATCCCTCTATCCACTGGGCCACCTCGCTGCCCCTGAGTCAGAAATACATGAGGTCAAATCTTTCCTCAGACATTTACTAGCTTGGGCAAGTCAATTCAACCTTTCCCAGCTTCAGGTTCCTGAACTATGAATGAATGGTGGGGCTCATTGGCCTCTAAAGTCCCTTACAGATCTATAACCATGATGCTCTAGTTGGAAATACAGAAAGGTGCTAAGCAGCCATCTATGCCAAGGCATACTGTTTACATAGTTTTTATAGTAGAGGCCCTGATCCACTATCATTTTTCTGACAAGTGGGCATCTAGCCTCTATCTCACTGAGAGGGAACCCACTCCCCCCCCACTTTGGAATAGCACTTATTGTTAGGAAGTTTTTAGGTCAAACCCAAATGTGACTTCTACCCCCTGGACCTGGTTTTACCCCCTAAGGGTTGTGGTTTGTTTTTTTAACCCTGTAAAAAGAGGTTCTCATTTGGTAATTTGTGAATCCTTTGCAAGTTTTGACAATAGTCCAAAAGATTTGTACTAAAAATTCTTCTTCACTGGTACCTTAGTAAATAATTACTCAATGATGTTACAAATATGTTTCTCCCTCAGTGACAAGAAGCACATGTGTATGTAAAGTATCATAGGCTTGTTTTTGCATGGATTTGAAACCACCATGAACATTCACATAATGATTTTGGTGTTCTTGCAGTGATAACATCAAACTCTGCATCTGACCAAACACAACATGTTCTTGGAGTTTCTCAACCTGTCATCAAATTGTTTCCATACTCTCATAATGGTTCTACATTCAAGCTCAAACCAGCTCCCAATAAATGGTCACACATATAACACATAACTTCTTTTGAATTCTGTTCCATTGTTGTTCAATTGTTTTCAGTGGTGTCTGACTCTGCAACCTCCTTTGGGGTTTTCTTGACAGAGATAATGGAATGGTTTGTCATTTCCTTCCACAGCTCATTTGACAGATGAGGAAACTGAGACAAACAGGGTCACCTAGCCAGTCAAGTACCTGAGGACAGATTTAAACTCAGGAAGAGGAGTCTTCCTGACTCCAGACCAATCCCTCTATCCACTGTACCATCTAGCTGCCCTTTAATTATGTGTACTGTACCAGAATAACTAACCCCCTCACTCTCCTCTCTTACCCTGTAATCATACCTCATTAACTGTAATCATACCTCATTCATATATATATATATATATATACATATATACACATACATATGTACACACACATATATACATACATATGAAAATGTTATCAGTATTCTTAAAACTGTCATCCTTACTAAGATAGTTTGAAAGAAAGGTTGGGGCTGAGTTGCATATGATGGGATGATTCTAAAAAACAAAAATTGGGTAGGAAAAGGCAAAAGGGCACAATTCTAGTATAAAAATGGGGTGTGAAAGGAGGAACTAATACAGAGGAAGCAGGTGCAGGTGGAGGGCTGGTAATATTGGAACCTTATTCTCCTCTGGGTTGAAAAGGAAAAAATATGTATATCTAGAAGGGTGTAGAAATCTTCTAAACATGTAGAGAGGTGAGAAAACTGGGGGACAGGGTGGAGGAAGGAGTTTTAGAGGAGTTTTTACATTGGGATTAGAAGAGTGGAAGGAATGGGTCTGGGGAGGTGGGATGGGGAGTGGGAGGATGGGGAGATAAGGTAAGGTAACAGGGATAGCATAAATAAAAGAGCCTAAGGGGTGGTTAGGTGGCGCAGTGGATAGAGCACCAACCCTGGAGTCAGAAGGACCTGAGTTCAAATCCAGCTTCAGACACTTAACACTTACTAATGCTGTGACCTTGGGCAAGTCACTTAACTCCAATTGCCCTGCCTTCCTCCCTCCCCAAAGCAAAGAAAAAGAAAGAGGCTAAGAAAATAGTGAGTAGAAATAAGAGGGAAAGGGGCAGCTAGGTGGCACAGTGAATAGAGCACCGGCCCTGGAATCAGGAGGACCTGAGTTCAAATCCGGCCTCAGACACAACACAAAACTAGCCTCGTGACCTTGGGCAAATCACTTAACTACAACTGCCCTCCAAAAAGAAAAAAAAAAAGGAAATGGGGCGGCCAGGTGGCACAGTGAGTAAGAGCGCCTGCTCTAAAGTCGGGAGACCTGAGATCAGTTCTGGCCTCAGATATTCAACACCCACACAAAAATAACTGGCCCTGTAACCTTGGGCAAGTTACTTAACCCCAATCGCTTTAAAAAAAAAAAAAAGAACCACTTTGAGTGGCTAAGTCATTTTGACTATTATACTCAAATTAAAAATAAAGGACATATGAAGAAAAAAGTTGTCTTCATCCAGAGAAAGAACTAATAACTAGAAGTATGTATAGAAGAATTTTACATCTATATACCTATTTGTGCCTAATGGTAGTCATCTCTAGGGCAGGGTGGGGGTGGGGGAAGGAGGAAAGAATTTTAAAAGGGGGGAAAAAAGAAATTTACATGAAAACCTAATTATATCTTTAAAAGGAATAGCAAGTTGCACTTAATAGATTTGCAGTTTCATATGTAATTTTTTTATTATATTATGTTGTGGGAAAATTTTAGTTTAATTTTTAAAATAAACTAAAAAAACCTGTATAATCATGTGATCAAAATGTCACAAATGTTTGAGTTCCCAAAGCACAAATTGGTTGAAAATCACCACGGCTGAGTACATGCCTTACAAATTATCTTGAAACCATCATGGATGAACCATCCCAAAGATTCTCCAGAAACAAACACTATATTAAGACTTTTCTGATTGAAATTTAGCCTCTGCTTATGTTATTAATCTTCTACCTGGTAGATTTTCAAATGAATTGGTTAGAAACAATGGTCAGTCATCCAGTAACGTTTCAGTGAGAATGTAAACTAGTATGCCAGAGGTAGAAGAGAAAAAAGCCACCTCTGAAAAGATTCTTCCCTTACAAAGGTTAATTTATATACAAACATTTTTAAAAGATGAATCAATATATGCAATTGAACTTTAAGTTCATTTATCACTTAATATAAAACTTGTCATTAGCCAGTAGAAAAGTAAATATCATATATTGTAACTACCTATTCATTCTTGTTGCTTGGTTAGGTAACTAAAAATTTCAAAATGAATTTCTGTCTCTCAGCAAGAAAGTTCATAAAATTCTCCTAACATTTTCTACCATATATTTCTGTGAGTGAGCATTTTCATTTTAATCTTGGTTTAGATTAAAACAGAAAATAAACTGAATGCAGAACGAAATTTAAGGCCTTGTTTGGTGGTTAGCCAAATATTGTAAACTTTTGTTCAAATAAAAAAATTTAACATCAAAATTAAGTTTATATAGGATCATTAAGTTGCGATAAACATTTTTCAAGCTGTAACCTATTTCCCTTTAAATGCTATTCATATCCAACAAAATTTGTAAAATAAAGAAAATTTATATGAAATTTTGTAGAAATAGTAAGTTAATTATTCCTTTTAATTCTTAGGGAATGTCCCACTTAAAATATTTGTAATTATTTTATAATGTTTTATTTTATATTTAGTTTTCATAATTATAAGCAGAGTACAATTATGGTTTATAATTATATGATGTAAAATCTAACTTGGAGGGTATTTTTGGGCAAAATTTATCATCTTAGTTATTGTAAGCATTTTAATAAATTGGAAAGAATATTATGAGTAGAACACTAAATTACCCTGGGGGTTCACAATACATATTTTTGTTTGAAAGGTATTCTTGGAGTAAAAAACTTTGGGAACCATTGTCTTAAAGCATGTACTCTGACTCCAAGAGAATTAATATAACCCCTGCCCTGGCTTATTAATAGGTAAGAGGCCAGAATATGTATTCATCTCCGTTGAGCCAGAGTACATGGCCCATGAACTCACCTTTATCACAAAAAAACATACAAAATATATCCTGAGGACTTTGAAGGGAGAGATACAAAGGGGAAAAAAATAACCTCATGTAAAAAGTGATACTTGATCTTGACAGAAACTAGGAGTTCTAAGAAGTGAAGGTGAAGAGAGTTTATTCCAAGCATCAGGGATGGCCTGTGCAAAGGCATGGGGGTGGGAAATGGAACGTCTAGGTTAGGAAACAGGTCTTACTGTAATTCCTTAGTTCAGAAATTTTTCCAACTAGCTGAAGGAGTGTGTTCCAGACATGGGAAACATCCAGTACAAAAGCATGGGACTGGGTTTAATTCTTGTTCATGTCTTTACACAATTTCTCCATGGAAGATACATGCAACACAGCAAGGACCATTCCTTGCTTCTTCCACCATTCTGTGGATACTCATACATTCCTTATTTGAACAGTCTGTTACCTGTCCCTGGCACATGACAAGCTGTAGCTTATCAGAAGATAAAAGTATATCCAAAAGGATGGATATAGCCCTAAGAACCTTCTTTAGTTGATGCAGTGGTATGGTCTAGAAAAAGGCTGAAAGTTCAAAGGGAGGTTGGAGATCATACAGCTTAATACCATCATTTTGTTGTTGTTCAGTCATTTCAGTCATGTTTGACTCTTGGTCCCCCCCATGTGGTGTTTTCTTTACAGCAAAGATACTGGAGAGGTTGGTCATTTCCTTCTCCAGCTCATTTTATAGATGAGAAAACTGAGGCAAACAGTGAAGTGATTTGCCCAGGGTCACACAGCTAGTGTCAGATTTGAACTCACAAAGATGAGTCTAGCTGACTCCATGCCCAACACTCTATCCACTGAGCCACTCACTGTCATTTTAGGTTGCTAAAACTGAGGCCCAGAAAAATTAGCCCATAAATGTGGTCATCCCCAAAGCTTAGTCCTAGGTCTTCCTCTTTTGTCTCTACTCTCTCTCCCTTAGTGAGCTCATCAGCATCCATGGATTCAGTTATACTTAGGAAGATAACTCCCAAATCCATCTTCTATTCACTTTATCTATTATAGCTGTCCTATAGGAGGGAGTTATAGAAGGATAGACCCCAATAGAAGGAAGTTAGGAGAAAGGGGCGAGAGTAATTGTAACACAAAAAAAGCATCAATGAAACATTTTTTTAAAAAAAAATACACAAGAGAGCAGAAGGAAGTTCAGAAGGAGACGAACAGGGCAGTTAAAATTACCAATTGAATTCTGTATATAATTTTATGTTCTTATTTGTTTAAATTTCACTTCCCCCTCCTGGACTCAATGAGGAATGAGGCCTAGAGGTTCCCAAGTGCAGCTGATACCAAGCCAGATTCTCCTTTCTCCTGGGGCCATGAGGCCCCCATGCAGAGCTCAGGCTAAGTGAAACTGCCTCCCCCCTCCCTGCCAAGGCCTCCTTCCTCTTTTCCTCTCCTTCCCCACTTTTTCTTGGAGGAACCCAGAATACCTTCCCCTTAGACCCAATGTCACCTTCCTAATGATGCTGGACTGCTCCTGTGGGGAAGATAGCCCACTATATTCTAAGAAGTCTAAGGCCTTGCCATATGCCTTAACGTGCTCCCTTCTGTATGTGTCTTTTCAAATAAGAATGTGCACCCTTGAGAGCATGAACTATGTTCTATTTGTATTCATTGCTCTTAATAAACACTTTCCTAGGGGTGGCAAGGTGGCGCAGTGAGTAAAGAGCTGGCCCTGGAGTCAGGAGGACCCGAGTTCGGTTCCGGCCTGAGACACTTAACACCCACACAAAAATACTAGCCGTGTAACCTTGGGCAAGTTACTTAACCCCAATTGCCCTCCAAAAAGCAAAAATAAATAAATAAATAAACACTTTCCTATTCATTGATACAGAAATGCTCATGCCAATTGTTTGCCAGGTCCATAAATTGTTATGCAAACCTTCCAAAAAAATTACTATATGTAGCCTTTTATTGACTTGCCTAATGTACATACCCTCCCTCACCTTCACCTTTTAGGAATCCTCAGTTTTCTCAAAAATTCACCTCTAATGTAAGAACTTTACTTGATTTCATCCAGCTACCAATGAGGCCCCCCCCCCCCCAAAAAATCTTGTATTTCTGTATATGCTTATATCTATATGTCATCTCCTAAGAGGTGCAGTAGATAGAGCACTGGGCCTGGAGTTGGGATGTGAGTTCAAATTCAGCCTCACACACTTACTTGCTGTATACCCCTGGGCAAGTCATTCAATTTCTGTCTGCCTCAGTTTCCTCAATTATAAAATGGAGGCAAAAATAGCACCTACTGTCCAGGGTTGTTTTGAAACTCAAATGAAACAGATATCTGTAAAATGCTGAGCACAATGAACACAGAGTAGGGGCCTAATAATTACTTTTCCCCTTCCCTCTCCCCTCAGGAATCTTTCATTTATATCTCCATAACACTAGGAACTAGCATAGTACCTGGGACATGGTAGAAACTTAATAAATGCCTGGATCCCACCTTTAAGACAGACAGACAGAAGAACAGACAGAAGGATATACAGATAGATGGATGGATGGATAGATAGATAGATGATAGATAGATAGATAGATAGATAGATAGATAGATAGATAGATAGAT